>NC_044981.1:18183277-18523735 GCF_008728515.1 Papio anubis | reverse complement strand
TGTGTGTGTGTGTGTGTGTGTATATATATACACACACAGACAGGAAAGCTGCACGTTTTTAGATTGAATTAGCCACAAGAATCAAGGCACCAACATCTCAAATTCTTGGAGTTCTTCAAGCTTAACAAAAATCTCTTCTTGTGTTTTTAATACTCAAATATCTACTCAAACATCTTAATGAGAACTAAACACATATTTCTACTCAGTATTTTTATCTCCTTTATAATTTTGAACATTCTATCAGCATTCTTCTTGTTTTAATTACAAATGTTGTGATTTCATCTATATCATAGATTTAATTGATTTTGGAGAGTTGATCTGGAAACCAATTTATAACGTATATTTATCATATTATTATATAATTTTGTATAAATAATCTTATAATTTTATAAATAAGAACATGTATTTTTGCCTCAATACTTACCAGCTAATCCATTTCTTGGTCAAAGACTAAAAGTTCTTCTATATTCCCTTAAACATATAAAATGTGGGTAACAACAGAGACCTTTCAATGAATACATCCTAGCTAACTCATAGATTATCAATTGAATTGTGTCATGATTATTCACTTTGCAAAAAGATTCTTTGCTTTTCAAAAGAACTTAGTTTCCTTTAAATAATCACATGTAAAGGCATATTTTAACTCACACACCTGTTCATGCACATAGCTGCTTGCTGAATTAAGTGTAAAAATAAAATAAAGGGGAGATATCATCATTCTCATTTTAGGCCTGTAGACTCTGCCTCCTCAGCAATACTCCCACTTCCTAACAGAAAGGCCCCAAGCCATTATATGTGGGTGTTAGATTGAACATTAGCAGATGCTGCTCCACACCCTCCCCACAGCCCACAAGTAGCAGCTGGGTGAAATCTAGGGCTAGGGACACCTGGCGATGCCTTGCACAGGTGGTTAGCAGGAGCGAGATGTCCAAAGAAAAAACTGCTTCCAAGTCTGCCTTCTGTACCTTCTCATGAGACGCAAGAGGCGTATCTTGGGAATCTCTGCCCCAGTGGAAACTTTTCTAAACTTAGGACCTATTCCTGCCCCTTCCCTCGGCTAGAGTCCCTTAACATTCTTGATGTTAAGAATGGGGCCTACAAATGGATTATGTCACATTCTCTCCATTTTATAGATTAAATGCTGTCATCTTTTCATGTTCCTTAACTAGCCTCTAAAAGTAAAATCCAGCCCTGTCCTTTATAAAGAACTGGATTGGATTTGTCTCTTAAAGTTGTATATCCCCCATGCTCAGGCTACCTGCCTCCGTGGAAATAAGAGAATTCCATAACTCACTCATGTTCTGAGAAGACTGCTGGCCAGGGAGGATGTACATAGTCTCATCCATATGCCACCATGCTCAAAATTGTACCATCGGTGACAGACTGAGCATATATTTCATTGGTGCCCACAACTGGTGGCAGGCAGTTGGTAGGTTAGTGGTATGAAGATAACTAAATTGGTTCTTACCCTCAAATACTCAGAGTCTACTGGAGGGATCCCTCCTTTGGAATGAATTACTGTTCTTTCTTTCTGTCTCTCTTAATATGCAACTATTCATGGGTATAATTAATAGCATAGCATACCATGAGTTGCACATCAGATCTTTCTGGGCAATCCTAGTTTCTTGGGGAAAAGACAACTTTTTTTTTTAATACTTTATGTTCTAGGGTACATGTGCACAACATGCAGGTTTGTTACATATGTATACATGTGCCATGTTGGTGTGCTGCACCCATTAACTCATCATTTACATTAGGTATATCTCCTAAAGCTATCCCTCCCCCCTCCCCCCACCCCACAATAGGCCCTGGTGTGTGATGTTCCCCTTCCTGTGTCCAAGTGTTCATATTGCCCAATTCCCACCTATGAGTGAGAACATGCAGTGTTTGGTTTTCTGTTCTTGCGATAGTTTGCTCAGAATGATGGTTTCCAGCTGCATCCATGTCCCTACAAAGGACACGAACTCATCCTTTTTTATGGCTGCATAGTATTCCATGGTATATATGTGCCACATTTCCTTAATCCAGTCTGTCACTGATGGATATTTGGGTTGGTTCTAAGTCTTTGCTATTGTGAATAGTGCTGCAATAAACATACGTGTGCATGCGTCTTTACAGCAGCATGACTTATAATCTTTTGGGTATATACCCAGTAATGGGACGGCTGGGTCAAATGGTATTTCTGGTTCTAGATCCTTGAGGAATCGCCACACAGTCTTCCATAATGGTTGAACTAGTTTACAGTCCCACCAACAGTGTAAAAGTATTCCTATTTCTCCACATCCTCTCCAGCATCTGTTGTTTCCTGACTTTTTAATGATCGCCATTCTAACTGGTGTGAGATGGTATCTCATTGTGGTTTTGATTTGCATTTCTCTGATGGCCAATGATGATGAGCATTTTTTCATGTGTCTGTTGGCTGCATAAATGGGAAAAGACAACTTTTAAAAAGTCCTCATAAACCACTGAAATGAGTACAATGACCTACACACACCCAAGTTTGATAAAAAACTCAATTCTGTTACCCGAAAGACTCACTTCACTACAACCATTGCCCTTCTTCAACCAAGAGCCATTCGTCTGCCATTACTTGAACAGAGCAGCAGATGGCACCAGAAAACTGCAGCATGAGAGGAACTGCACAAGCATTCCTGGCTTCCAACGTTCCCTTTCTTCTCAGGGAGTCAGCATTTCACATAAGAGTGCCTCAAATTTGTCCTCAGGGGTATTATTTTCCTCAGAGAAGAGCTGGAGAAATAAACTGATATTCCAGTAAGAGAAGCACCCACCATCGTCATTGTCAACAGTAAGATTTGGTGCAAGGGCGAGCCATATTGCTTCCGGGCAACTTCATGACTTTCCAAGTGAGCAATCTTAAGCAACTCCGCGTTCTTATTTCCTCATCTACTAGAGGAATTAGAGTCAGAATTTCATCTAGCACCCTGAGAGGAACACATGAGAACCTAATGCCGTGCTGGATTTGAAAGGTTTTTGTAAACTGCGATAGGTTATTCATTAATTACCATTAGCACACATTTCCCTCTGAGATCAGAGTGCATCTGGGGCGACACAAGCTGAGGCGGAAAAGCATTTTCTCTGCAGAAGCATGAGGTGCTCTGCCTGGTAATGCGGTGTTTCCACCGTGCTGGGCCAACACACTCAATAGCATACAGAGAGGGAACAGAAGTGCTATTCAGCTTCTGGATACCAGGGATTTGCCTTCCCAGCTCTCTGGTTAACATCTCACCCCTGCCTCAATTCCAGTCTCAGGCAGACTGGGGCACTCATTCCTTGTCCTCTCAGTAAATCCCAGTGAAACTAAAACCAAAGCAAAGTGATGAAGAAGAGTCTCTAAAGCCCTCTGTTCCACATCCTGATTTCGATTTTCCCTTTCCAGATAATTCCGTGCCATCATTTTTACCCAGGCTGCCCCGTCAGAAGGAAAATGAACAGGAAAAGGAATAGATAACTTAACATGTTACCTCTTCAAGAAATATCTATATTTGTAAATGAGAATTGTGGTGAAAGAACCATGTTTCATCTAAAGGAAAAAGTAACAGTCAAATGTGAGCGCCTGTAGGGAGAGTTTTTAAGTCACCAGCTCCTCCCACTTAAAAAAAAAAAAAAAAAAAAAGTCACCTCTCATAGATTTTAACACAAGGCCCAGATAGCTTTTCACCCTTTCTGCCCCCCAACTTCTTCCTTCTGATCTATATAACTGATCACACTCTGTGAGAAGTGTCCACTCTGCTCTTTTTTCCCTCCATGCCTGTCAGCAGCCACACTTTTTTTTTTTGAGACAGAGTCTTGCTCTGTCACCCAGGCTGGAGTGTAGTGGCGCAATCTCAGCTCCCTGCAATCTTTGAGTTCAAGTGATTCTCCTGCTTCGGTGTCCCAAATAGCTGGGATTACAGGCGCCTGCCACCATGACCGGCTAATTTTTGTATTTTTAGTAGAGACAGGGTTTCGCCATGTTGACCACGCTGGTTTCAAACTCCTGACCTCACGTGATCCACCCGCCTCAGCCTCCCAAAATGCTGGGATTACAGGCGTGAGCCACTGCGCCCGGCCAAGCAGCCGCACTTTTAAATTTTCTGAACTTGTGCTCGCTTCCACAGCACATATACTACATTTTCTGACCTTTACCTCCCTGTTGAAGTTCTTCTCCCACCACACATACATGTGCTCAATAGAAATCAAGCTAGCCTCCATGTAAGCACCAAACCTTAACAATAATATTTTAACTCCGTGTAATACTTTATAATTGACAGAGTGTTTCCATTCAACAGGTAAACAGGGGAAGGGGAGGGGATGACATGTCGGAAATGGCCTGAGGTCCCAGGGCTAACCAGAAGCAGGATTCAGACTTCAATGCAGACCCCTGTCTCTCCGTGGTCCGAAGACCATTCCCTTCTAACATTAAGAGCTTTCCAGAAACTGTGGAAAAGGAGCCTTGAAGAACAAAATGGTACTGCCAGGGGAGTGCCCTGATGTCCCACCTGCACCTCCAGGCCCACAGACCTTCCATGGGGACCAAAGGTAATCATATCTACAGCCAGCATTGGTCATCTCGCTGCTGGCAACAGGGGAATGAGGATGAAGGTAGATGTTCTCTCAGTCCATTGCCACTGCCCTCTCTTGAATTCCCTTGAATACCTAAAACAAGGTGTACCTTGAGCTGAACTAAACCCAGAGTGACCTTCCTAAATCCCAGCTTCAATCTTGGACCTTGAATACCTTGAAAAACCCCAAGATAAGGGAGGAAAGAAGAGCTCTAAGAAGCAAAGAAATCAGGGCCTAAAACCATGTCCTTAATTCCTTATTTCTTAATCCTCCCTGAGGATGCACTGTATGGAAAGTACATTCTAGGCTGTTGTGTAAGAAGGGGAACCATCACATTCTTTTTATGTGTTTACTGGAATCCCCTAATGTGACTTAGCAGCATGCCCACCAACCGCTGCTCCTCCCCTTAGACTGTTCTTACAGAGCTTCCTTTTGGGCCTAAACAGAGCTGCTGTGCTCCCGCTGGGTGGGCCATCTTCTGACACACACACAAAAGCCTTGTTAGAGCTCCTTCCTTACTAGGGACAGCCCAAGGCCAAAAGAGAGATTCCCTGCCCCAAAACAGGGATGAAGAGCCCAGAACTTCTCTGTCACTGAGAGTTTCAACATGCGGCAGAGGTAACCTGGAATGGAGAGGAATTGAAAAGAGCTACTGAGAAGGGCCATTCCTCATGGGTCGGGGCGGGGGGTGGGGGGCGCGGGGGCACAGGGAGGGCCATTCCTGCCAGTGGCCCTTCTAAGAAACTCTATAACATCCTTGTGAATGCTTTTGTCTGAGAGCTGGGAAAGTGGCCGTGGCTCTCCAGGGCATCCCATTCCCCATGCTAACCTCCAGGTTATATCCCTGAAGTGAATTCTTATCATTTTATGTTGCCTCAGCATCCATTTTGAATATAAATTTAACTTTCTCATACCAGAAGCAGGGCTTAGTTATCCTTGGCACAGTTTCTAGTTCTATACTCCCAAACCTAATTCCCCAATGTGGTCCATCCAGATATCTGCCTTATACAACTTCCTCATGGTGACCCCCTGCCCAGTGACAGCTAGATACAGTGTGCTGGACAGGCCCTGCTGACTCCCACAGCCCACGTAGACCGTGCAGATGTGTCACAGTGACCACCACTCAATCACAGCATGACCTCCTGAACTCATGCCTGCTTGTGCTAAACCCACCAGGTAAAACTCCCACTGGAAACCTGCCTGGATAACACCCTGGACCCAGTAAAGTCATTGGTGCATGGATTCCATTCTCTCTCTGTCTTCATGTGCTCCCTGACCTCAGTGTGTGTCCTCTGGGCATGACGTGTAACCTCCAGGACCTGTAAGTAATAAAACCTTTATTTCCATCTTGCATCCCCCTAATCAATGAAGGGCTGCCCTTCATCTTAAAGATCCTAAATTATAACAATCCCTTACCTAGAGATGATTTCACAGAAGTCATCCAAGGGCAGAAACAGAAATAAGGCATGCAGTCCATTGGATCATTCTTGAGGATGTATCAGGAAGTCTTGTCAGCACAAAGGCGAGGCTGGTGGTAGTCCTGGGAATTATCAGCACCCGTGATTGAGCGGTTTCTCTGTGCATGGCACAGCACTCCTTAGGCTCCAAAGGCTTTGCTTCCAAAGGCCCAGTGGCTACCTTGTATACATGTACATACACGTGTATATGCAGACATATATTTTTATATATTTTTGTGTATATAAATGTACCTATCAGTATACATATAAATACCTAATATACAACAGACATTTATAAACATGTTATGTTTATATAATTAGGTGTTTTATAAATACATATGTACCTTTAAATATGTATACGTACCTATATATACACACATATACAATCCTTCATGACTGGGACTGCATAAAAACAAAAACAATACCCCACAGTATTAGAAATAAAACTTTCTAACCTTGTCAAGTAGGTTTGCATCTATTACTTTAGTGTTTAATTCCAAAATTGTGAGGTTGGGCAGATACCATGATTAGCTCTATTTGACAGATAAGGAAATTAAACTTTCAATACAGTGTTTGTCTGAATCAAAATGAAACTCTAGGTTCAATGTTTTATTCATATCTTCATGTCCCTGACACATAGCTTTAAAATGTTGTATAGTTCGGAGTATAAACTTTTGATGTTTTATAAACCTTTCTTGGGAATTACTTTTGCTGACAATACCTCCCAGATTACCCTTAAGTCTCTATAATTGAAATAAACATAGAAATGAGTAAAAATCACTTGGATGCAACTCACCTTAAAATTACAATTTGGTTGATTTTTCTCAAATCTACCTGCACACTAGGAATCACCTGAGATCTTTTTTAAAACTTCAGTGTCTAGGATTCACATCTGATCAATTAGAGCAGACTATCAGGGAGGGAACAGGGCAAAGTATTTTCTAAAGCTCAACATGAGATTTTAATGTGCAACCGTGGACTTACATGGTTCGGGAGTGCACAGCCTCATCCAATGTACTGCATGATGCCAGATCATTTTGCACACAATTGTGTGTGTGGATGTCACATTTAGATAAACCAAACATCCCCAGGTCTACCTAGGGTCACCCTTTTCACAGTTATCTGCCATCTTCCATCCAATACCCTCCCTAATTTTTCCAGGCATCCAGAAGACATGTTCTCCTGGTTCATCCCACTCCGAATTCCTGCTATTGCTGATTTCTCAGTCTTACTTCTCACTTTGCTTCCTGTGGATACTGCTCTGATTTCTCATCCCATTCCCACACCTTTGGCCACCACCTTCCCTCCTCCTTTCCAGCATTCAAAGCAACACTCTATCACTACTACCTCATGAAACAAACTTTTACTAAAAGCTTAGGTTTAATAGAAAACTACAGCTCGTAAACAAAAACTTACCATTGAGTTTTAGGCAGTGTTGTTCTCGAGGTTTCTGCCCCAGAGGATTCTCACTTTTTTTTTAATTGTCATTAACAGTTTTCTATGTTTCAATATCCAAGAGGTCTTTCCTGCTATCCTCCCACCTCTCATAGTCCCAGGGGTCCTCACCACCTTTCTACCAAGCTATGACCCAAGAAAACTCACATTCCTGGCCAGGCATGGTGGCTCACACCTGTAATCCCAGGACTTTGGGAGGCTGACGCAGGAGGATCACTTGAGCCCAGGAGCTCAAGACCAGCCCGGGCAACATAGTGAGACAGTGAGACCCCATCTCTACAAAAAAATTAAAAATTAGCCAGGCATGGTGGTGCACACTGTGATCATGCCACAGCACTCCAGCTTAGGTGACAGAGCAAGACCTTGTCTTTCAAAAACAAAAAAATTAAATTAAAATTTACTTAAAAAGCGTGTGTGTGTGTGTGTGTGTGTGTGTGTGGTGTGTGTGTGTAAGATGTAAGATTAGGGGCCGAAAACCATCGGATGCCATGTAGACGAGTGGTTAGAACCCTACGTGAACAAAGCACATGCTGGGCAAGTGGTAGAGACTCCCTGAAAGAAGGGCTGGCCCTAAGACCTGAAGAAGCAGCCTGAGGGAATCTGCAGTTCCAAGGGGGCAGTCAGAAAAGGCTGATCTGTGGCCCAGAAGTGAAGTGGCTGAGCACTGAGCCATTAGGGAATGTCCCCGGGCGAGTTTCATTTAACATCACCTGAGTCTTGCCTCAAACAATCAAAGATACTTGCCAAGAACCCTTCATGACCTCTACCAGATGAGAGATCCTGTGGGAGGAAGGTGACTACCCTCCCAGGGCAGACACTGAGTAAAGTACCTGTAGCACAACAAGCCTTCAAGACAAGAGATGAAAGAATCCTTTGGACAAGATGTCTTTGGGACATCCCATCCATCTCCAAATTATGAAATCTTCCTAATCAGCTTCTGGTAGGGGAAGGAAGGCAGCCTTGGACTCAGGATCCTCAGGGTGCTAATGAGCAAACCAGGCAATTCTGGACCGTATGCATTAGCAGCCGTTGCACTGTGTGGCAGAATACACAACCCAATCAGAACGGTTTCAGGAACAAGGTCTCTTGCTCTAAGTGATAATCTAGAATTTCAAAGCTAGAAGAAACCCCAAGAAGTCATCTATTAATAATTCACCTCTTCATGACACTGATAAAGAAACTGGGGTTTGGCTGGGTATGGCACCTCATGCCTATAATCCCAGCACTTTGGGAGTCCAAGGCAGGAGGATCTCTTGAGGCCAGAAGTTCGAGACCAGTCTGGGCAACATGGTGAAACTCCATCTCTACTAAAAATACAAAACAGATGGGCATGGTGTCGCACGCCTGTAATCCCAGCTACTCAGGAAGCTGAGGCACAAGAATCGCTTGAACTCAGGAGGTAGAGGTTGCAGTCTGGGACATCCCATCCATCTCCAGATTATGAAATCTTCCTAATCAGCTTCTGGTAGGGGAAGGAAGGCAGCCTTGGACTCAGGATCCTCAGGGTGCTAATGAGCAAACCAGGCAATTCTGGACCGTATGCATTAGCAGCCGTTGCACTGTGTGGCAGAATACACAACCCAATCAGAACGGTTTCAGGAACAAGGTCTCTTGCTCTAAGTGATAATCTAGAATTTCAAAGCTAGAAGAAAATCCAAGAAGTCATCTATTAATAATTCACCTCTTCATGACACTGATAAAGGAACTGGGGTTTGACTGGGTATGGCGGCTCATGCCTATAATCCCAGTACCTTGGGAGTCCAAGGCAGGAGGATCTCTTGAGGCCAGAAGTTTGAGACCAGTCTGGGCAACATGGTTAAAACCCCATCTCTACTAAAAATACAAAACAGCTAGGCATGGTGGCACTCACCTGTAGTCCCAGCTACTCAGGAGGCTGAGACATGAGAATCGCTTGAACCCAGGAGGCAGAGGTTGCAGTGAGCTGAGATCGTGACACTGCACTCCAGTCCGAGCAACATAGTAAAAAAAAAAAAAAAAAAAAAAAAACAAAAAATAATGGAGGTCAAGGGGTAGAAGTGACTTGTTGGGTGCTCTTGACTTCTTAGTGGCACAACTGAGGCTACTTGGTCTCCTGGCTTCCCGTCAAAAGACCTTTTATGAACACATAACCTGCCATAAAACACATTGTTAATTAATCTTTAGTTTCCGTCTTATCAGAGGAAGCCTTAAGATGTTAGATAACCTGTATTTCAATAAAAAGAGAAGAAAATAACCGAGAAGAAAAATATGTTTCAAATCATAAATGCCGTTTCCTTCCTGGCTACACAGCTCACTCTTTCAGTCCTTCTCTCTAATACCACACCCTCCCCTCCCTCAATATAGATCGCAATGCCTAAAGACAGAGAAGCTCTTCATACAATTGCCCATGAAAACTGCCTAGGGAAAGCTAATGTTCCAGTCCGACCCCAGAATGAATTAATAACAAAATTCAGTCTTGAACGCAACATGGCTTTAGTTTTGTTGACTTAAGAGATTTTATCCCAGCACATTTTCTAAGCTTTATTTATCACCTCTATCCGCTACTAGCTCGGCTAGACGTGAAATCAATGCCAACCCTGCCTATTAAACCATGAGCTTGCAAAACTCCCAGCATTTTGCTAAAATACCAAGCCATCCTCAAAGGAAGCCTACCGCAACCGAAAAACAAAACAAAACACAGACTTTCGCAACCGGGGCATATCCAACAGGATCATGAATTGAGTGAGAGTCAGGAAGCCCGGATAGAAGCCCAGTTCTTTTACCACTTGGCAAAAGACACCAGCCAGGGAGCTTTGCTTTCCTTACCTGAAATCAAGAAGGTTGGACTAGATAATCCCTAAGGTTCCTCCATCCACAAGTTTCTATGATTCCATATAACTATATGGATATCCTCCATGATATCTGGAGTGATATGACTTAGGTTGGTTCAGCCAGAAGAATAGACAGGCTTCCAAGGGACGCCTTGGCAAAACACTTTAGAAAACTCAGTATTTCTGAGAAAGATTAATGTTGAAAAAAATGTGATCACCGGAGTTGGAATTTGCCCAGTAGCCCGCTTTACTTGGAAGAAAAGACACAGAATCCTCTTGGCCACAGGCTATTATTCAGGTTGTGGCATTCTTTCTCCATAGCCCAAGTACCACATTCCCAGCACCACAACAGAGGCTTCCTCTGATACTGACTCACAGGTCACTTTCCCTACCTAAACCCGCACACTGTTTTCCTTGGAACATTCTCTGCAAGCATTTAACTACAACCCAACTCTGCTTATCTCAAATCAATGTACCAGATCTGGCTCCTTCCCGTACACATGCAGAAAAGTAAACAGCTCACTGCTCTTTTATTCACGTCTTCCTGAGCAAGGAAGAAGAGGCAGTGAGGAAACAAAGAGGAGGAAGATAACACTAGAAATACTAAGTCGAAGAACCAAGGAAAGGGGAGAGTATGATTAATGCAGTCACTTGAGAACTGAGTAGTGGCTTCTCTGCTACCCGTATGTTAAATTAATGATGGAAGCTGATGGATACATTATATGATTTGCACAGAGCAGCATACATTTCTCAAATGCATGCATTCAGGAGGCCTTAATACTAAACACAAAAATTGGTGCACAGCAGCTTTCCAATTTAACATTCAGAGCTTTGATTTCAACCATGACGAAGATGCTGAAATCAGTGTGCCCTTGAAAGAACTAAGCACAAAAGGTAAATTGAGTAGCTAGGATGCACTCTCTATAGCAAAGTTCACTGAAGTGGGCCCTCTAACAAGCTTCTCTCTTCCACCTTTCCATCATATAACTTGAGCGTACCAAGTATTATGGACTGAATGTTTGCATCCCTCTGAAATTCAGGTTGATGTCCCCAATGTGTTGGTATTTTTAAGTGGGGTCTTTTGGAAGGTTTAAATGCGGTCATGCTAGAATCCCCATGATGGAATCAGTACCCTTATATAAAGAAGAGACCAGAGTTCTCTCAAAGAGGTCATGTGAGCACATAGCAAAAAGGCAACTGCCTACAAGCAAAGAGAAGCAGCCACAGAATAACACCTTCCTAGCCAAAACCGTTATCTTGCACTTCCTTAGTCTCCACAACCAAAAAACGTAAAATTCCTATTGTTTCAGCCATTTTGTTATGCAGCGTGAACAGACTAAAACATGGAGATGCATAATTCACGGTCCTTCAGTGTCCAGAACTGGTGCGTTCTTGGTCTCACCGACTTCAAGAATGAAGCCTTGGATCCTCACAGTTGAGTATCACAGTTGTTAAAGATGATGTATCTGAAGTTTGCTCCTTCAGGGTCTGGACCTTGTTCTTTCCAGTGGGTGCAGGGTCTCCCTGTCAGAAGTGAAGCTGCAACTCTCCCTGGTGAGCATTACAACTCTTCAAGACAGCGTGTCTGGAATTGTTCACTCTTCCCAGTGGGTTCACGGACTCACCAGCTTCAAGAATGAAGCTACAGACTTTCCCAAGGAGTGTTACAACTCATTAAAACAGCAGCAACCCAAAAAATAACCACCAGCAAGACAGACGTCAAACAGCAAAATCACCCACCCCGTCCTTCTTGGCCTGCTCGGGCAGCCTGCTTTTATTCCCTGATCTGGCCCCACCCACATCCTGCTGATTGGTCCATTTTACAGAGAGCTGATTGGTCTGTTTTGACAGAGTGCTGATTGGTGCGTTTACAATCCTTGAACTAGACACGGAGTCAGAGTGCTAGTTAGCTAGATACAGAGTACCAATTGGTGTATGTACAAACCTTGAGCTAGACACAGAGTACTGATTGGTGTATTTACAAACCCTGAGCTAGACACAGAGTGCTGATTGGTGCACATACAATCCTCCTGCTAGATATAAAAGTCCTCCAAGTCCCCATCTGGCTCAGGAGCCCAGATAGTTTCTCGCAGTGGATTCCGCCCCGGGGCTGCCGGCGGAGCTGCCCGCCAATCCTGAGCCGCACCTGCACTCCTCAGCCCTTGGGCTGTCGATGGGATCGGGCGCCACAGAGCAGGGGGCGGCGGCCGTCGAGGAGGCTCAGGCCGCGCGGGAGCCCACCGCAGGGAGAGCAGCTCAGACATGGCGGGCTGTAGGTCCTAAGCCCTGCCACGCCAGGAGGCAGCTAAGGCCTGGTGAGAATTTGAGTGTGGTACCGGCATGCCTGCACTGCTAGGGGACCCGGCGCAACCTCCGCAGCTGCTGGCCCGGGTGCTAAGCCCCTCACTGCCCTGGGCCGGCAGTGCAGTCTGGCCGCTCCGTGTGCGGGGCCCGCTGAGCCCGCGCCCACGCCCGCCAGAACTCACACCGGCCCGCCAGCGCGGGCCCGGGTTCCCGCCCGCGCCTCTTCCTCCACACCTCCCCGCAAGCAGAGGGAGGAGGCTCCGGCCTCAGCCAGGCCAGAGAGGGCCTCCCAAGGTGCCCTGGCGGGCTGAAGGGCTCTTCAAGCGCCGCCAGAGTGGCTGCTAGCACGTTGTCATCTCAGTACCAGGGACCACCAACTCTAGCAAAAAATTCAGCAGATGAAGTTTAAAAGCGCTGATTTAAAAATAGAAGTCATAAGGGGGAAGTCTATATACCTAACCTAGATAAGGGGGAATTTTTTAAAAAGCAAACATGATCAACTTTCTCACATTCGAAACTCCTCTATGATTGTGTACACAGTAGAGAATAACTGTAGCTTAACTATTCCTTGAAAAAGAAAATTGATATAATTAACAGGAATGAGTAAATGCCTTTCCAAACTTTTGCATCTAAAAATAGTCTATGCCCCACAGTAGGGGTAGGACCAGGGAGCCCTCCTCCTGCGTTAACCTGCCTGTTATGCACACACCCTCAGAGCTGTGTCTGTGCAAATGTCGTCAACAGATTAGGGCTACAGTAGAGTCCTTTGTTCTCAGGAAGGTGAAGATGTAGAATATATTATGGGATGTAACCCTACACAGAAGTAGAGTGAAAGGCTCTTGGAGATCATAGAACCAGACAGCCTTTACAGGAAAAATAAGTCATAAAATGGTAACCTTGGGTCCTTAGCCCGAGAAATGAATGCAAAAGAGGAAAGAGGCTGTGAAAATTCCTTTGTCCAAAAGTGCAAACAAATCTCCAGTCTGAAACACCCAAAGAATGCTTTTGCTGTGCAGACCACCCCCAACTTGCAGGATCAGGATCAGCATTTTGTTTGTTTTATGAACTAATAGATCAGATTACTTCAGTAGAAGTCAGAGCACTTCCCACTTACTAAGACTTGCTTCATTCAGTTCCATATATAAAAATGTGAAGGTTTATATATACAGCTGCACTGGGTCTTCCTTTAAAATGTATTTCTTACTACAGTGGTGGACAAAAAAAGTATGAGAAGTCTTGCCCTAGCCGAGTGGTAGTACTGTTTGCACTTCCTCCTTTCCTGGTATTAGCACAATGAAAGAACAGCATTGTTTTCTGATAGAGCAGCACTCTCCCCAGGGCAGCTGAGCAGGGAGTAAACCTTGGATTCTGGCCTGCAAATAATGGCTGCATCATTGCTGAGTAGATGAGCCTTAGGCAAGTTGCTTAACCACTCAGGTCTCAGTTTCTTCATTGTTATTTAGAGATGCCACCTATTTTTTTCATTTAGGACATAGTGGAGACTAAGGATTGCCTCTAAAGTACCTAGCACAGTGCCTGGTGAATAAAGTTCTTCAAGAAATGTGACTTTCTGCCCTGTCCACATTCCACACCCCACCCCTCGTCTTCTGTAGGGCTTGTGGGTTGGCACCTGCATTTTTCCACTTTTCTTAGGATGGGCTTTGTTGACTGTGAAAATTCCGCGTAATACTCTAACCCAATCTTCTCTAGAGGCAGTCGCTGAATCAAAATCAGGTAAGCGTATAGTTTAGTCAAGTTTTCAGAAATGCATGTCTCAAAAATACATAAAGCAGGACTTCCTGAAGGCCTGTTCTTTCATGGCTTGCACAGAATAGAGGTCTAAGAGAACGGCTTTGATAGACGAATGGTTTTAGTATCTCCAGGGTCTCTGAAAAACATCAGTGTCATATTTAAAGCAGTAAAAGCAGCTTCTGTATCTTCTCCATCTGACTTCACATTCCTTGTGATCAGGGGGTTTCCACAGCACCCAGGAAGGACTCTTGATAAATATTAACTAAGGAAAGACAGACCAGGAAAAACTCTTAGTTTTCTCCCGTCCTGGCACAGTCATTTAACTGTGAAAGGTCACAGGAGCCTTTGTGTTTAGTCTGTTCCTGGAGAATCACCCATCCCCAAAGAGGAGTGGCCCTTCTTTAGTCTGTCTCAGACTCTCAGGTGTTAAACTTTCGTAAACCTGAAAAAGCAACTGTCCCAATTCCAATACCCTCAGAGAAGCAAGTTAATCATGGGGGGGCTCTCTGCCATGCCACCTATCCCAGCAGTGTTTATGTGGGGACGTTTACTGTCGGAACGTTCTAGTGCTTTGTCTATCACTGTGGCCATCTTGCTCTTGCACTCTCTCTTACTCCATCTTTCTACCCAGGTCAGTTCTTTCCTGCATCTCTCCTATGTCTCTAGTCAAAATACCTTCACTTGTCTATCTTGTTTATACCTTTCTTAGAGCACTTACTACAGTTTGATTTGTGTAATAGTTACTTTAAAAGATGCCCGTCTTCCCCGAAAGACCGTGAGCACCTTGGGAATACGGACTGTGTCTTGTTTTCACCACCTCCCCTGACCTTCATCCATAGCACATCGCCCCACCCATAGTGAACATTCAACAGAGGATGCTGAACTAGATTGAACAGAACTCCTACTACTTCATTTGTTCATTTGTGTCTAAAACCAAGTCTCAGGGAACTCTTTCCTTGACATAATATCAGGAGAGAAGTGTTGTTGTTGTTGTTTTGAGATGGAGTTTCACTCTTGTTGCCCAGGCTGGAGTGCAATGGCTCAATTTCGGCTCACTGCAACCTCCGCCTCCTGGGTTCAAGCGATTCTCCTGCCTCAGCCTCACAAGTAGCTGGGGTCACAGGTGCCTGCCACCACACCGGGGTAATTTTTTTTTTTTTTTTAATTTTTAGTAGAGACGGCGTTTCACAATATTGGCTGGGCTGGTCTTGAACTCCTGACCTCAGGTGATCCACCCGCCTCGGCCTCCCAGAGTGCTGGGATTACAGGCGTGATCTACCGCACCCAGCCAAGAGACAGCATTGTTAATAGACAAGAAAGAAGGATCCAGAGAAGTAAGGAAGCTGGAGAGTAGACAAAAAGCTTTCTTGTCCAACATTCATAGCTGTCTTTTCTATTTGTTTGTATGCCACATCTGCCTATTTGCCTAATCCTGCACTACCGATTCAACTACGATTTGGGGACTGGTTTTACCTGAAAAGCAACTAACTCAACTTTCAAAGACTTCCTGGATCTAATGACAATGACACTGCATTTCAATTTAGAATCCTTTCTGCCATATCTCTAAGCATTTTCTAACTAAAGAACCAATCTCTCTTAAATAATATGTTCCGTTGGCTCCCACCCACAATTCTCTCCATTCTGACCCCCTGTAGAGGGGGATGGTGTCCTGCAAAGCCTAACTGCCCACACTGCTCTCTGAGCATCTGTCCACCCCCGTAGTGGTCATTCAACCTGTGCGACTGCTACTGTCGCCAGTGTAACACATGATGTTGCCTGGGAAGCAATGCTGGGAGCCCTTTTGCAGTGGCTGGAACAATATTCCCAACATATGTTCCCACGGCCAGAACAATGCTGAGGCTCCTTCCAATTCTCCTTCTCCCTCCACGGGTTTGGTGATTGCTCTTTGTGGGGCCTGGCTGAGTCACAGATGGACACAGTGTTCTCTGCCCTCACCGCCAGGATGCCTAAGGCATTTGCATATGGTGAATCCCCCAGCCAAGATATTTACAAAAGCCAAAGAGAGGCATTTTTCTCCTTCAGAACTGACAATGGCTTTGATGCCTAGAGTATGTTCCATTAGCAACAGAAGCCAAAAAAGGTTATACAGAAAAGTTTCCCTCACAATGGTTTCCACCCAGTGGTATTTGAAAAGACTGAGTATCCAGGGGCTCTGGGGCTACATCTGAATTCTATCTGAATTCTATCTTCACTTATGCTTCGGACAGTCAGACCATGGACCATGGGTAAAAACTGGTTACAGACCTTGCATAGAGCCTACCATGACTTGAGCAATTAGGATACTGTTTGGAGACTGTCACCTTTATTTGGGTTCTTCCCATCCAGCATATCTGGAAAAATAAACAAGACATCTCAGATTCCTATGTCTATGCCCTTAAAAGGAAATACAGAGAAATATTTGTTTTGTTTTGTTTTGTTTTGTTTTGTTTTTTGAGACGGAGTCTCGCTCTGTCACCCAGGCTGGAGTGCAGTGGCCGGATCTCAGCTCACTGCAAGCTCTGCCTCCCGGGTTTATGCCTTTCTCCTGCCTCAGCCTCCCGAGTAGCTGGGACTACAGGCGCCCGCCACCTCACCCGGCTAGTTTTTTGTATTTTTTAGTAGAGACGGGGTTTCACCGGGTTAGCCAGGATGGTCTCGATCTCCTGACCTCGTGATCCGCCCGTCTCAGCCTCCCAAAGTGCTGGGATTACAGGCTTGAGCCACCGTGCCTGGCCAAAATATGTTATTTATTTATCACGGACTGTGGCCTTACCACGCACAGAGCTGCTGAAATAGAAGACCAGCGTCATTCTGGTTGACTTACTCTCCCCCATATCCAGCAGGTTCATTCTATCTAAATGGCTCTCTTACTCTTCTCTTGTTCATACCCACGATCATATGTTACATCCAACTAATTGTATCAGGTTCATTGATTTTCTTCCTACTTCTCCCTCAACCTCCTTCCACAAAACTATCAGCATAATTTTTCTGACACGTAAGTCTCATCTCATCACTTCCTTGCTCAGACTTCAGCAATGCTTCAATTATCTTGGAGATAAAAGCCGATTTCTTCAAGTCACTTCCGGATTTGATCGTCTCCTACCTGTCCATCCATCCTTATATCCCCTCTACCCGTTATACTCCAGTGATTCTAAACAACTTTGGACTAAGCAAACTTGCTGGGCTCTTGCATACCTCCAAAGATGTCTCTCTCCCTAGAATGCATCTACTCCCTGGTTTGTTCCCAGTCTTCAGGACTGCCAAATATTCAGTTGACTTGCCCAGTTTCATTTTGCTTCCCACTCACCAGCCAGGACACATTAGTCCATTTTTTATCTGTGCTCTGTTTCTTCAATTGGCCAAAGTCAGCAAAAGTTTGAGGAGGAATTAGTTCATTTTCCCTATTCTACCATCCCAAGTAAGAACACCTTAAGGAGCACCCCACAGGGTGGAATCTGACAATGAAGATGACCAAGTGATAGGCAGAACGAGGACGCAGAAAGGAACTGG
Organism: Papio anubis; assembly: GCF_008728515.1. Taxonomy (NCBI): domain Eukaryota; kingdom Metazoa; phylum Chordata; class Mammalia; order Primates; family Cercopithecidae; genus Papio; species Papio anubis. The sequence continues at coordinate 18,505,884 of NC_044981.1, read as the reverse complement.
ATTCTTGGTAACTTTGGGTGCCTGAGTCAAGTTTGCCTGGAGCCTACTCTATATCAAGACTTTTCTGTTTCATCAGCCAACAACTTCCCTGTATTGTGTAAGCTTGTTTGAACTGGGTTTTCTATCTCTTGCAACCCAGAGGAGCTTATCTGATGCAACAGAAATTAATATTATTCTCTTTGAAAGAAATATATTTCCTTAAAATAAATGGTAAAATAATATAAACTTGCATGCATCAAAGGAGCTCAGTAAATGCACCACTGATTGGAGTCAGAAAGCTTGAATTCTGCATGAAAATTTGCCTGTAGCTTCTTGAGGCCCTAACCTCTCATGCTTTATTCTTCTATCTATAGATTGACTCTACTCCTACCAACTCATTTCTTAATGTATAACATAGTTGCTAGTTATAAAGTCTGGAAAGAGTTCTGTTGTTCCCTTACATGTGCAGTTATTTAAAAACATTTATTATTTATTGAGCACTTACTGTGTGCTTGGCAGTGGGTGTCAAACAGAGAAAAACCTGAGATATGTTCTAGGCCAAAGTTTGGCAAACCACAGCCCAGGGGCCAAATATGGTTCCTCTCTTGTTTGTATAAATACAGTTTTATTGAAACACAACCATAATGACTCATTTATGTGTTGACTGGCTGCTTTCACACTACAACAGCACAGTTGAGTTGTAACCACAAAGACCATATGGCCTGTGAAGCCTTAAGTACCTACTATATAGCAATTTACAGAAAAAGTTTACCAATCTCTGTTCTAAGTTATTTACCACAGCTAAATAAACCTCCCTTCCCTGAAAAACTGTAGCAAAGTATCTTTCACCCGCTTTCGTGTAATGCAGACCCAAATGTCAAATTACTTCCCTAGAAAATAAGTATAGGGGGGAGAAAGAAAAAAAATTAAACATACATTCAAATGAATGCACTTTTAGTTTCCAGAATTAATTGGTACCACAAATAAGATTCAGGCCCTGTGAACCATCATTAAGGTCTTCCTTGAGAGAGGAGGGGCAGAAACGGTCCCAGCTGGTGTCAATGAAAATGCAAGTGCAGGCAATATGACTCATTACAAAGAAAAGAGGTTTGCTTGGCTTTTTTCTCCTTCATCCTTTCCTCTTGTACAGTTTACTTCTCAGAACAAGGTTCTGGTTTCAGAAACTATAGGCAGAGACATAGATAGATAGATAGATAGATAGATAGATAGATAGATAGACAGACAGACAGACAGACAAGCTTATTTCTAAGTATTTAATGCAAAGGCTAAAATCTAGAAATTAGGTTTCTGATTTTTTTGTATTGGTCTATGATGACTCACAGGTAAGCTTTTAGACTAAATAAGCTGTTCAGAATAGTTCCCATTCCCATTGTGCATTCAAGGTTTTCATAAAGCTCCTTTGCAGTATCAGGAGGATTAACACCATAATCACTTACATTGTTATACCGTGGAGTGGAAATACCACAGGCCATTGAGGCCAACAGTTGCCTGTTTCAACTTGTTTTGCCACTTACAATGTGCACAACACAGAAGAATGTATTCTCCTTCTCCTCTGAACTGCAGTTTCCTTAAGAGTATGTGGAATATGAATCCTCGATTTCTAGAGTTGTTAGAGAATTGGATGAGGTCATGTGGGAAAGCATCTAACACTGTTACAGGCACAGAGCTGTGTTTCCATAAACATGGTTTCTTTCCTTCTCCCTTCATCCTTCTGTATCGGAGCAAATGAAAAGCATGCCCTAGTCTAAACAAGAGAATCACAACTTCCTAATATTCAGTCTTTCCTGTGTTAAATAGAAAACAAAAGTTACAAATTGAGAGATACAAAGAGATTTAATTGTGTTCTGGGACTTTCTCCTCATTACCTCAACTTCCAACCCTAAGATTAAAGATGAGAATAGGTTTCTATTTGTACATGAACAGAAAGCTGCAGGCATCAATCACTAGTAACCACTAATGGAAACTTGGCCACTAGTACCCTCTCTGAGTCTGTCTGACACATTTGGATCTAATTGGCAGTCTGCTTTAGAACAGCCAAAAAATATATTGTCATACACATCATGGATCAAAGCGGAGGCAAACTTGCTCGCAGCCACAGGGTTTTGGTTGCCAAAATTAGGCAAGCAGGTCTGTGGGTTTTGTTTCGAAACAGGTCAATGCTTGCTAGCTTATTTAGAGAAAACCTCTAAAAGACCCTGATTTAGCTAGTTTGGACCCAAAACATGAAGGGACAAGAAAAAGCATTCAGGGTGGCTGGCATCTTGGGTGGTCAGAAGGAAAGCCCAACCTATTATTTTCATCCTGCCTCCAAGTAAATTGGAAATTAATTAATATTTTCTCCGGGCGTCTGAGTGACATAGGTTTTTCAGTAAGAGAAGTGCCCCAGGCCTAAGCTCAGAAATGTCAACTATACCTAAAAACAATTTAAAATTCACTATTTGTAGGACAAAATGAAATTTCTCCTTTTAATAAAAATCAACAAAAAGAATGTGGCAAGTCTAATATCACACAAAAACACCTGTCAAGAAAAAGGTAAATGATGTGTTCTCATTGTATAGTTAATATTTTTAGTGTCACAGTCCCCTAGAAATGGTGTACCCTCCTCCCAGAAAAATACATCACAATACAACTTTACATGCAATTTCAGTAATCAGTGGACTTCCTGAGGACCTCCCATGAACCCCTTGGGTACGATACTTCCTAGGTTAAAGATTCCTGTATGAAATCTATTAAACGGAAGGACAAAGCCATTTACTAAATGATGACTTACCTCTTTCTAGGTCTGCCATGAGTTCTGTATGATTATGCCAGCCTTAGCCTATTCCCACCTGCAAGGACCTCCGGCTTACCAGTTCAACATTACTACCTTCATCTAATATCTTCCTACTCTCAGAACCCATTGGAATATCCATTATAGAGAACTAGGAGAGCCATGGCCCAAACTCTTAAATAATCTCAATATGAAATACTGAAAAAGAGGGAGATATGGGAATCATTCATCCAGTCAACAAATGTTTACTGAGCACCTATTATGTGATAGATAGACACTCTTCAGCCCCCAGGGGTAACAAGTGAACAAAACAGTTATAATATCTGCCTTCACAGAACTTATACCCAGGTCCAAAACTTGGCCTACATCAAATTATCTAAACTTTGTAAGGCTCAGTTTTCCCATAAAAAATGATTATAACTTGCATCTTATAAGTGGTGGTAAATATTGTTTTAAATGGTACTTAGCCCATAGTAGACATTCAAATATATCACTGCTATGGAAAAATAAGATTATGTGACAAGCATTAATTATTCAGATTATGTATCACAGCAAAAAGGTCTTATAAAATCTCCATTCTCCAAAATCTCTACAAGCATTGAAAAGAATTCCAAAAAGAAGGTTTGGGCACAGTTCTATAGTTCTCTCAGCCTTTTTTGGATCACTGTTTCTTTCTCTGGTTGCTCCTTTCTCACTTTATGCTATTGCCTTAGTCTTCTTCATAAAGTGAGAAAGGAGCAACCAGAGAAAGAAAATGATGACTAGAGTTACCATAGAAAGATTCAGTGAAAGGTTGGATTAATTAACTAAGGAACTACAAATTTAGAATTCTGTAGATAGAAAACCACAAAATGCCATTGTTCTGTCAAGGCAGAGAAACAACACCTTGAAGCCAGACATGCTTCTAAATTTTAGACCTCAAGAGAAATGTCAAAATGAAAGTGTCAAAAGTTTACTAAGCAAATATTGCAAGTAAGAAAACCAGTAAACCATCAGTAAGACATCAGCAGGATGAACACTGGAATATGATATGAACTTTCAAAGAGATGATTCATTTTAGAGAAAGTCACAAAAATTTATCCTGTTGTGTCAGTTATCAATTTATTTGCCTTGGGGCTCAAAATCCATCTTTCATATCCTGCTCTGTAAAAATGCATATGGGTCTTTTACACTTTCTTTTTGCCAGCTAGCACATGTTAAGCTTTGTTGGTGGAGGGAGAAGGAGAGACATTGGAGGAGAAAGGGTATTGTTCTCTTGGTGGTTCTTATATGCTCCTCTTCTCAGGCTGCTACAGCACCCAATTTCTTTAGCACTAGGCTTCCGCAGTCATGGCTTTGCCACTGACACCTACAATAAATAGTTCCTATAGTGAAGAGCTCCTCTAGCACCTGGCTCCTGCAGCATATGGCAGCCAGAAGCACTCAATGGCCAGTACCTCCCCCAACATTCCTCAGGTAATGTTGAAGTGAATTGCGAGGCACAGCATGTCCCTGTCAAAGTCTTCCTAAGCACCTCAGAAGAAAGATTTCCAACAAGTTCATCAAGGTATTTCAGGGACTCCTCCACTATCCAGTGAGCCACAGCTATGCCCATTCCAATGAGATATGTATCTTAGCCCTGAGAGAAAGGAAATCCTTTTCCTTGGGTGCTCTATCTCAGTCCTATACATAATGGCTTCTCCCTGTATCTGCAGTTCCTAAATTCTTTAGAGTTCTCTTTACTTTTTACTAGCCAGTCTCTTATCATTCTAATCCCACATGGATAGTCATTCTTCATATTAAACTTGCCTTATTCTAATGACTGTGTGGCTTTTATTTTCTGATTGAATTCTGACTTATACACCTGAGAACCATCTGTGAAATTCCAGATGCACAAAGGCCATTGTTTTAGAAAAGTAAAATGCTGTTTTTCCAGGTATAAATACCACAGAATGAATCTTTGTAGTCAAGATAGAAAATTGAAGCCACAATTATTTGGAACCTTTTTTGGGCCCACCTAAGGACAACTGCTCACTCCCTCTTATGTTCCAGGACTTCACTTGGAATAGACTCTGTTATTATGCTTAGAACACTGTATTAAATTATTTGGTTGCATGTCTGTCTCTTTATTTAGACATTAAAGCATAGCTCATGTTTCATTTGTCTTTGTACTCCATACACCCACCAAAGTTTTTAGTACACAGTAGGAGCTTCATAAACATTTTGTCCAAGGTAAAACAAGGTAATTGTAGAACTAATGTAGTTTTTCTTTCCAAAGCCATATTAATATTTATCCTTTAAGTTTTTCCAGTGATAGAGATTCCAGAACCCTCTATAACGAAAGTATCTCTGAGATAAGAGACCTATTAAGTCAGTCTTCTCTATTATTAATATTGAACTCTTTCTCCAGATTGCTTTGGGTTTATTCTTTGCTGTGACTACTATTACTGAAGTTTTCCTGGTAATCTACTAGAAATCATATTCTCCGCCTTGACCAGATGTTATATTTATCTTAGCATGAAAACTCTAAAGATTAATAATAGAGAAGATCACATGTGAAGGAGAAAGGATTTATGAGAACTCTGTACTATCTGCTCACAATATTAAATAAAATAAATGCTAAAGATTTTAAAATTACAGCAGTTAAAAAGACAATGAAAGCTGTAATATTAATATCAAAGTTAAATTCAAGACAAAAAGCATTAAAAGGGACAAAGAAAGTAATTTTCTTGGCCAAGCATGGTGGCTCACGCCTATAATCCCAGCACTTTGGGAGGCTGAGGCAGGTGGATCACCTGAGGTCAGGAGTTCGAGATCAGCCTGGCCAAGATGGTGAAACCCTGTCTCCACTAAAAATACAAAAACTTAGAACCACATCTCTACTAAAAATACAAAAAATTAGCCAGGCATGGTGGCACCTGCCTTTAATCCCAGCTACTCAGGAGGCTGAGGCAGGAGAATTGCTTGAACCCAGGAGGCGGAGGTTGCAGTGAGCCGAGATCGTGCCATTGCACTCCAGCCTGGGCAACAAAAGCAAAACTCTGTCTCAAAAAAAAAAAAAAAAAAGCAATTTTCTTTTTGCACAAGGTAGAATGTAAAATGTAGGTATGACAGTCCTGAACATATCTGCATCAAACAACAGAGCATTCATGTTTAATTGTATAAAACAGAATTCCATCTCTGAATGGTAGGTCTGAAGAAATAAAAGTTTCTATTTTCTTTCTATGATACCTCACTGTAACTACAGTAATTTTTAAAAGTATAAACCTCCAAAAATAAAGAATAATGAGACCATGCCATCAGTGGATTAAAGAGTTTAATAAATTGCTGGAATACAGAACACAGATGGAGAAACATTGACCAATGGATAAAGCAGAGCAAAGAAAGTAGCCACTTTATGTATAAACGAGGCGGGGAAGGTGCTGCTGCAATGAAGGAATTAACTTACTTGGCTTCCTACTCCAGAATCTGAGTATATACAACAGAGATAAAGAGTGAGAACCAGATCTGAAAACAGGGGAATTTGTTGAAGGTCTATACAAGGAATAGCCAACCACAGCTTCCTATCTGCCTCCTTCTCTTCTTTCAGCAGAAGCTGAAACAAGACATTTATTCCTAGGCCAAAAATAAATAAATAAATAAATAAGTAAATAAATAAACAGTCTTTTCAAAAGAAAATCGATAAAATGTCTGGAGGAAACTAGGGCAATTAGCATGGGTATTGGCACATTAGAGAAAATCCTTCCTAACTGTGACACTCAGAGGGCTACTGTGTAAGGCATAAATTCCCTTTCCACTCAGCTCAAAGAGAAGCCTCCCAGTCAACAGAACCCAACTGTCTACACAGCGCTCCTGACCATTCAATTCAGTCATTCTAAACATAACCAGACAACCAAGAGACATCAAACATTTCGATGAAGCCTGAAATACAAAAGAAAAGAACTGTGGAGAACCTTTTTGAAAAGTAAAATTCTTGTTCATGTCTTTAGAAAAATTAGAATAGAGATTGCATCTATAATAGGATGCTCTGGAAATGGAGAATATGAAAATTAAAAAGAGCTCCAGGAGATTAAAAACAGGATTGCTAAGATACACAATAAAATAGAAGGGCTAAAAGGTAACAATAGAGGAAGAAGTCTGTCATAAAGGAGAACAAAAAGACAAAGAAATGGAAAATGGGAGCGAAATGGCAAGACACATAAGATCAACTCAGAAAACTCAATATTTAATAGGGCTTTTATAATGAGAAAATGGAGGCAAAGAAATAATAAAAGGAGGTTTCCAGGGCTTATTAAGAAACTGTACTTCAAATTGAAAAGATTTACCAGTTAATAAGCAGGATAAAGGAAAAGGGCTCGCAGCTATAAACATTACTTTGAAAGTTAAGAACAGAGAAAAATCCCCTGCAAACAAACTAGATATTGAAAGATACAGAATTCATATCTTTAGATTTCAGTCTAAAATTCAATACTTAATGGAATAATTAATGAAATGTGAAAGAAGACAAAAAAAAAAAAAAAATGTCACCCAAGCAAAGACCCAGAACACTTGCCTCCCACACACATTTCAGTGAAGGATTTACTCCAGCAAAGCAAGGAAGGGGACAAACCAAGAAAATAGAAAGAAAGAAAGAAAGAAAGGATCCAGGGGACAGTAAACCAGAACCAGGAGCAGGGAAGGGAGGTCTCAGCATGACAGCTATGGAACTGACCTAGAGGTAAAGATGGAGGCAGGAAGAAGGAGGGCTCTGGGTGGGAAGTCACTGGGGAAAAGGAAAATACCATTGACTAGATAGAATTTGAGAAGGGGAAGTACCTGAATATGTGATAAAATCACAAGTGCAATAAAAAAGATACGCAACACTCAGAGAAAAGCAAAAAGTTATACAAAAATTCAGGGTATCAATATAAAAGGAATTAACCAATAAGAACAGCACCTTGGCCAGGCATGGTGGCTCACTCCTGTAATCCCAGCACTTTGGGAGGACAAGGCGGATGGATTACTTAAGTCAGGAGTTTGAGACCAGCCTGGCCAACATGGCAAAACCTCGACTCTACTAAAAATACGAATGTTAACTGGGCATGGTAGTGCACTCTTGTAATACCAGCTACTCTGGAGGCTGAGATTGCAGTGAGCTGAGATCACGCCACTACACTCCAGCCTGCGTGACAGAGAGAGACCATGTCTCAAAAAAATAAAAAAGCACCTCAATGGATTCTGAAACAAAAAATAAATTTCAAGCAAATATAGAATAAGTGGGAATTTTAAAAATTATAATGATCTAATACTGAAGATAAATGTTTCTTTTCTCAATTAGAAAAAGAAAAGGCAATCAGAAAATCCAGAATAAATAAAAAGCTTTTTAACAAAGACATGGTCCAAGATACAGCATTTTGAACAATTAATGAGTGTCAGAAATAACAATCTAGTTTGACATTCTCCTTTAAATGTTTATCTAGTTAAGGAAACATAACCATAGAACACAGCTTGACTCTATAATGAGTGTTTGACTCTATAATGAGTATAGTTAAATGTTCATAAAATGAAAATATTTCCTTTTAGAATCAGTTGACAATGTAAGTGTAAAGAATCAAATTATATTACAAGATAGAAAATAAGGCTAGGCGCGGTGGCTCATTCCTGTAATCCCAGCACTTTAGGAGGCTGAGGTGGGCGGATCACCTGAGGTCAGGAGTTCGAGACCAGCCTGGCCAACGTGGCAAAACTCTGTCTCTACAAAAAACACAAAAATTAGCCAGGCATGGTGGTGGGCGCCTGTAATCCCAGCTAGTTGGGAAGCTGAGGCAGGAGAATCACTTGCACCTGGAAGGCAGAGATTGCAGTGAGCCAAGATCATGCCACTGCACTCCAGCCTGGGCAAGAGAGGGAGATTCCATCTCAAAAAAATAAAAAATAAATAAATACAATCTACTTTGATATGTATTGATAATAATAAAAGCAACGAACCCTTAATAAGCATTTACTATATACCAGACATCGAACTTAGAAACAACCCCTAGTCCCAATTTACAGATAGAAAAAAAAATAAAGCACAGTGAGATTGTATAACTTGCCCAAGGTCACACAGACAGTAATGAGTGAGTGGGTCAAAAATAGGAATGGTCTGGCTCTTGAGGCAGAGTTCTTAGTTACTATACTATACACCCTACTCACTTCTTTTTCATGGCCTTTTTTTCAAAGTAGCTTTAGGTTCACAGAAAAATTGAAAGGAAGGTATATTAGTTTGTTCTTATGCTGCTAGTAAAGACACACCCAGGACTGAGTAACTTATAAAGGAAAGGAGTTTAATTGATTCACAGTTCCACATGGCTGGGGAGGCCTCAAAATCATGGCAGAAAGTAAAGGGGAAGTAAGACATGTCTTACATGGCAGCAGGCAAGTGACAGCTTGGGCAGGGGAACTCCCATTTATAAAACCATCAGATCTCATGAGACTTATTCACTACCAGAAGAACAGTACCGGTGAAATGCTCCCATGATTCAATTATCTCCACCTGGCCCTGCCCTTGACACATGGGGTTTATTACAATTCAAGGTGAGATTTGGGTAGGGACACACCCAAACCATACCAGAAGGTATAGAGATTTTCTGTATACTCCCTGCACCCAAACATGCATAGTCTGGCCCATCGTCAACACTCCCACCAGAGTTGTATATTTGTTACAAATGATACACCTACATTGACACATCATGACTACCCAATGTCTATAGTTGGCATTACTGTTCACTCTTGTTGTACATTCTATGAGTTTGGACAATGAGTAGATACAATAATATGTTTTGAGATAAATATTAATATATAAATACTATTATATAACAATATATATTAATGATATAACATATTATTGTATCTACCATTATAATATCATACAAAGTATTTTCATTGGCCTGTTCATAATGATAAACATAACATTAACAGCAAATATTTAATGAGCATTTTAGTATGTACTAGATACTGATTCTTCATATTCTGTTTTTACTTTAAAAAAATTTTTTCAAGTACAACTGATAAACTTTACAAATTAAAATGGGGAGAGGATGGAAAGAGAGGTAGAGAAAAGGATAGGGATGCGCATAACTTTATAAAGTACGGAGTCAAGAGGTGCTGTCTACAGTTGATGGAAAGAGGAATGGAGGTCTTAGGAATTCCTAAGACTGGAAAGATGGCCAAGAAAGGAATGAAAAGTAAGTAATGATGTGACAACACTGGGAGGAGCCAGGAGAGTAGGAGAGAGTGTATAAGTGAGCTAAATCCTCATAACTCATGGCAAGAAATCAATTGATATGGTGGTTATGTCAAATTTAAATTTCCCAAGCAAGAATTTGTGGTGTATACATACCATTTAGATATGCAAAGGCCATTTAGATATGCAAAGGCACCACCAAATAAACTCAAAACCAAAATAGTTAAAAGGGGTTTCCTGGGGTCTACTAAAAATACAAAGAAGAGGTCAGAGGCTCTTGTTTTATTTTATCCTATCATTTTTTAAATTTGTATTAACAAAATATCCTAATATGTTAAAATGTGAATGTTATTTTGATTGAAATTAAATAATTTTAAAACACATAAGCAAGAAACACTAGAAATACAATGAAATCAATAAAAGTGAGAGTATATGGAGAGACCAACACCTTCTTTCCATGTAGATAAAGTAAGCTAAGAGTAAACAAAGACAACATGGAATTGTATAATAGAATTAATAAGCAAGATTCAATGTTTATATGTCAAACTGTGTGCGCATCACAGAAAATACTTACTTATGGAATATTGTCTAATTTTTTCCACAAATAAATTCTCAGTGAATTTCCAAAACTAGAGCTTGTATAGGCAACAAGATTCCAATGCAAAAATGAACGAAATTAGAAATTTGTCATCTTTTTATGGAAAAGCAAAATATACTTGAAAACCAAAGCCTATATAACCAAAACAGTTGTTGAATGAAAGTAGAAATCAATATAATGGTTACTTATTTTGCAGAAACGACCAATAATAACATTATTTTTTCAAGGCTATCAAATTATACTGGAAGGAAAATTCAGTTTTAAACAAACAAGGAAGAATGAAAATAAGTGATGCAGTCAACTCAAGAAGTTTAAAAAACGGCAATTAAAAAACAAGAAAAGCAGGAAGAAAAATTAATAAAGATTAAGACCAAATTAATGAATTAGAATGCAAACATAAAATCAATAAATCTAAGAGCTCATTATCTGAAAAGGCTAAGAAATAGACAAATATCTGGCAATGAAGAAACAACTATGAGGAAACCAAGAAAAATTAATAAAGATTAAGACCAAATTAGTGAATTAGAAAGCAAACATAAAAGTAATAAATGTAATAGCTCATTATCTGAAAAGGCTAAGAAATAGACAAATATCTGGCAATGAAGAAACAACTATGAGGAAACCAGATAAAAACACCATTCTGAGATTCAGAGTTTGTTTTTACTTGTTAAAGACCTTTACACAACTCAATTCTTAAAATGTTCACCCTCTCAATACAACACACAGTATTAACATAATGGATAGAGGAATATTTGCATATAGAAGTGATGCACATGTTTTAACGCATACATATACATATATATAACCCATGTACGTATTAACAGAATTGATAGAGGAACATTTCCAAAATTTATGGAATAATTTAGGAAAACTGTTCAAGCATTTCTCCAAGTTTCACTTATCCTCCCTGAGCTTTAACTGATCAGCACACAAGAAACCTAGGAAGGCTGAGCTTTTCTTACACTTTTTGTTGCATTGAATGCCATGCTGGTCTCTGATATGACAGGCAGCTTCTCCTTTCTTTCCCCTCCTAAAGTAATGGATATTGATTAACAGAAGGCCAATTTGGCCAGAATGCAGTGTTCCTCCTCTCTCTTCCCGGGCCTCTGGGTTCAATCACATTAAGCAGAGCTCTAACAGCTACTGTATCAGACATACAGAGAGCAAAAAGTTTCCATGGGCATAGGGCAAAAGAATATTCTAATAAGGACAAGCTAATCATCAGTTATAGCAGAAATGTTCAGCGGTTTCGTGACAAGCTTTAGTTCTTCACATACAAGATGGAAGTATATAATATCAGATTGCATCAGTTTATCTTACGAGCAGACAGAGTGGCAGCGGAGGGGAAGACACACCTCATACACTTTCAAAGAGAATTTCTTTCCAAATTAATGAAAACAACATGGTCAATTAACTTCCTCAAAGCACTGTCAGAACTCAACTCCATTTCCCGTCTTTGTCAAGCTAGTTATGTACTTCAGTGCTCCTGGCTTTCCCCCAAAAAGGAGAAGGCATTTGGGTTGAAAGCATCTCTTAAATGAATTAATTCATCACTCTAAGAAACTCTCCTCTACCCCCTACTTTCATAAGAATTAACTAAAGTTATAAAACCAAGTGGAAATGCATCTCCCACTCAGTTTTTATGCATCCAATCTGGCTGCTCCTTCAACATACCCTATGAGTAATTGTATTTATTCCCCGCTTTGTTCCAAAAATGATTTAAGGGTGAGTCCTATGAGTAAGCTTCACATTAATGAAACCCTTTCTAAGCTGGCTCTGGGTAAAGACTGATAGCAATTGTATGGAGGTTTTAAGATTGGATACAGTAACATGTTCGAGTACAAAATAACATTACAATGGAAAACTTTTTTAAAGCACTAGTTTGGTGGATGCTATAGTTACCAAAGTGTCATTGGGTTTGGTTTTGTTTTATGTAAGATCTTTCTCATTTGCTTTCCCCCGACCATTCCCTGCAGACACCACCCTGGATCAGGCTCTCATTAAATGATACCTGGACTATTGTAGTACTGTCCTCAAATTGGCTATACCACTTCCAGCTTCTCCCCTTGCAATTTAACCAACAGACAGTTGTCAGATTGTCAGATTAACCTGCTAAAATGTAACTTTGCACATACCACTTTTTTTTTTTTTTTTTGAGACAGGGTCTCACTCTGTTGCCCAGGCTGGAGTGCAGTGGCACCATCACAGCTTACTGCAGCCTCAACCTCCCAAGGCTCAGGTGGTCATCCCACCTCAGCCTTCCGGGTATCTGGGACCACACGTGCATGCCACCACACCAGGCTAATTTTTGTAACTTTTGGTAGAGACGAGGTTTTGCCATGTTGCCCAGGCTGGTCTCGAACTCCTGGGCTCAAGTGATCCTCCCATGTCAGCCCCGCAAAGTGCTGGGTTTACAGGCATGAGTCATTGCACCTTGCTCCACTCTTCAAGCGCAGAACCCTGAAATGGCTCCTCACCCTAAAAAGAACCTGTCAACACAGGAGCCCGGCACTCCAGGTTCTCTGTTTCTGCATCCCACAGGTGCTTTATTTCTGTTTCATTCCGTTATTTCTCACTCCCCATGCCACACTGTTGTTGTCATGCTTCCTCTCTGTAATGCCCTTGCTGATCACAATCCTGTCTTTCAACACTCTGATCAGCACCATCTCCATGAAGTGTGAATTGAAAAGTTCCAACAATCTCACTCCTTCTCCACAGGTTCATGGCACCTGTCTACACCAATCCCCTGGCATGTACCAGGCATGACCCAATGCAGTCATTCCTCTTTCTGTAGATCAACGTGTTCTGTCTCCTAAACCTAACTAAGCCGCTTGAAACAACTAATTGAGACACATTTTGTTTGTACAAAGAAGGCACTCAATATATGCTTGGTGATTAAAATAACAACTTAGTAGACTTGCTCATGCTTCTCAAACAGTTGTATGTGCACCCCAAGGTATTCTGGGATACTGGAGGATACAAGACAAAGATAATGTATCTTTAAGAAATTAATTTTGGCCGGGTGCAGTGGCTCCCACCTGTAATCCCAGCACTTTGGGAGGCTGAGGCAGGTGGATTACCTAAGGTCAGGAGTTCGAGACCAGCCTGACCAATATGGTGAAACCCCATCTCTACTAAAATATACAAAAATTAGCCAGGCATGGTGGTGTGCACCTGTAGTCCCAGCTACTCGGGTGGCTAAGACAGGACAATCACTTGAACTCAGGAGGTAGAGGTTGCAGTGAGCCGAGATCTTGCCACTGCACCCCAGCCTGGGTGACACAGCAAGACTCTGTCTCCAAAAAAAAAAAAAAAAAAGAAAAAAAAAAGAAGTTAGTCTTACTTCAGTAATTTAAAATGTAATCTTTAAAATGAAATCAGGCCAGGTCTGGTGGCTCACACCTGTAATTTTGGGATTTTGGGAGGCTGAGGCAGGAGGATTGCCTGAGTTCGGGAGTTCAAGACCAACCTGGGCAACATGGTGAAACCCTGTCTTTACAAAAAAAATTAAAAAATTAGCTGGGTGTGGTAGCATGCACTGTAGTCCCAGCTACCTGAGAGGCTGAGGTGGGAGGATCACTTGAGCCCAGGAGGTTAAGGCTGCAGTGAGCCGAGATCATCACGCTACTGTACTCCAGCCTGGGCGACAGAACAAGACCTTGTCTCAAAAATAAAAACAAATAAAATCAGGCCAGTTGTGGTGGTTCACACCTGTAATTCCAGCACTTTGGGAGGCCGAGGTGGGAAGACTGCTTGAGCCCAGGAGTTTGAGGCTACAGTGAGTCCTGATCTTGCCCCTGTACTCCAGCCTGGGCAACAAAGCAAGATCCTGTCTCTACGAACAAAATTAATTAAAATCAAAATAGTATGGAGGTTATAATTTTTAATGAATTTTAAATGAACAATAAAATTGAAAAATAAAACCGGAGACCTCAAATAAGTATCTAACCCTCAGCAGTTAACTTGGGACTATGCTTCCAGGTCATCTTCTGTTCCTTGTAGTAGTAAATTAACATTCTTATACCAGTTGAGGATATTTACTGTTTGAGAAATACCCTGCAGGTTATGAATGGGGAGTAGGGGAAAAATACAATCACTTATTTTTATCATTTTCATTTTAAGGTGCAATCAACACACATTTTTGTTTTCCTTAAGATAGATAACAGAAATTAAGCCTGAAGATTTTTTTCTTGTTTTACTTCCTTGGCTATGATACGCTTGTGATATCAGATGTAAATATGAGGACTGAGTTTTAGTATGACCACTCTTAAAACTTTTAAAGCATTCTTTGAATATTTAATTAACTTGTTTTTTAATTAACTTATTTCTTAATTTACTGTTTTCGAAGTTCACAAGTAGTTTTGTGGTCTACTTTTGAAAATCGAAGTCATTAAAGACTGAATAAAAATTTTGTACCAAAGTCGATGTGCCTATTAATCTTCTCATTCACACAAATATACATATATATACTATCCTATATGCTATCAATATATGTACCTTAAATTTAACTCAATTCACAGAAAATACAATGTATACTGAAAACAAAAAATTAATAACAAGCCACTTAGATTAACACACTCATAATAATCCATGGTGTGCTTCAAATGAGAAGACTGAGGTCCTGATATTTTTCGTATAGGTACTAGAAGAAACATGTCCCTGGAAATTCCCCAAGTAACTTCGATTATAGTTCGTTTTAGCCACCAAGAGCTGTAGATAAACCATGAGGTTCAACCATTACGCTTTGAATTTGCTCATCTTAAGTAAATTGGCAATACATTTCATATGCTTCTGGCATTATCCAAAACAGCATCTGGAAGCTGCTTCTGAGGATTACTTTGTCTAAGAAGGAGAATTTCCCTTGAGCTAACCACTGTCATGCATCTAGAGCTCACAGTGGGGGCTAGAGGTTTTTTCCATCTTAGTCAAAATGTTAGGTTTGTACTGATCCTAGGAAACAATTACTTCCTAATATTCTAGATGAGGCAACTGAAGCCAAGAGAAATAGTAACTCGTCCACAAGAGACTAGGAGAGCTATCAAACTTCCCTCCAGTCTTTCATTTCTGGTCAAAAGCATGACTATGCTAGTTTAAAACATCTAGAGCATCTGCCCAGGGTCTGTATTGCTGCACTGGGGGTGGGAGAGGGGAAGAGGCAACGACCTTGACTTTTGTTGCACGTCCCTCAGTAATAGGCAGTGACTGTTAACTCAGATCCATCTGCTTTATTGGTCTGACTTGAATGGAAACACCATCCTGTACTTCAAGCCAGCTCTTGAAAGAGTTGCTTTCCTGAATCCAAAACAAGATTCAGTCCAATCCTGAATCTTCTGAAGGTTTGTTTAGAAAGCTCAGATCAGGTTTTCTTCGGAGTCCATTTAAGAAAATCTATGCCACATATAGACCAAGCGGACCTCCCAAGGACACTAGCCAGAAGCAGAACTGCTGATCTCGTTGGCTATACTAGACCCAGTTGCAACGGTAAGTCATCAGTTCCCAGATAGAAGTTAGATTTTGCTCACTCTTCCCCAAGTTTATATGTCTTCAGGCAGATTCTATTACCCGTGAAAACTCTTTGCCTTCATGAGGCTGGGAAACAGTACAGATTTTAAAAAGCTAAATTTCCTTTTGAAAATGACAAATATACATACTCTCATAGCCACTGAAAATGTAAAATGGAAGCCAGAGATGTGTCAGAAGAAGCAGCCAATGAGATCTGAAGTATGAGAAAGACACAATGAGCTGTTGCAGGCTTGAAGATGGAGGGGGCCACGTGGAAGGTGTGAGAAGGAACTGAATTCTGACAACACCCAGACAGCCTGGAATAGGACCCTGAGCCTCCCACTAGAGGAGAACACAGCCCCATCCAACACCTCGATTTTTTTTTTTTTTTTTGAGATGGAGTCTCACTTTGTCACCAGGCTGGAGTGCAATGGCACAATCTCAGCTCACTACAACCTCCAACTCCCAGGTTCAAGCAATTCTCCTGCCTCAGCCTCCTCAGTAGCTGGACTACAGGTGCCCACCACCATGCCTGGCTAATTTTTGTATTTTTAGTGGAGACAGGGTTTCACCATGTTGGCCAGTATGGTCTCAATCTCTTGACCTTGTGGTCCGCCAACCTTGGCCTCCCAAAGTGCTGGGATTACAGGCATGAGCCACTGCATCTGGCCAACACCTTTTTACCCCAGTGAAACTCTGAGCAGAGAACCCAGCCACATCATGTCAGACCTCTGATCTATAGAAACTGAAGTAATAAATGTGTTGTTTTTAGATGCTCTTAAAAATTAAAATAATGCTAAGAGGTCCTGAGTTAGTTCATGCAAGATGTGGGTTCAAGTTCTAGCTTTGCCACTCACCTGCTGTACGACCTGCACCATGTCTTCTAACCCCTGAGTCTCATCTCCCATCTATACATTGGGGGTGTGGGGTGTGAATAGTAGTATCTACTTTCTAGAGTAGTATGAAGAGCAAAAGGAAACACTTAGCATACTATAAGGCATTATGTAAATACTAAGTTTTTACCATAAACCTTCCCCCCAAGATCAATGTGTTGATATAAATTCTGCATTTCTCTTCACATATTCCCCTCATTTTAATGAAGCATAAACTTAGATCACTATTTTGTGAAATTCTTGTTAAACAATGACATAGGATTTTTTTAAAAAACCTAAAAAGAAAATACATTTACTGAGGGGATCATACCTCTCTCAATACAGACAAGCTTGAAATGTATTTCAGGACTACCCTCCTCCTGCCCCAACTGTGTCCCCTCTTCTCCTCTCAGAACAATGACTGGCTAAAAACTGATTGCTTCGGCAGGGCGCTGTGGCTCATGCCTGTAATTTCAGCACTTTGGGAGGCCGAGGCGGATGAATCACTTGGGGCCAGCAGTTCAAGACCAGCCTGGCCAACATGGTGAAGCCCTGTCTCTACTAAAAATACAAAAATTAGCTGGGTGTGGTGGCACATGCCTGTAGTCCCAGCTACTCAGGATGCTGAGGCAGAAGAATTGCTTGAACCCAGGAGGCGGAGTTTGCAGTGAGCAGAGATAGCACCACTGCACTCCAGCCTGGGCAACAGAGAGAGACTGTCTCAAAACAAACAAACAAAAAACGGATCAACTACACTTACGGCTGCAAGCACACCTAACTCAGTGGCTCGCTCTCCTCTCACTCCCCTAACAACCAACACTTAGAAGCACTTTGACATTCCGGATTTTATTCGATCCACCTAAGCCTGACCTGAGATAGGGATGAAATGACACTATACAATAAAGGGCTGGCCCCAGACCATACCACCGGTCAAGAGCACAGCCAGGCCTAGAGCTGAAGCCATCTTATTGCCAGCTGGGTGTCTGCCTCCAACTGCACACCACCTGGATTGGCAGAGGGCCGGGAGGACAGAGGACGCTGCGCACTTGTTCTGTGGCCAGGGTGGCACCAGTTTGCCAGCCCTCTCCCAGCACCCTGTTCACATGCCCTGGTGGTGCCAAAGTCCCAGGGCTAGGTTGGAATTCAGGACACACCACGCAGGGTGGTACGTGGATTTCGGAACTTGTTTTAAAATGAATTGGCTTGCCTTCAAAACGCAAGTCAAGGCTGATCAATAATCAGAAGTCCCACAACTTATCTCAAAAATACCCTCACGTTCATTTTATCTGAATGTGTTCAGTGCTATTGATGTTAACCATCCCTCTACTCCCCACAAAAGAAAACAGATCTTCTTGAATCATGTCAGGTCCTTAAGGAACTACAAGATAAAACGACCAACATTCGACTTAATTTCCTTCTCATCCAAAGCCTGAATTCCATATTTAACATCTTAAAAGCAAAACTGAGGGCAAATACAGCACTGACAAAAATCGCAAATCATAAAGGCAGAAAATGGAATTGAAAGGACTTCTTTATGGATGAGAAATTAAGTTCATTATTTGGAGTCCCCTTTCTAGCTTCTGAAACTGCCAATTGATTTATTTAATGGTAGGCTACAAATATACATTTGAGTACAAGTTAGTAATGTTAAGAAGAAAGGAGTTAGATCTGAGTTAACAGTCCCTTTGAGTCTTGATTGGAACTTCTGAGAATGTACTTTGTAGGAGAGAGGCAAGCACTGGGGCATTTGGGGTGAGTATATAGATTCAGCTATAATTCTGCTTCCAATATTAGCAAGTCAGAGGCAGACCACTGTGTTATCTTTCTAATTACCTTCCATCTCCTGTCCTTCTCTAGCCAAACCTAAAGGAGTGAGGTGAGGGGATCTCAGAGGTACCCACCAAAACATAGCCTCTAAGTGATGATTTGAAATAATATGTTCTTACGTACATCTCCACTGATACAGATAAATGAGAGGGTACTACGTTCTCTTGGGACTCACAGATTTGGGAGTGAAAGACTCAAAATTACTAATGAAAGAGCATTATAGAACTTTCAAGTCCTAGTGCATTCTTTTCCCGGCTGTCACTCATCATTATGACTCTTAGCAAGACATGAATACAAAACATTGCTTTCTCCATAAAATGGATCTAATCTGCTCCATTTATCTCAAAGGATTGTTCTCAAAAGTTCTTTAGTTTACGTAAAAATATACAAATAAAACATTATAATTGCTATGAACGCATTTAAGCAGATTTGTTTCCTTTTTCTCATAGAGTTGGGCATTATCTTGAGGGTCTAAAGAAAACTAGATTTATTATCTAACAAATGAAAATAATTGAATTACAGAAAAACCTAATTATTATTCTCCTCCAAATCACCAGATTCATAATTTACATGGCAATGAGTTTCCTGGTTAGGGCACTGATTAAAATCACTGCTATATAAAATGGTTCATTCAATATTTCTTTGGGAATGCAAATTCAAGTTTAGCAAACAATAAGCACACTTTCAAAATGAAATAATGTTGACATTCTAGGAGATGATTAAGAAAATTAAGAAACCACAACCCAAAAGTCTTTTAAAATGATCTTATTGATTTCCTCAAAACAGAATGATTAGAAAACGAAATTTGAATTGTACGTCAATTGTAAACCTTTGTATGCAGGTACCATTTTAGAAGCATCTCGCCTTCAATAAAAAGGCTTCTACACCAGTACAGGAGAGTGAGCTTTCGGTTTTGTAGAAACAAAAGCTCTAGTTGTTAAGTAATCTTTGGCGCCCAACTTAAGGCCTGCCTTGAATACTAATTCAAATGGAAATGACCTTAACACTCTAAATCCTTTGTTAAAAAATCGTAACAAGGAAACACATTCCTCTGCCCTTTTGGAAGGTTAGAACTGACCTTAGCATTTAGTCCAACCTTCATTTTACAGAACAAATGGCTTTGACACTTGGCAGCATTTTTTATTAGAATGATCAAAGATCTGTAGTATTCGTTATTTCTCTGGATAATGATCAATTCCTGTGCACGGGCAGTGTGAACTACCACACCTACAAAGAAGAAAGTGTGTAACAAAGACATTACATTTACTCCCGCCCCACCTTTTTTTTTTTGTTTTTTTTTTTTTTTTTGAGACGGAGTTTCGCTCTTGCTGCCCAGGCTGGAGTGCAATGGCACAATCTTGGCTCACCGCAACTTCCACCTCCCAGGTTCAAGCAGTTCTCCTGCCTCAGCCTCCCAAGTAGCTGGGATTACAGGCATGCGCCACCACGCCCAGCTAATTTTTTTGTATTTTTAGTAGAGACAGGGTTCTAATTTTTGTGTGTTTTTAGTAGTGATGGGGTTTTACCATGTTAGCCAGGCAGGTCTCGAACTCCTGACCTCAGGTGATCTGCCCACTTTGGCCTCCCAAAGTGCTGGGATTACAGGCGTGAGCTACCATACCCACCTGGCCCCATTTCTTTTAAGAAGTAAAGTAGCAAGAGTTATTTCTATAGACGGTATTGCAAATTCTGGTACATTTTGTAAATTCAGAACCTAGGATTTAACAGTGACTTGGTTGGTTCTTAGAGGATAAAATTGAACATGCTTAGAATTGTGCAGCGCAACAAAGGTTAACACAATTGATTTCCTGCTCACATTTATTGTGGCTAGAGAGCCTATTTTCTTCTCCAAAAATTGGAAAAATATAACACAATAGCAATTTTTTAAAATACATAAAACTTCCCAGATCATGACATGAGACATAATAGCCTGTATATATCAATTGTGATCGCTTTATAAAATGTCATTCATCTAATGCATTTCTGAAATTGCCCTTAAAGCTACACATACACACATGACTCTATATCACATAAAGGCATCCATTCATGAACAGAAAGAAAAGTCTTTTATAAGTACTGTGTAGGGAAGGCTAAAGTAATACATACTTAGATTCAGAATAATTTTTAAGAAAAAACGTGGGGTTCCAAGAAACGGTGATTTACATTCAAATGAACATGTACATTTGCAAACCTGGATAAGTAATATTTTCATGAAGCACGCTACTAGAAAATTCACACTGAATTATTTGTTTTTCAAAGGCCTCTTTCAAAGTACAGACTCCAAGTCCAAAGCAAATACCCACAGCATGAACAAATAGGATGCCTAAGATTCTAACATTTGCTTCTGCATGGCTTTCCTCCTCACTTCCCTACTTCATAACAAGAAAAAATTTCCTAGATGGGACAATGGTAAGATGTTGTGCTAATACATTCCATAGGATTTCTGGATGCTGGACTATTACATCCAGGTTACAATTTGGGGATGGATTTTTTATATCTATTGCAAATGGACTACACTCCAAACACAAAAAGATTCCTGCCATAGCAGAGAATCCAAATATCCCTAATACAGAAAGAGAATCATTCAGAAAGGACAAAGCTGGCAGACTGAGAAAGGAGGCAAGAGTAAACTCTGTCACTGGCCAATTATCTAAAACAAGAATAGCAGCCTCTGTTATCAAAGTTGCCAGTTAAAATTGTCAGCTGTCAGGCACAGTGACACACACCTGTAATCCCAACACTTTGGGAGGCCAAGGTGGGTGGATCGCTTAAGCCCAGGAGTTTGAGACAAGCCTGGGCAACACAGAGAAACTCCATCTCTACAAAAAATACAAAACTTAGCCAGGTGTGGTGGTGTGTGCCTGTAGTCCCAGCTGCTCAGGAGGCTAAGGTGGGAGGAATGCTTGAGCCCAGGAGGTAGGGGTTCTGTGAACCATGATCATGCCACTGCACTCCAGCCTGGGTGACAAAGGGAGACCCTGTCCAAAAAAACAAAAAGTTGCCAGCTGTCTTCTCTATAAACAGTCTCTAGATTGGTTTGCATCATGCCCTTTGATGCACCAGATATGTTTAACCAACCTAGTTTTGTTGATTCTGACAATCTCACACATTTAAGAATTTACCATTCTTCAGGCACTTTTCAACGTTAAAAAAAATTAAATCCAGTTATTGAAAATCAGTTTGACAAACAACCCCCACTCCGTAGCCCTGGCCAAAAAAAAATAAGCAGCTAATTCGGTGATACGATCTCTGTAAGGCGGCAAATTCCTTCAATTTTCCAAGGAAATAGCATATATATTTTCTTCCATCTTAACTCCAAATTTGGGACCTCTTCCTCTGGTAACACAGTATTTTATGTTACTTGAAATCAGCCCCCATTTAAAAGACTCTTTGTGGCACCAAGCTTAAAGAGTTTACTGACAGAGGACATCGCCACTATTAACATTCTTGTTACAAAAATTCAGTTTCAGTTGAGTTCCCCTGAGCAGTTATAAATGCCTTTTACCTATAATGAGGCAGTAGGCTATGTGTAAAACAAAGCAAATGAACTGTTCAAATATATGTAAATCTATAATTATACTAACATGAACTACACTGATAGAAGACAGTGTTTTTTTCTCTGAAATATTTAGAGTTTCAAAAGAAAAAGACACAATATTAAGAAATTTCTAATAGATGATTAAAAATGATTTTGGTTGGTTGCCATTCCCAGGTTTTCCCAGAGTTCTCATCTATGTTCTATACAATGTGTAAATTAAAATGTACATGACCAATTGATGTACTACACATACATCAGATATCAATATATACATGTGAATTAAAGTTCCTTAAATATACACATCCCCACTTAGGATATATCCTATTACATAGGCAAAGCATCATCCTTTAATAATAGGTCCAAGATAGCAGCAATTTGATATTCTATTATCTAGTTACCTCAGAAAATATCATAGATCCTGGATAGTTCCTGATATGGTATCCCTGGCTTCAAGAACTCTACAGTAACATTTAGCATAGGTCTCATGAAGCACCAGGCTACACTGTCAATAGCAATTATATAATCCTGTCATTGGAGATAAGGTTTTATCCTTTCAAAACCTCGTTATTCAAATCTGACTAATGGTATAATGGAAAAAATAAGTCACAATGAGGTGATATATAAATTTAAACTAAAATATATAAAGCATTTCTATTTTATTTCTTACATGTTTTTGTTGCTGTTTTATCAGTGCCTTGTAACAAAGTATTCAGACTGTCCTAACAGATGCTGAAACAGCAATAATAAATTATGCTGAGAAAAGAGCTGCTCTGTGTTTGAAAATATGTAAATGACTCAGTTATCAATTAGTGTTTTTACAAACAGAGATGGCAGGATATTGTACTAAGTACTGTTTTAAAAGAGTTATGAGTCTATACCCTTGGGTAAGTTATGAACTTACAACCAAAATTCACATATATAATATGCAAAAAATCTTTAGGCAGATTTACAATAAACCATTTCAGTCACAGAAGGATAGAATGGCTCTTAAGTAAACATTTATTTTGTGTGTACTATTGGGTGTATCCATGCATGCTCAATGGATAGAAATTACAGGCAGGCTGCAAGTCACATGGATTCTAGATGTACATAATATACACTTTAATATTTACTCTCCATGTGTACTCTTAGGCCCGATTCCAAATCTACTGGGTATGTGAACACAGATCCTGAGAAAGGTCCCAGTCATCTATGACGGAAGTTTTGAAACTCTACCACTCTACCCGTATTTCATATGAAACAATTTTGTAGATCACAGCTACCGGCTGTAAGAGACAAGTTGGCCAACTTAGAAAACTTACATTTGCCAAGGGAGAGACACTAAATTAGAACATATTGTTTAACAGGCTGCAACTCTTTTACTGGGAAGGGGCAACTCCCTCTGCACAGCAGTTTCTCCTGCTTGAAGCTGAGATCACACAAAGAGAAACCTATTGTGTTTCTGCCAAATCACAGCGGGAACACTGGGGACAGCACACCCAGTAGCCAGCAGAGGCACAACCACCATATCAACTGCTGAGATCAGCAGCCTGCTTTACAGCTCCTATGAGGATTTCTCGTCACACAGTCTTATCCTTCTCCTCATCAGGTTTCCCCTGTGTTTCTCGTGGTAGTCAAATCAACACAGAACAGGCTCTGGCTTCTTGGTTATCTTGTATGTTGCCAACCATGACAACACACTTGTTATATCAAATGTTCCCTCAAGCTCCGTGAATTTGGCTGGAAGTTGAACAGTCCAGTGAGATCCTTTGGAAGATAAAATGGTATGTGCATTCATCTCAAGCAACCCCAAAGCTCCTGACATGCTCCATAGACACAGCTGGACTGTTGAGCCCAGTTCTTGTTACACAGGAATGCTCACACCCAGGACTTGGCCTTTCCTGATGCTGAAGGTGGGCAGGCAAGTTCAAAGTCTGGACACAGAGGCACTTTCAAAGTTGGCAAGGAGAAGGAGGCAAGGTCACTAAATGGGGCGTCATCACTGTGCCATCTCACGTAACTCACACATCTGGGGCAAACGAACACAGAGATCTTTAGGTTGTGGATGGGTCGTGCTTTTTCTTCTTGCCCCGACAGGACTTGCAGACACAACAGATTATACATGGGGAGGCCAGGAGTAACAAGGGTGAAGTAACCAAGGCAATGATGCCCAAGCCTACGAGAATCCCCACCACCTGGAAATTTCAAAGAAAAGCATATCTCAGCAATTAAGTCTTTCAATATGTATACTTATTCCAACTATACTATCTGCTGTGGGCCAAATGTTTGTGTCCCCCTGAAGCTCATATGTTGAAACCCTAAATCCCCGATGTGATGGTATTTGGAGACGAGGCCTTTATAAGCTAGTTGGTTTATGAAGGCAGGGCCCTCATGATGGGATTCGTGCTCTTACGAGAACACATGCCAGAGAGCTTGCTTCCTTTCTCTAGGCTCTATGCCATGCGAAGACACAGCAAAAAAAAATGGCCATCTTCAAACCAGGAAGAGAGCCCTTGCTAGGACATGACCATGCTGTCACCTGAACCTCAGACTTCTCAGCCTCCAGAACTATGAGAAGTAAATTTCTGTTCTTTAAGCCTCCCAGTCTATGGTCATTTGTTATAGCAGCCTGAACAAGACATCATCTCAGGCACATAGAACAGTTACATTTCTGGGATCTTTCAGCTAGTGCCCAGGATTGATCTGAATTGGAGAGAAGCCAGAGAGATACAAAGGACCACATCAAGGATGGAAACCATCCAAATGCCAACTCAAGCTGTCGCAAGCTCAGGATAGTCATGAATTATCAGTGTTGGTGCTCTCTCTACCTGAATTTCCTCAACTAGCTCATGGGGATGTTAATGATTACTAGGATATTAGCACTGACTCCATCCAAAGGAACACGGCCTTTAATAAATATAAAACACTATTAAAAATAAACCATGACTCCTTTTGAACCTGCCACATAAACACACAATGGCATGTACAGAGGGATCTAAGCCCCAGGAAGGGCTCACAGGGTTTCAGAGCACTGCCTGATATGGTTTGGCTGTGTCCCCACCCAAATCTCATCTTGAATTGCAATAATCCCCATGTGTCAAGGGCAGGGCCAGGTGGAGATAATTGAATCATGGGGGTGGTTTCCCCCATACTGTTCTTGTGGTAGTGAGTAAGTTTCATGAGACGTGATGGTTTTATAAATGGGAGTTCCCCTGCACAAGCTCTCTCACCTGCCGCCATTTACGATGTGACTTTGCTCCTCCTCTGCCTTCTGCCATGACTGTGAGGCCTCCCCAGCCATGTGGAATTGTGAGTCCATTAAACCCCTTTCCTTAATAACTAGCTAAGTCTCAGGTATGTCTTTATTAGTAGTGTGAGAACAGACTAATACACTACCTTTGAAAGGTAATATGCCTTAAAGGGCTTTAGGAAAGTCATTCCACTGTTTCTCAAGAGGAAAGAATATCTGCCTGCATTCTGCATGTCACTGTTCATTGCCTGGCAGCTCTGGTGCCCCTGCTCCTCCACTTGTCCTTAAGGAGACCGTGCTCATGAATTAACTTTAGGTAGTTACCCCATTACTTTTCCCTAGTCCTGCCCTGGCACTCTCCAGAAGCTCCCAGGCTGAGATGGGACCTCCCAGGAGGGAACAGTGCAGGGAAGAGGAAGAGGGGGGCTCTTTAAGCCATCACGGTTTTGGTTTATGTCACGCTCCCTGTAAGGTCAGGGTACCTGTGTTCGGTTCCACATCACTGACGCTCTTGAGTGGCCAAGTTTATTCCTGCATGGCCCTTTGTCATAATGTCTGAGGAAAATGTCATTCTGAAAAATAAAAAGATTGGTTTCAGTAAATATGCAGTTTTAAATTGAGAAATGAATACAAACCACATCAGATCACCAAATGGAAGGCAAAGTTTTTCTCTGGTGATATCAGTGACTCCCTCTAGAATTCCAAGCCCATAATCTTTATCTTGGTAGTTATGTAAATCACCAAGTGAAAACAGATCATAATCAATAAGAATCTCAATTAATTTTAAGAAAGAAAAGAAAAAAAAAGAGTAGTAATGACCTGACTACTTATCTTAGCAAGGCAGCTCTGGCAGAGGTCCAGTGGAATGGGAAGACCAGGAACAAGGTAGCTGAAAGGCTGGTGTGGCAAACCAGGAGAGAGAACACGCCAGTGACTGAGGACGGATGGAGAAGAGGAAGTTACAGTCCTAAGATATTAAGAAAGTAACTAGAGAGAAACAAGGAGAAGCAATCACAGAGAAGGGAAAGTGGTTGGGTTGAAAGAAGGCAGTGGCTTTATTGAGAGAAGTGACAACACAGAGATGGAGTTTGTTGGGAAGGTAAGTTTGGACATGTTGAACTTGAGAGATGGTTGAGACATCCAAGCAGGGCTGTTCAAAAAGTTCATCATATAGAACTACACTGAAAAACAAAAACAAAAACAAAACTTGAACCTCAGCAGAGAAATTAGCTCAGGGTCCAAATTAGGTGTAGATAATCTATCTATTTGTTCATTAGACAAATGGAGAAAGGGGTCTCAATTGGGCATCAGTGTACGTGGGACAGAAGAAACCATAGAAGAGACTGAGATTAACTAGGAAGAGGGCTAAACTGAGAAGCAAAGAGGCTGCTGAACACAGGCATTTAAGACTGGGTCAAAGAAGAGGCTAGAAAGGGAACTGGGATATGACCAGAAAAGGTAGAAGAGAAACCAACAGAGGTAGTATCACTGAAATGGATGTGGTCAAGATGTTAAATGCAGCAGAGAATCTAGGTACACTAAGAACAAGTATTATTGGATTCTGCCAGTAAGAAATCACTCAAAATCTGGGAAAGGGGTACAGTCAGGGTATGACTACATGGCCATCCGCGCACATTGCAGTGTTTGGAAGGTAAGTAATGTCAGTAGCAAGAGGTGATTAGGCTTTTTTTGAAGCTTGGCTTCCAAAGGAAAGATAAATCGAGGGGTAGTAAGGAAAAGATGCAGGCTTTAAGAAAAACGTTTACTTGTGTTTAAATGTGACACAGTCGAATGCATGGATATGCTGAGAGAGTGTAGAGTGGAAATTGAAACCACAGGAGAGGAAAGAGATAACTGAACAGCTCAAGTCTCTAAGGCTATGGACAGGAATAGAATTCTAAAGCAGACAATTAAGCATAACTCATCCTCTGAAACTACAGGGGTGAGAATCAAAGCAGGAACAAGCTCAACTCCAACAACGCTCAAAATTCCTGTTTCGTGTCGGTCTCAGGCCTGGATTTTAGACAGTCACCCCTGTCCTGGCCCCAGGCTCTCACACTTTTCTATAAACAGAGATCCACACCATCATCTGATGTAGAACTCCACTTGCGTAGAGAAAAACATCATTACCAACAATCCAATGCCCCTGGCTAAAACTGAAAATGAGATCTTAGAAAACAGTCACCAGAAAAAAGATGCTTCAACATTTGAAGTATGTGTATTCAGCCATTTAACATCTGCACCATTTCATCTCCAGAACCAGAACAGCACAAGAGACAGAACAGCATGTTCTTTGCAACACCATCCCCCAAACACATTTCAGCCAAAGGATGGAGATCTGGTGCACATAATTGTTCCCTTATACTCTGGCCTCCTAAAGAGAACCTCATGGGCTCGGCCTCCTTGTGGCTATGAACCCAATTAATATTCTGGTGAAACCTGAAGGAAAACAAACAAAAAAAAAAACTGTTTTTCACTTGTAATGCATGTGTAATGTACAGTCAATAAAATCCTCATCCAGAATATCACTCATTTAGGTGTGTGCTAGGTCTTAAATATCAAACAAAATTGTAACTCAAGGGCCTATGACAAATCAATTTCTAAATGGAAAATATATCTTCCAACCTGAGCTGCTGAACTTCTAGAGTCTAAAATGTCCATTTTCTTCCCCCCAGTTCATACCTCTTCTTAAATCACTAAGATGAAGGTTATTATTATTATTCATACATGTCATCTTAAACAACATATCGAGTTTTCAGTTAAAAATCAAGCAGGTGGTGGCCAGCAGACATTACATGCTAACTGTACACTCACTACCCACTAAGCTTGTCTGAACTAAAGCACTACACAAATCACTTGTTGGATTAAAGCAAATCAAGCAATCAAAACAAAGAGTGAGAAAAGAATAGCAACTCAATGGTAACTGAGGGCTTACACTGATATGGACATATTTCAGAGGTCCAAATTGCCAAAACAGAGTGTTATCTACAAACAACTTATGCTACCCCAAACTTTAAAAGACCAGAAGTGAAGTAAGACCTACTCACTAACCCTTCACACTGCATTTTTAACTCTGAAGTTACCATTAGCCTTGGCACAGGGCTGAATAAAACTGCACCTGAATGTGAGAAGACTTGATTCATGAATGGTGAGAAAAAATTAAGCCAAGCCCCTTGATCTGGGAAGGGAACACTGTCAAAACAGTAGTGATAATGCTGCATGCCCATGAACAAAAGAAGAGAGAGAGAGAGAGAGCGCGCGTGCATGAGGGAGAGAAGAGAGAGAGAGAGAGAGAGAGAGCGCATGAGGGAGAGAAGAGAGTTAAGAGACACCATTGATTTGAACCATTTTCCTTTGAATTCAAAAAGAAGAAAAAAACCTAATAGTGGTAGGCAGAATAACTACCTCCCAAAGATATCATGGCCTAATCCCCAGAATCTGTGAATGTGTTACCCTATATGACAAGAGGGATTCTGCAAGTATGATTAAATTAAGAACCCTGAGATAAAGGAGATTATCCTACATTATCCTGATGGGCCCAATCTCATCACATTGGTCCTTTAGGCAGAGAACCTTTCCCAGCTGTAGTCAGAGGCAGCAATGACTAAGAAAGAAGGGAGTGAGAGATCTGATGTTGCTGGCTTTGAAGATGGAGGAAGAGGCCACAAGCTAAGGAAAGCAGACAGCCTCTAAGGCAAGAAAACAGATTCTCCCTTAGAGCCTCCAGAAAGAAATGCAGCCCAGCTGACACCTTGATTTTAATCCAGCAAGACCTATATCAGACTTCCAAAGTGAAAAACTGTGGGATAATTTTTTGTGTGTGTGGTATTTTAAGCCACTAAGTATGTGCTAATTAGTTACAACAGCAATATAAAATGAAGACATTAATAGTCCTTTATATAATAGAGACAATGTCCAAATAGCAAGAAATGCCCCTAAAACAAAAGCTTGCCTTTAACACCAAGGTGGCATATGTAAGGTCATCAAAAAGATGTTTTTAGATATCTAAAGTAGCAGACTTAGGAAGTCTCATTAAGAAAAATAAATTCCTTTTGCAGGACAAAAATCATCTCAATATTTTAAAGGAAAATCTGTAGGATATCGGCTGTGGTGCAGATACAGTATACAAAAAACCATACAACAAACCTAGGTGGCACTTACGTCCAAGTTCTGGAGGCAGTACCAGCAAAATGTATGCTTGCAGTTTTTGCACATCATCTGAGCGCAGCCTTCATTGCGTTCAATATAAACCCGGCAAACTGGGCATTGCTTAATGGGGGCTTCTGCATCTGTCCCAAAGAGGGCTCTAGAAACAAAATGGATGAGAAATGGTCATCAGTTGAATTCCCAGGGCTCCTGATGGTTAGATAATGAACTCATAGTTATCCATGCTTAATTCACTTCCAAAAGACAGGGTGTGGGCAAAAACATTATTAGATGTACAGACAACTCATACAAGAAAGAATATTTATTTTGGCTTTCTGTGAATTATATAATTACAGTTTCCACCACTGATTTAACTCACTATTTTGTCAAATTAATATTTCATTCCCTAAGCATGCATTGCCTAAATAAGAACAGCAAGGAGTTGGCTACACAGCAGAGAAACTAGGTTAGGGTCAAACTGGGCGTATATAATCTAATGGTCTGTTCATTAGACAAATGGAGAAGGGGGTCTCAAATATCAACACTTTAAAATAATGTCCAATACTTTCAAAAGACCTTCTCCAAACAGACGAATAGACCAATACAGGCTCACAGCCCCAAGGGGCACAGAAAATAAGCAATAGGAATTGGAGTGGGAGAGACAGATAGGTGAGCGATAGCACCAGGTAACACTTTAGCTACTGCCCATCAAAACTACCACCCAGCTCACAGACATAGCCAATTCACAGAATGTTGTCAAATCTATTATCAGATTTCATATGAACAATAACCTCATATTGTCATAAGACAGTTATTACAGGTTGAGCATCCCTAGTCCAAAATTTGAAATCCAAAATGCTCCAAAATCTGAAACTTTTTGAGTGCCGACATGACAAAGGAAAGGAAATGCTCATTGGAGCCTTTCTGACTTCTGATATTCAGAGTACGGATGTTCAACCAATAAACCTATAATGAAAGTATTTCAAAATCTGAAAAAACTGAGATCTGAAACACTTCTTACCCCAAGTATTTTGGATAGGGGACGCTCAACTTGTATCTTAATTCCCTTATTTTCAGATAAGGAAACAGACTCACAGAGGCTGAGTGACTTCTATGAGACACACAGATGCTAAGTGACAATGTCAGAATGCAAACCCTCCTATCCTCTGAGTTCTTTACATTGCCCTGTGATACCCGCGGAGCTTCCTGCTACGGCCACGAAAATGTAGGCAACACTGGTTTAAA
This sequence comes from Papio anubis, assembly GCF_008728515.1. Taxonomy (NCBI): domain Eukaryota; kingdom Metazoa; phylum Chordata; class Mammalia; order Primates; family Cercopithecidae; genus Papio; species Papio anubis. The sequence continues at coordinate 18,474,974 of NC_044981.1, read as the reverse complement.
ACTGGCTGAGAGGGCACATGCGTGCCACGTGTATTAGCTCTTTTATTCCTCTCCATTTGTTTGTTCTGACATTCAAGCACAGCATCATAGCCAGGTAGCATTACTATTCCTGAAGCCTGGTTCTACACATTCTGGGTGCACTGTGTGATTAAGCCAATGGGGTTACAACACTGGTATTTTGTTCTTGCTGATGCAGAACAACTATAGCCTCAAGCAAAGCAGGAATGAAACACAGAGGTCTCTCACTCTGGGCACTGCTGCTGTCATAAAAACCCTCTGTGTCGTCCAAGTGCAGTGGCTTATGTCTGTAATCCCAGCACTTTGGGAGGTGTAGGTGGGTGGATCACTTGAGGTCAGGATTTCAAGACCAGCCTGGCCAATATGGTGAAACCCCATCTCTACTAAAAATACAAAAATTAGCCAAGCATGGTGGCAAGTGCCTGTAACCCCAGCTAAAGAATCGCTTGAACCCAGGAGGCGGTGGTTGCAGTGAGCCAAGATCATGCCACTGTCCTCCAGCCTAGGCAACAGAGCAAGACTCTGTCTCAAAAACAAAACAAAACAAAACAAAAACCCCACTGTACTAAAAAGGTACAGATTTAATTGCTTCCTATCACAACAAAATCTCAACCTTTACAAAGCATAAAGTATCACAAGAGAACCCTCCTTTCTAGGTGCTGAAAGAATTTAGGACCATTGTTTCTATTCCTGCATTCTTTCTAATATGACTGTCACACATCATGAGCTGGCAATTTAGTCAGCTAAGAAAATTTCTGTCTCATTTTGCAAGCAACAAGAATAATATATCCCAATACAGGCAGATACGGCATCTGAGCAAATGGCTGGGACAAGTCACGATTTCCTACTGAGAACCAGTAGACCGCAGTGCCTTGCTACCTAAAGAGAAAGCAAAACTCATACAAACTTTAATTCCAGCAATATCTGGAAGATTCCTCTGGGGCGAACAACTAGAAATGCTTTTGTATTGGCAACTTACCAATTCTGAGACACTTCTACGGGAAGTTCTGCAAGAAAACAACCAATCTCTAAACTCCATCACAACGTAATTCCTTCTACATGTAACGTATGTTGAGTTTCTAAGAAAACTATTGAATAATCCCAAAGACAAAGTTTCCTTTCTTACCTGTGCTCTGTTGGCAGGACAACAGGCTGATTGTCTCTACAGGAAACCTCTGCATGCCAAGCATCCTTGCAACACGAGCAGAATTTCAGGTGGCAAGAAGGGCATTCCACCAGCACAGGCTGTCCTGGGTCACTCGATGCAATAGGGCACACTGTCTGACAGTCTGCAACAGGACACCATGTTCGGTAGGGGTCCAGATGAACTTCTAAAGTGTAAAGAAAGAAAATGTGATGGTCTGCCCGATTCACATTTGAGTCTTTCTCACCTTCATTTGCCCTTTTATTTATATAATGTATTTGGAACCAGAGTCTCACTGTGTTGCCCAGGCTGGAGTGCAGTGGCACGATTTCAGCTCACTGCAACCTCCCCCACCCGGGTTCAACCAATTCTCCTGCCTCAGCCTCCCAAATAGCTGGGACTACAGGTGCACACCACCATGCTTGGCTAATTTTTGTATTTTTAGTAAAGACGGGTTTCACCATGTTGGCCAGGCTGATCTCGAATTCCTGACCTCAAGTGATCCGCCTACCTTGGCCTCCCAAAGTGCTGAGATTACAGGCATGAGCCACCGCACTTGCCTCATTTACCCTCTTTTTTAAACTGACGTTTATAGAAGTATAAGACTCTCAGTCTTCATAATGGATCCAAACCTATCATTTACAAGGTTGCTAAGCCCTGCCACATTTCTCCAAGTAGGTACTAATGGAATAGTTCACCATTGCCTTTATGAACAGATAAAAAAGTGTTCTCTATAAACAAAATTCACAAAACTTTTAGAATATTTCCCACTTTTGAGCATGTAAAATAGGCAAAAATCCCAAATCCCTTCTACAATTATTTGGGCACTATCCTGGAAGAGAATTGAACATAAAAAGCAAATTTTTAATAAGGCATTTTTCCAAAAAGACTTTGTCCTTTCAGGCACTGAGAAACAGGTAGTGAGATTTCTTCCACATTCCCAGGAAATTAAAGAACAAGGAAGAAAATAATCGAATAGTTGAGGGACCAAACAGTATTTCGTGTGGCTTAGCCAAGAAGTCGGATTACCTGTCAGTTTGGATACTCTGCTTCCCCACCAATACGCAAGTTAGGAACAATGTGTAAAAGACCCACGTGTTCTAGAAACAAAAGGTAGAGACTTTCACAGACCATTATAATAGCCAGTCATAACACATAGGCTAGTTCCATATGACATGCAGGAAAGAAGGTAGAGCTGGAGAATAGACAGCCATTTATTCAAGGATTTGAAAATCTTGCTTGGTATCTCTTTTTTACTCAGTAGCAGACCCCATGTTCTTTCCATATACTGTGACCTTTAAGGGAACATACCATGTAAAAAAATGTTATTTGAGGGGTAGAGTACCCCTTTTTTCTCTGGACTCATGTATTTTGCAAATTTTGAACTGACGAGATTCTAGTTTTAAACCTCCTAGGGCTCAGGATTTCATGATTCCTAGAAATGTACACACATGAGGCAAACAACTCCAAAGGATGGTGCAAAAAGGAAATAAAGGTATTAAGTAGGAATTTAGTTTCGAAAGTCAATAATTTTACACATTCAATATCAGGGAGAAAGTCTGAAATGTTCTGGTAAACTACTGTCTCCACTGATGTCTCGCCTAGAAATGAAATAATTGGATCTATCTTTTATTATTATTATTATTATACTTTAAGTTCTAGGGTACATGTGCATAACGTGCAGGTTTGTTACATATGTATACTTGTGCCATGTTGCTGTGCTGCACCCATCAACTCGTCAGCATCCATCTACTCGTCATTTACATCAGGTATAACTCCCAATGCAGTCCCTCCCCCCTCCCCCCTCCCCATGATAGGCCCTGGTGTGTGATGTTCCCCTTCCCAAGTCCAAGTGATCTCATTGTTCAGTTCCCACCTATGAGTGAGAATGTGCGGTGTTTGGTTTTCTGTTCTTGTGATAGTTTGCTAAGAATGATGGTTTCCAGCTGCATCCATGTCCCTACAAAGGACACAAACTCATCCTTTTTTATGGCTGCATAGTATTCCATGGTGTATATGTGCCACATTTTCTTAATCCAGTCTGTCACTGATGGACATTTGCGTTGTTATAAGTTTTCATTCAAAAATTGTATCCTTAAACATACGGTCTTATCTAGGAATTCTGGAGGGTGGGGGTCAAAGAACAATGAGCCCTTCACACAAATGCAATCACAAGGAGGAAATCCTGTAATTCACAGATGCTCAGACCCCAACAGAGATGGACCCTCCAAGATCCCTAAAACCTTAAGAAGTCAAGGAAACAGTGGCACACATAGGATCTAAGGTCTTGGTCTTTTATTTCTACACCATTTAATATTTTCTTCCAAACTATGACAACTGCTTCACAAATACTAAGCCCAAAGAAATGAAGGTTAGTATGTAACTGAGAGTGAAAGACTCCCATATCAAATATCTACTTAGCATCCCTTCTAAATCAGAGGTCTTTTAAAAGTTTGATGAAAAAGAAGGAAAACGGAAAGGAAAGTTAAAACACATATTACTGTTAAAATGTATAGCATCCCTAGTGATCACCTTAAAAAGATACAAGGATGCAACTTGTTCTCGTAGCTCTAATCAATTAAAACTACTTGGTACAAGTTCTGACTTGTTTCTATCAGCTTATTATTTCAGGTATCTGGGGTGACAAAATGGAAGCACAGACAATAAATAAAGGAGCAATGATAGGTTTTGATGAATTACTAAAAAGAAAGTAAGCAGTGCAGCTATGGTGCAGTGCAGCTATGGCACAGTCCAATGAAAGCAAGGAAAGAGTTTGAGCCACAGAAAACAGTGACCTTCTGTATTTTTCACTATTATGACAGCACATAAAGGACCATGCAAAGGAGTGTAGAAAAAGAAAAATGGGGAAAACATTACAGTTTTCTACACAATTCCTTCATTAGAAGTCCTTATTCCTTAGGAATGGGTTACAGAGCTTAACTAAGAGCAATAGTGGAGTTACTAAGAGACAGATTTTGACTCTATCCAAAAAGGAAATTGACTACTCTAGCCAACTCTGTAGAGTACGTATTCTACATCTCTCCCAACCCCCCTGAACCTTCCTTATGACGAAGACATATCACTATAAAATCTGGACATTCTAGAGATATTCTTTCCCACAATTCCATGAAACTAACTCTTGGGCATGTGACATGATTCTAACCAATGAGAGGGAAAGGCAGGTCCACCAAGGGGCTTCTGGGACTGGATCTCCACCTTGATATGTAGGAAAGAAAGGCCATTCTGTTTGTCTGCCTTTGGACACAACTGTGTGAGGTTATGATTCTTGGACCATCAAAATAATCTTGCACCTCTGAGGTAAAGCTAAGTGATTCAGAGATGCTATTAGGTTGGTGCAAAATAATTGCTGTTTTAATTAAAAACATTAAAAACATGGCAAAAACAGCAATTACTTTTGCATGAACCTAATAAATTAACCAAAACCCATGACAGCCTACCTCTGGACTTCTTATGAGTGAGGTACTGAAATGCCCTTGCTGTTTAAGTCACTTTTAGGCAGGCATTCTGTTCCTTGCATCTGAAAGCATCTTAGCTGATGTGGCTATTTCTGGTAATAGCAAGCAAGTACCCAGTTCAAACAAGGACTATTCCTCCTATGTGGTAGATATTTTATCAAGAAGATTAAAGCATCATGTCCAAGATGACTTTTAAAGTCTTTTTCAAACCAATGATTTTATCATTCTAAATGTGAGGCACATGGAAATGTGTATGTAAGTAGAAATTTAAAAATGCATCCACATACATTATCCTGTAGAAAACATTGTATACAATAAAAAATTTATACACCTTTGTAAAAAGTTAACATGCTATGCCAAGTCTATAAGATTTCTATGTAGGTGAGCAAATAATATACATTCATACAGTTGAACGCCACATAGCTTTTTTTTTTTTTTAAAAAGGAAATCAATATAACAATTTGGAAAGACCTCTAGGATATATTAAATGTAAGAAAAAAAAAAAAAGCAGGCTGGGTGCAGTAGCTCATGTCTGTAGTCCGAGCACTTTGGGAGGCTGAGGCAGGTGGATCACCTGACGTCAGGAGTTCAGAGACCAGCCTGGCCAACATGGTGAAACCCCGTCTCTACTAAAAATACAAAAATTAGCCAAGTGCGGTGGTGGGTGTCTGTTATCCCAGCTACTAGGGAGGCTGAGGCAGGAGAATCATTTGAACCCGGGAGGTAGAGGTTGCAGTGAACCAAGATCGTGCCACTGTACTCCAGCCTGGGCGACAGAGCAAGACTCCATCTCAAAAAAAGAAAAAAAGTGTAAAAAAAGGAGACAGAAAGAGTATAAATGAAACATGCTTATAAAAACATGTATATATAGGCCAGGCACAGCAGCTCACTCCTGTAATCCCAGCACTCTGAGGGGCCAAGGCTGGCGTACCACATTAGCCCAGGAATTCAAGACCAGCCTGGCCAACAGTGGTGAAATCTCATCTCAACAACAACAACAACAACAACAACAACAACAACAACAACAACAAAGTAGCCAGGCATGGTGGCGCACACCTGTAATCCCAGCTAAGTGGGAGGATTGCTTGAGCCTGGGAGGTGAAAGGTACAGTGAGTTGAGATCATGCCACTGCACTCCAGCCTAGGTGACAGCCTAGGCTGCAATCCAACCCTGTCTCAAAATAAATAAAATAAAAATATGTGTATATAGAAATATACTTTAACATTTGCAGAAGAATATTAAAAAAATAAGTTACTCTCGAGTAAAGGCAGGGGTTAGGGGAGGAGACGAAGATTTACTTCTTCACTAAATTTGAATTTTTTTAAAAAAAAGTTCAAGTATCACTTTCATAATTTTTTAAAATTGGTTTTAAAAAGCTACTTTTGATCTGGCATATGCACAGATAAAGCAATTCTGGAACTAAGCTGTCCCTGGAAAATCATTTACTTTTTTATAATACTGAAACACATTCAAATTTCCCCTTTGTTTCACATTCTTCTCCGTATATACAATTCTCATCCTATGCTTTTACTTTGCCTTAAAAATTCCCTTTCTTCTTCACCACGTCATAACCTATCCTTTTTTTTGGAAGCAGAATATGGCTTTGCCGCCCAGGCTGGAGTGCAGTGGCGCCATCTCAGCTCACCGCAAGCTCCACCTCCCAGGTTCACGCCATTCTCCTGTCTCTGCCTCCCGAGTAGCTGGGACTACAGGTGTCCGCCACCACGCCCGGCTAATTTTTTGTATTTTTAGTAGAGACGGGGTTTCACTGTGTTAGCCAGGATGGTCTCAATCTCCTGACCTCGTGATCCGCCTGCCTCGACCTCCCAAAGTGCTGGGATTACAGGCGTCAGTCACTGCGCCCGGCCAACCTATCCATTCTTAAGGGAACTACCTTCTATTGTGCACAGGCCTTAATTTGGGGGAGGGGCATAGAATCAGCATCTTGTTAATTGCTGCTCTCTATTCATTTCATGGAGATGGCCTCTCTGACTGTAGGCAAAGCTGTTTCTTGTACTATTTGTGTGCTCCTCCTTACCTGACACAGTGAGGGGATGCCTACCTATTGATTCAGAGCAGTAATTTCTGGGTTTTTCAAAAGCATATAGATGTATTTCTATGCCAACAATTGACTTATAATGCATATACCAATAATACCATCTTGAATTGCCTTGTATTGGAATTTTCCAGTTCACTTCTAGTACTCTCAACAGATGTGCACAGCATATTAAAATCATTCAATATCAATCCTATTGTTGAAAGCATTTTATGATTTCTATTAGACCATAGATCTCCACCCACCTCAATTAGGGTTCTCAAATCTAGAGAGTCATCAATTTGGTAAGACGTGGAACTTTCCGTATAGCACTTAAACATTAAACCTCCTTTATGAAGTGTCACTTATAAGGGCAACAACGAAAAAAAATTTAACATTAAAGCAAATAACTATCCCTTCTAGAATTCTACTCTTAATATATAACTTTTATTTTACTTCCTATCTCAGCTTAGTCTTGGATGAGCAATTCACATTCACTGGTTCTCATTCCTATCCACTCAAATCCTTCTTAAGTATCTGAAATGAACTTTTGCTCTAAACACATTAACAAACTGCTGTCTAAAAAGTACAAGTGACATCCCTCTATAGTCACATTCAGCGAATGTTTCCAAATCCATCTCTGACCCTGGACTCTTCTCGTCACTCTGTCTTCTATGTGTCAGGCCCTGCCCTCTCTTCTCTTCTCATGGTCCTTTCTCCTTTATCGTCAATACTGCTTTCTTTCTCCCATCCACGGATGGTATCCAGGCCTTACTCCTAGGTTTCTTTCTTGCTTATTTACGGAACTCATATCATAACTAAGCCTCAACTTCAATTAAATTTGGATTAGTCCAAATGACTTCTCCAGGTATGACCTCTTGTGACTATAAGACTGAAAATTAGATACATGTCAATTATTCATTGTTTATTCAACAAAGGACTGGTTTCAGGTAATTGTTAGAGACCCTGGGCATATGAAGATGAAAATAGAGGCTTTCTTCTTCAGAAACTTCACAGTATGAAAAGGGAAATAGATGTTTAAAACAAATACAATGTCAAAAAAAAAAAAAGGGAAACCAAGCAATGCAAATAAATGACAGTGCATCCCATGAGATAACAAAAATGAAAGTATCAACAACTATTGATGAGCATCTCTTAGGGGAAGAGGAAAGAAATATTTAATAGTTACATACGGAAAGTTTCTTATGATTTTTTTTATCCAAATATCCAAATGTAGTTTTCCCTTTAATCAACTCTAAAAACAGGGAGTAAAACTAGTCCTTCCTAATCATAAAACAAAGCAGGAAACACATACTGAGACAAATTACAATGACATTACATTACAAAGAGATAAAGCGCCATATAAACAGATCTTTTTTAAAAAAATCCCTGAGGTAGCAACTTTGCAGGCAGCATTTGGAAGCTGTAGAAGACAGAACAGACTTTTTCTGGACATTAGAATTAAAATTCTGTCCTTAAAGAAAACACTGAACAAGGGCACTGGCATTCACATCCCAAAGTGGGATCTTCCCAGCTTCTCTTTCCAACTCCAAGTTCAGTGACATTACCTTGGTAGCTTAAAATTAGCCATAGTGGAAGTATTAATATTTCACCGTAGAAACTCAGCCAGGTGTGGTGGCTTACAACTGTAATCCCAGCACCTTTGGAGGCCAAGGTGGGTGGATCACCTGAGGTCAGGTGTTCGAGACCACCCTGGCCAACATAGTGAAACACCTTCTCTACTAAAAAATACAAAATTAGCCAGGCGTGGTGGCACACACCTGTAATCCCAGCCACTCGGGAGGCTGAGGCAGGAGAATCGCTTGAACCCAGGAGGCAGAGATTGCAGTGAGCTGAAATATTGCCACTACACTCCAGCCTGCGCAACAGAGAAAGACTCCGTCTAAAACAACAACAACAACAACAACAACAAACAACAACAACAACAAAAAACCCGGCAAGCACTACAATCAGAGTTGTTCCCCTCATCCCGCCAAAGACTGTTGACCAACACCTCATTAAATACAGACCATGGAAGTAATGAATTGGAAGTAAACATACCAATATATTAATATAAAACCTACACTCGGCACAGACAAGTCTGGGAAAGTCAAGTGCAGAATTTGCACAGCATGAAAAGAGGAGAAATCAGAACTGGAACAGCGACAGTTGACTTATCCTTTACAGTCAAACAGCTACACACAGATCATTTACAGAAATTCATAAATGGCATTTTTGGATAAGAAAAGGGAAATTGGTAACTCTGTCTGAAGGCACAAAGAATACTTATGTAATTTGTTTTTCCGTCTTTCTCTATTTTTGATTCACGGTAGGGACCTCTGAGCTCAAAGTACACGTTTTGCTCTTTCAACTGGGTAACTACTAACTTAGAATTGCTAGACAGTATTGTACAACTACAATTGCGACTATACTTAATATATTACATTCTTGAAAAATGCTAAGAAAGTAGGTGTAAAATGTTTTCATCACAAAACAATGACTATATAAGATAGATAATGCACGTGTTAATTTTAGTTATTTCCACAATGTGTATGTATATATATATATATATATTTCAAAACATGTTGTAGACAGTAAATACCTACAATTTTATCTGTCAATTTTTAAAAATTCAGTAAATACATGAACAAATAAGATAAGCTCTTTGTTTTTAGTAAATATATATGCAATACAAATGAATAGAGCTAAAAATATTAAGGGTAAAGCAAGCTTCAACTGGTCTTTAAATAAAGGGATTTTAATTCTTTCTTTACTTTTGTGTATTTCCTAGATTTATCTCTTGTCTATGTATTATTGATTTTTGTGAAATAAAAATGTTAAAACCTTTATAATTTTTAAAGATAAAAAATGCCAGAGATAAAGCCTTTGCGATGATCACGTTTGTGAGAACCGGATGACACTGAGCCAATTCTAAGTCTAGCTTTTGAGAGTTACTGACAGTTGCACATTTTTTAAAATTGCATTTAAACCTATAGGTTAGAACCATGAATAAGCAACCAATCTACAGATAGTTTTGATCTGAAAGATTTCCACATTTTATCCAAATAATGCAAACGGAAATGAGATTCTCACATGTAATAAAGCACTTGAATTTTACAAAAGCAGGAAAACCCAGAGTGGAAGTAGCCTTTTGTTTTCACTGAACCCAGCTAGGGTTATCATAGAAGAAAGTGTGGTTTTACTCACTAGAGAAACCATCTAACACAAGACTTCTTTATTTCCTATAAAATAGAGATGTTCAAGATTGAATAGACACTGTAAATAAGACACTTAACACAGTGCCTGACACGAAGCAGGTTCTACACAAGAACTAGTGAAATTTCCCCCAATCCTCAACCTTCATGTGTGACTTTAAACTCTTTGAAAGGGGACACACAAATCTGTATTTTTTATCATGATGCTTTTCAAGCAATGGGGATTGAGATACCAGTTTAATGGGTTGTGACCAGCATAAAAATGAAATAGATTAGAAAAGAAAATAGAGTGCATCTCACACTAGTTTCATGAAACTTTTGCTGGTTCCATCTTGGTGTGTGTGTGTTTGTGTGTGTGTGTGTGCGCGCACGTGTGTGCTGGCTTTCAAAGTAAAATGCATTTATTATTCTGGGTCACAGTTCTATACTTTGAAAAACAGTAACTTACACAAAGTTGGTGCTCTATTAATATCTGCTGGATGATTTATGAATGGATGCAACCTGGGAGGTATTCTATAAACTTCACGTTCAATATTGTTAGGTTCACTATACTTTCATATTATGTAAAGCTCCTCTTTTTGCTTCAAATCTGCATTACCCCTTTCCTCTTCTCACTCTCAGCTGATGACCCTCCTTATTTCACGTAGGAAACAAGCAATTAGAAGAGAACCCATGCACAACAAATCTACTAGCCCATCTGCATTCATGTCTGTAACCTCTCCACCTTCTTTTCTGATAGAGAATATGACCTAAACCTACCCCCTAGTAAATCCAATCCCTCCACCTGGCACTGAAATCCATTTTCCTCACAATCTCAAGGATTTGGCTTCTGCAATTACCTCCCCCATCCCTCTCCTGTATCATCCCTTTCTGCTGGATCATGAGTTCAAGAGAAAAACAAAATAAAACAAAACTCCTTGAATATTCACTGCACCCATTTTTCTTCTCATAGTACCCTGAACCCTCTCCAAGCTGGTACTTCTCTGTCATTCCACTAAAACTCACTTGTCAAGATCACCAAAGACCTCTATTACCAACTCTCAAACCATATCTCTCCTCATCTGTCAATAGCATCTGACCCAGTGGACACTCTCCTCCTTAAACACTGTCTTCACCCAGCTTCTAGATTCATATTTCTGGCCATCCTTTGTCAGTCTCCTTTGCCAGACCACCTTTTCTTCCCCACCTCTAAAACCTATAGTGTCCCAGGGCTCAGTCCTGAGACTGCTTCTTTATCTATGTTCGGTTCTTAGATGAGCTCATCCCATGTCACAGCTTTAAACCTGACCTCTATGTTGATGATTCCAAAGTTTATACTACTGATCCTGACTCATATAATCCAGATGTATCTCTACCAGGGAATCCTGACAGTTCCACCTTCAAAATAGACTCCAAATCTGGGGATTTTCAATGCTTCTGCTTTCAATATATAATCTACTGTACTGTCTTGGATTCGATCACTACCACAGCCTCCTAATAAATCTCTCTGCTGCCATGTCATTCCATTACCATCCATTCTTGCACAGCAGCCAGAGTAATCTTCTAAAATGGAAATCATATTATGACATTCCCCTGATCCAAACCCTCCAGTGGCTTCCCATCACACTGGGACTTCATCTTCATAATCTGTGGGATCAGGCCCTTGACTACCACTTCCAAATTACCTCCTATGGCTCTCCCCTCTGCTCTCCTAGCTCCATCGCAAGGGCCTCCTTGCTGTTTCCCAAACAGAAATCAGGCTCGTTCTTGCCTCAGGGGCTTTGTACGTACCTTTACCTCTCCCTGAAATGATGCTCTTCCCATAAGTATTCGCATGACTTGCTCACATCAAATCAAGTCCTTTTTCAGATATAACCTCGTCAAAGAGGTCTTCCATGAAAATCCCATCCAAAATAGCCTCCCCCATCTATCTCTTTCCCCTCACCCTTATTTATAGAAAAGGATATATCCCCACCATCTAATATTACTTATTTATTATCTAACCTCCCACATACACACATGCACATATGCAGGATCCTTTAGGGCAGGGATTTTTGTCCTGATGATCACTGTATTCCCCATCAGCTAGGAAAGGATTTCTCAACAGCAGCACTATTGACATTTGGATTGGATAATTTACTGTCATGGAGACGTCCTGACATATCTGTTGAGCCAACACACACACACACACCCCTAAAATAGAACCAATAAAACTTTTATGAATGATGCGTTACATGTTTAGCAGCATCCCTGGCCTCTACCCACTAGATGCCAGTAGCTTCCCACCCAAGTCATAACAATCAAAAATGTCTTTGGACATCACCAAATGTCCCTGGGAGATACATTCACCCTTCTCTGACAATCACTGACCTAGCAAGATGCCTAGAATGATGCATTTGTGTAAATAAATAGAGTGGCATAACAGAAAGATAAGACATAGCATCAGTAAATCAATTTCCCATAATAAAAAAGATAATGATAGCATATGTAGCCAAGTTCTAGATTGTTCAGCCCTACATTCAGATATTTCCAGAGAACAGCAGTAACAACCCAGAGAGATATCTGCAATAGGGCACTTTTGAAGAAGTGCTTCCCCCCAAAAAACAGGGATCCAGACATAGAAGTCTGGCCAGATTCCACTGAAAAGACGTCCCAGCACAGCATGGCACCTACACTTCAGAATGCCCTTCAGTTCAGCTCCTAGAAGAGCAGATACAAGGAAAAGCCAATGTAAGGTATACAAGTGGTCTAGAGGCCAGGTTTAGTAGAAACAGAAAAAATGCAGAAGAGTCATCAGACACCAACAGCCCTGGCATCTAACGGGACTACACAGAACCCAAGCTAAAAGCAACAAACTGGTAGACACCAGTGGGAAGTCAGATTGCTATCACATGAAGAGCTGTTCTTCTTCTCCTTCTCTCCTCACACCAATGATCTGTAAGGAATTTGAGACAAAGTGGAGCCCCATAGGAGTCACAGGATATTTTTTTCAGCACTTTTTATTACTTTTATTGTAAATTCAATTCTACTTCCTGGCTTTTGGCCTAGGAAACACAGTTATAATATAGATATACAAAATGCACAATTATCCAGAAGTTGAAGGTCCGGTTGCTCCCCCTTCAAATTTCTATTCCAATGTTGGAAGAAAGTGAACTGATGCCTAGTCAACTAATTACTTCTGCATCAGCAGTGATGAAAACATCATGTAGCTTTGAGATGGGAAAAAGTTCAGAAATCTAGTAAAAGAGAAACCAGGGACCTGTAAGTCAGCCCCCAAATAATAGTGCCCTCAAAATTTTACATTACTATACATGATTTAGAAGTGATTAACTCTGACATATTTACATCAGAGATAGAGACAAATTGAAAGATGTAAACTGCAATTTACTTACAAAAAGTCAAATTGATTACTGAAGCAAAGCCCCACAGCTATTTGATCTTGAGACTCTGCATGTTCATGTAAATTATGCAATGCAAAGAAAATGCTATTTAAAACTATTTTCTACTTCTGTATTCTAACTATTACTGGGAAACAGAAACATACTGGGAAATTAAAACTGCCATGAGACCTAAAGACCATATCTGACCTTAATGATTGCTTTCAGTTTTCAAAATCTCAATCTAAAACCCTTGGTTTTCCCACCTGGCACCATCCCCATTACATATGCTGAGTTTCCTTTTGATTCTGTTGTACATTCTCTCTCCTAGCAGGAGTGGTTTTCTGTCATTCTCCACCATTGTGCCAAAAAAGACATCACACGAACTTTTATTATTGTGGGAAACACTATGCACTTAATTTAATTATCAGCTGTAATAAACAAAACTGTTTTAGTAGACTGAGGTATGGGAGGTATTTAAAAAAAAACCAAACTGAGCAAAGTACTTAAGCATCACACAGTCTAAAAATAGGGGGAAAATCACTAAAAGAAACTACATAACTACATAGGGAGCTCCGATGGAATAAAACCTTTTATGATCAGATACAAAAGCTGGGGTGGAAGCATGTCACCAAGAAGAAATAAAAGAGTAAGGTGAAACTACAGTTATGTCATAAATGTGAAGACACAAAATGAAAGGAGGCTTGAGGAGAATGCTGAGAACAAAAGGGCTTTCAAAGAAAGATGGAACCACAGCTTGAAGAAGCACTGGAACGGCACCTGGCATAGGATAGACACGCAATACATCAGTAAGCACGTAATGAATACAGGAGTGAAGCCAGTAATATTAACAGACAACAACAGAAAGACAACTTCCTATTTCACTTTTTTTAATGAAGGAGAACAATATGACACAACCCCTCTGTAAGAGTTCTTAAACTGCTATATGATAATATAAATAAATATTCAAGAACAGATACATCACCCTAGCGAGGAACAGTTATAGAAAGTCAAACGAGGTCACAAAAAAAGGAAAAGTGCTTAAGAACTCGAGATGGATCATCTTAACCCAATTTTCAAAAAAAAAAAACTATTTTGGAAAAGTAGACTCTGGAAACAAGAGGCAAGAAAAATTCTAGCATTAATCATCAGGCATGTACTTGGAGAACCACTGGAAAGTAAAGCAGTGGTCATTAATCCATGCCAAACTTAGCATTCCCTTTTCCTTGTTAATACTGGAAAACTGATGCAGAAAGAGAAAGCCAGAAACATAGTGGTAGCCAGAGGAAAAGTCGCAGATGGGTGGAAAGTGGGTAGAATAACCAACCAATATCAGATAGTGTTTCTTTGAGTTGCATAAGCAGCAAGATGATTTTTGTGCAATCCTATTCAAAATATTTTCTGTCAGACTTAGCTGAAGACAAAGACATAAAGGACAAGCTAATCAAATACGTAACACAAAGCAGAGGACAATTCACACACTGAACAACAAGCTAAAGACTAAAAGAACTTGGCAGACACTAATTAGAAAAAACTAAGGATGATTTTTCATAACTAAGAAATAGTGCTGCATCTACTCTGATTCTACGTTTTTCCAGAGCAGCAGCTATCTCTACAGTTCTGTCTCACAGTCCAGCAATGAGATTTTCTTTCAGTCAATTCGTCATTTAACTCATTAACAACATTAGTGGGTATTTAATGCACCCCCATATCCCCTTATAAACGGTTTCACTTTAAATATACATTCACAACATAGATCTCAAAGTCACCTAGCTGATGAAGGTCTTGAGTTTGAGGTAGATAAGAAGTCTATTTTATATACTTTAGATAAAGTTTAGATAGGATTAGATAAAGTGTATCCCAACCATGTAAATTCCATTATGTAGCACTCTATTAACTTAAATTTACTCTTACTTGAAATGTCCATTTTCCAATAATAATTATAATGGATGGTAATGAAGAATTACATGATTACAAATTGCCTTCCAAAATCACCTAAGAGGCCGGGCACAGTAGCTCATGCCTGTAATCCCAGCACTTTGGGAGGCCGAGGTGGGTGGATCACCTGAGGTTAGGAGTTCGAGACCAGCCTAACCCACATGGCAAAACCCCATCTCTACTAAAATATGAAATTAGCCAAGTGTGGTGGTGGGCACCTGTAATCCCATCTACTCTGGAGGCTAAGGCAGGAGAATTGCTTGAACCCAGGAGGCAGAAGTTGCAGTGAGCCAAGTTCGTGCCACTGCAATCCAGCCTGCACGACAGAATGAGGCTCCATCTCAAAAAATAAAAATAAAATAAAAACAAAATCACCTACGAGGAAATTGTCTCTGGGCCTCAATTACGTTTTTTATAAAATGAGGGGTTTAAATCAAAAGGTCACTAAATCTAACACACTGCAATACTTTATGACAGTAAGATGTCTAATTAAATTTATACTTAAATTATAGGGTTTTACAATTTGGCAGTTCCTCAAAAAATAAATGTAAAATTACCATGTGATCCCATAATCCCACTTCTATTACTTTACCCAAAAGGACTGAAAGCAGAAACTCAAGATAGTTACGCCCCAGTGTTCACAGCAGCATTGTTTACAGCAGCCAAAGGTGGAAACAACTGAAATGTCCATCAACAGATGAATAAACAAAATGACGTTAAAAACATAAAATGGATGACTCAGCCCTAAAAAATGAAATTCTCATATGCTACAGCAGGAATGGAACTTTGAAAAACATTTATTAAGTAAATAAGACAAATACAAAAGGACAGCTATTGTATGGTTCCACTTACATGAAATATCTAGGATAGGCAAACAAGAGAAAGTGGATTAGAGGTTATTAGGGGTTGCAGAGAGGAGGAATAAGGACTTATTGGTTAATGGCTACAGAATTTGGGACCACGAAAGAGCTTTAGAAGCAGTGGTGATGGCTGCCTAACTGTATGAATGTGATTAATGTCACTGAATTGTACATCTAAAAATGGTTTAAATGTCAACTTTTATGTTAGGTATATGTTTAATAACAAAAAGAAAAGTATAGAATTTTAACATTTGTATAGATGAGGAAGGTTAGCCACAGGCTATGTGGTCTTAGGCAAGTCTCAATCTGCCCTGTTTTCAGTTTCTTCATCTATAAAGTAAGAACAACAACATGAATTGTCAATGCATGGGATCCATAGTGGGGCATCTGCCTAGAACTCGTGAGAAAAAAAAAATAAATTCCATGTATGAATAAAACTATTTGATCAATTTGTAACAGAGCAAAGTAGAAATATGCCATCACCACCTAAGAAAGAAAGACTGGCTCAGAGGCTTGCCCAACTTAATTGTAGCCAGACTGAACATATTATCATGTCTAATGAAAGAATAAGCCAGTCACAAGTAGGTTTGAATACTACTTGAAAACTCAAAAAGCCAACCACTATCTGGGGAAAGAGTGAAAATCTTGGCCAATGATTTTCCACATCTACCTTGCCCCACATAAAGATGGATGGTGCCAATTAACTTCAAGTGTTCTAATCCCACTGACAACAAGACAATCAATAATATCTATTTCAGTATGATGTTTCCTGAAGAACAGTATGGTTATCTCATGGGGGAAAAAAGTGTACAGGAGAAGAACATTGAGAATAATTTAATTTAAAGGTGCTAACTTTAACTTATTTTTATTGCCAACGACTGTTAAAATTTTGAACACTGAGACACAGGAAGCACTCACAGGAAGTGCTTTACAAGTATTAATTTACATAATCCTCATCACAAACCTATGGTTTAGAGATGCTCGTTATCCCCATTTCACAGATGAGGAAGTTGAGATGCAGAAATATTGAGGACCTTATCATGGTCACACAGCTTACCAGTGGTGGAGCCTGCAATTGCACTCAGGCTCTTAGCTACCATTCTAAAATAAACCAAAACTTTATATTCATCAGTGAGAAGCAACCCACAGAAATCTGTAATTCCTGGTAATATTAGAATATTCTAATTACAAAAAGCCATTTGAGGTAACAGATGTGTTACCTAAAATGTAAAACAATTAGGAATAAGGCCTGTTGCTGACATATGGGACAGTGAAGTTAGCCGGGGAAGTAACAGGCAGTCATGGGAGAGGAGAAGTGCTGATGGAGGCATGAGAATACTGTAAATAGACTGAGTCCCAGTGACTGAGTAGGACTGACATGGTTGATAGGTCACATCTCACCATTTAAGCAGCAACCTGAAAATCCAACCTAACTCTTTAGGCTTTCTCCAGGTAAAAGCCCTCAAATCATGGTACTTGCTACAGCCAGTCATCCACAGGGTGAATACTGGGAATGTCCATGTTCTAATTATAATTGATTTTTATAGTGGAGGATATTGGGATAAAGTGGGAAAATGGCAGGGCAGATGGCTGATGCTCTTATCTTTAGCTATCACATCTGGCGTTATAATACTCAATCTAATCAGCCCATGTGGATGGATTAGAGAGGGTCAATATTAACTACTCCCATCATTAACTTATCACAGGACAGAAGCATCAGATTACATCATCATCCATTAAACCTAAAATCCGTCTGACTCCCTGGTTCTGATTCCATGTTCAACATTATAAACTATTATTCCTACTTCCCATCTGGATATACAGCTAAAACGTACCCACCATTTGGAATTCAAACAACCTAGTCCAAGATTTTTTTTTTTTTTCCCTGTAAATTTAGCTTAATATATCAGCCTTATGAGTTAAGTAATCCACCCATGAGATGAATCTGGTTTTGGCTGCTGGATTTAAAAAAAACACACACATGCAAAAACAAAGTCAGTGTTCTTCTCCTATAAGACCAAGCCAGATCTAGATCTAAGGTTGCGATTAACAACCTATGAATCCCCAACAAGCATTCCTACTCTACCCCTCTTCATGCTCTTATGTTTTTTTTTCTTTTTTCCTGTAAGAATTATTTTTCAGGGTAGTTGTAAAAAGTAAATGAGATAAAAATAATTGTACTGACCAAACTTATTGGCACAAGACAAATATTCATTCCCCCTCCCCCCCGCCACCCTCACCTCTAGACTTTACTAATCCATATTTAAAAGTTAGCAATCAGAAAACTTTATGTTCATGCTAGGCTTCAGTTTAATATACTCAATGAGACTATACCAGTCCAGTGAGTTCTGGGAGAAACAATTTTTTTCCTACTTCTGAGACACTAAGAAATAGTCCATTTACCTCAAAAATAGATTAGGGTATGACAAGAGGGAAATGGCTCCTAAAAAATATCTGTCAAAAGCCAAATGAAGTAAAAACATAATTCTTATAGCTAAATAGAAAAGCTATATAAGTTACCCCAAGTCCAAAGTCAGAAAGAAAATCAGTCCAATACATTGTAAATTGCACAAGAATGATACATATCCACAGTCTGTTATTACATGATTACAAAAGTAGTATCAAAAAAGCAGGTGGTATTTTGAGGAGCAGTAAAGATGTTTTGGCTGGTAATGTTTCCAAGTGATCTTCAAGAATCGAAAATTAGTGGTAAAACCCATTTTGAGAGTCACTTTCTTTTGTATTATTGTGATTACAAAGCCATCTAAATTTCGCAAAACCTTTCTTACATAAGCCAAATTAAAAATACAAAACAAACAACATAAGGAAAGTTTCATGCTATTCTGCGTTTTTTTCTGGTGGTAGCTGAGAGGCTTGAAATTTTATGTTGCAACTACAGTATCCTCCTTTCGGAGTACCCGTGTGGCTTTGTTGACAGCCGACAGCTGCCTTTATCTTCCATGCGAGTTAGTGTAAAAATGACACATGTAAAACCACATTCACCATCAGGAAAAAAAGAAGAGTTCATACCTCTTTCAAATTTTAACCTCTGATAAAGCTGAAACTGGTCCACAGGTACCAAACAGGCAATCTGAAACCAGAGACATAAAAGGTTGAGACTTCAGTCATCATAGGGCCCTGAGTTACCAGCCTTTTGATTTCTCTTTCTGGCTTTGCTTATTATACTTCCTCTACACCAACTGTTTGCAAACCTCTTTTTCTCTACACTGTTCATGTAGTAAAACACATGCAACAATTTTCAAGTCATCCCCACTCCACCACCACAGCTGAGAATCACTGCTCAAGGGTTCTCATTGATCACCTTCTATCCTTCAGTCAGTAGCTACCAAGACCGGACAACAAAATTTTATTACAGGTTCTTCTAACACTATTCATATTTATATATTACAGATGCTTCCTTTCTCTATATCTTCATTTAATAATTTTTTGAAGTTATAGTTCTAGCTTTGGAATCCTTAAAAACTAAAGTCAGGTAGACAGCAACTCAGGAATTATGCAAATGTCATTTGTCACCTAGGAAAGATTACCTTTTAAACAATATAAAAATCATTTATTCTGACAAGAGTCACTTCCTGGAGCCCCCGGTTATGGGACATTGACATCCCAGACCCCAGTAGAAAAGAAATGCCTAAAATATTTCTTGCAACTAGACCCCTATTCCATTTCAGATGGCAATATAAACCTAGTAAACAACAATTCATACTTAACTGAATGACATTTCAAATTACTCATTTTTAAAGGCAGATGCAGGAAAAGCTAACTGCTCTTAAACCAGCATTCTAAACATTTTAATTCCATTGACATCAAATGTAAACATATTGACATAACTTAAAGATTTACATATGAGAAAATTAAAGGATTTGATATTAGCCTTCCAGACATCCAGTGAGTTGATACAGGACAGAGTTTTAGTCCTGACAATTCCAACTCGAAACCATCAACTTTTTTTGGCACAAAATATACCTACATTGACATTCTTGCAACTAAGGAAAGGACATCTGCTTTGAGAACACTGGAGTAAGAAAATGATGCAGCTAAAATTGTACTTAACAAATATTATACCTTTTATAATGCATTCAAAATCTAATCCTTTCCCTTATTCATTTCACAAATGAATCTAAGTTAGCTAAAATGTATAAAGGACCACAAAACAAGTTTGGTCTTCCTCATTCCACATAAAGTATGGTAAAACATAACTTTAATTATAAAAACATTTTTATCCAAATTTTCTTTCTCCAATTGGGGAGAAAATGTTGCATTTTCATGTGGTACCTTAAATTAAAGCTCCTTAGCATTTTTACAAAAAAACAAATTATGCCCAATATCATGTTATATGTATTTTACCATAGTTCTTTCAATGGTATGGTTGGACTTTCATCACATTGAAAGTCAAGTTTATTCATCTGTTATAATGCTACCCAGACAGCTTTCCTGAAAGACAAAGGTGTCTCAAATAAAATTCAGAGTTGGAGACAGAAGGTACAGGCAAATGAAGTGATAGGAAGCATTTAGGAGCCAGAGTTTAGTTCCTGAATTTGTCACTAATGCATCATTGGTGGAAGACAAACAAATGCTATGTCAACTGCTGGATCAACATGACTTGGGGATGATACCACCTGGGCCCAAGAGACTTCAATAGTATTCTATGAATCTTTTTTTAACCACCCACCCTCTTTGATTCTAGAAGACAGTCCTGTACCCCACTCACCCTCATCTAAAATAGTTTTTGGATTGATGACCTCCTTTTAAATCCTTCAAAGTCAACCCCTAAAAATTCTGATTCTCTTTTCGATGATGAGCAATTTATATAAAAGTCAAATACAGTTTATGGAAGACAAGGCAAACAGAAGATGTTTTAGATACAGATGAAATGCTAATGTGAAAAATGACAGAAATTCATGCAGTAAAAAGTAAACAACTGTAGAGATGAATGTTTAATTTTAAATTAGAAAAATAAATTTCATTGGAGTACACACTATTGCCAACAGGGAAGTCATAGATTTCTAATTTTTGGTATTTTATGCTACTTTGGATTTCTTATTGAAGCCAAAGGTTGTATGGAACTAAGACTTACTAAGGTAAATCAATTTTTTAATTGAAAGTTGTGATTACAAGAAGTTAATTACATTGCTTCTCATTCTATTTTGTCCTTTTGGAATGAAGACACCCACAGAATGCACCATTCTCTTCCCCAGTTCCCCTCATTTAGACTTACATCTTTTCTATTATTATTGTTTTTTAGGAGATGAGGTCTCACTTTGTCAACCCAGGCTGGAGTACAGTGGCACAATCATAGCTCACGTTAGCCTTAAACTTCCAGGCTCAAGCAATCCTCCCTCCTCAGCCTCTCAAGTAGCTGAGACTACAGGCACGCACCATCATAATTGGATAATTTCTTAATTTTCTGTAGAGATGGGGTCTCACTATGTTGCCCAGGCTGGTCTCAAACCCCCAGCTTCCAGTGATCTTCCTGTCTTGGCTTCCCAAAGTGCTGGGATTACAGACATGAGCCAACTGCACCCAGTCACATTTTTTCTAAATATCTGTTGACAGCTTACCATGAGTAAAGCTTTGGTCTGGAAGCCTGGCATACAATGAGGCAGGACATACAGAAGTACACTCAAGGGGCTGAAATTACTTAGAAAGCAATAAACATAAGATTCACAGAAGGTCTACCCCTTGATTTTGTCTGTTGGATTTTGCAGAATAGAACTAATTTTCTGAAATATTTCTATTATACTTTTGGCTTTAGATGAGAGCTGCACAAAAACAACAACAACAACAACAACAACAAATGATACAAAATGTTAAATTACTGGTTCCACTGTCATTTGGAGCTAAGTCACTATTGCTTGAGACCTCCATTTCTACAACTGCAAAATTGAAATATTAATCCTTGTGTTAGGATGATGATTAGAAGACTGAATCAGGCTGCAGGTAAACGGGCTACAACCAATTTTTTGAGGATATTCACAAGTACTCTAAAATTGACTGCTACACCTGACAATCCTAGAGAATAAGAGAGATTATAAAGAGGTATCTTGTGGTATACATTTATCTTCTTTCTGCCAACCGAGAATTTCCAAATCATTCAAAATCACACCAGACCATTACATAAAAAGTTGCAAAACTTGTATAGAGTTACCAAATGCCAATCCCTCAACTTCCCCTAATGATAACACTTTCTAAATTTAGTTCCTAAATGCCATTCCAACTTCCCCTAACGATAATCTTAGTACTCAAATAATGAAATTTATATTTTGACACAATAGAATTAAAACATCTTCAGGCCTTATTCAGATTTCACTAATTGTCCCACTAAGGTCTTTTATTCAGTCTAAGAGCCAATCAAGGTTACCAACTTGTATCTAGTTGTGGTATCTCCTTGACCTTCCAATCTGGGACAGTTCTTCAATTTATCTTTGCCTTTCGTGACTTTGATGAGTTTGAAGAGTCCAGGCCAGTTATTTGTACAATGTTCCCCTAATTTGGATTTGTCTGATGTTTTCTCATGATTAGACTGAGGTTATGCATTTTTGGCAAGAATATCACAGATGTGTCCTTGGGGCTATCAGGAGTTACATGAGGACAACATGTCTCATTATTGATGATGTTAACTTTTTAATGTGGTTAAGGTGGTATCTGCCAGTTTCTCCATCATTTGGAATTAACAAGTATCTTGTAGGGAGATATTTTGAAACTATGCAAAATCCTGTTTCTAATCAAACTTTGCCCACTAATTTTTGTATCTACTGATAATTCTTGCCAAAAATAATTATTACTGTAATATTTGCTTAGTGATTTTTCTATTTCCATCATTCATTTTGTACTGGTGATTAAAATTCCACTGTAAGAGAAAGCTGTCCCTTCTCTATTTATTCATTTTTTAAATTTCAGTCAGCATAGACTACAGACATTTATTTTATTCAGTGGCTTCTAATTCATTACTAACCAAATCCATGTTCGAGCAGTAAAAGCAAAGCTCTCTAGGTAATTCTCAGCTATCATGAGACCACTATCCTCAGATCAACTACTTAACAGTCTTCAAAGTTAATTTTTGCTACTTCTCCTTTGAAAGCTGTGCTAATTTAATGTTAAACAGAAATTTATCTCTCCTCCCATCCAAGCACAAAAGACAACTTTTGCTCCTCATCATCATTCTAGAAACTCTTTCCAAAGGGGGGGAAAAACCCAAACTTTAATTCAAAGATAAAATACATTCAGTTTCATGTTAATAGAGTAAGAGCAATAATATCAGAATAATAACAACAAAAGTTACTAACTTTAGCTCATAATCACTATTTTGTTTTGTTTCATTTCTGATAAAAATGAACCTTATGATCCTTCTTAAATACTCAGTTCTGCCCAGGTAAGGTGGTTCATGCCTGTAATCTCAGCGCTTTGGGAGGCCAAGGCGGGCGGATCACTTCAGGTCAGGAGTTTGAGACCAGCCTGGCCAACATGGTAAAACCCCATCTCTATGAAAAACACAAAAATTAGCCGGGCATGGTGGTGGGCACCTATAATCCCAGATACTTAGGATGCTGAGGCAGGAGAATTGCTGGAACCCAGGAGGTGGAAGTTGCAGTGAGCTGAGAACATGCCACTGCACTCCAGCCTGGGCAACAGAGCAAGACTCTGTCTCAAAAATAAATAAATAAATAAAGAGAAGAAGAAAAAAATACTCAGTTTCTACTCAGCTGAATGTCTTCCCTTTTCCATTCCATCTCTAGCAGAGCATATCCAGGGAAGCCAGACCACATCTACACACAAGAGTGCTGTAACAGTTACACATAACTGTGAATTAATCTCTCTAACGTACACAACCAAGAAGAAATGGAAAGTCAGGCACACCCTGTTAATCAGTATTAACCACAATCATAACATTTAAACAAGCATCATCATCTACACTAACACTGACCTTACCCACCTCCCCCCACCCCCCTGCAAAAAAGAAAGAGAGGCAGAAAGGGGAGCCTGCTCACCACAAAAGTATTGATGCCAAAAGTGGAATGAGTACCCATAAGAAATGTTAATAAATACAATGTATATTGCGTTTTAGTTAGGAAAAAAACACTCAATTAAAAAAGTGAAACAGAAGTTGGGGATAGGCTTTAGAGAAATGTTACCCATCAGAGTCTGGAAAGTCCGGACAGAAGGAAAAGGCGCCCAGACTTCACTTAGGTTTGGTCCTTCAAATCATGCTTCCGCTACAGTTGCTTTTAAAAAATTAAACAGGGCAAACAAATAATAAAACATATCAGTGCATCTGGAGATGGAATTGACCACTAGTAAGTAGATCATTACAACCTGTCGAGGTTTGGGCAATTTGGAGGATGCTATGACTTGCAAAATACAAGGCAGGGGAAATAACACTCACCTTGCGGATCAATGTCTAATCACATTAACATAGGAACTAAAAATGTTTTCATAACCCAGAGAACGAGAGCTGGTCTTCCTAACAGAGAAGAAAAACAGCACATTCGCCCATTCACCTGAGTGAAACTAACAAGGTGAAGTCTCTCAACTGAATATTAGATAAAACGTCCTGATTAGAAACCACATGTGGGCATCACTGTCTGAGAGGCAGAAGGCAAGAAATGGAATTCCAGCACCACAGATCTTCGCAGTCCACTGTAGAGGGCGGCTTTCGCTGTTCTTCGTTTCACGTGTGCTACAGAAGTCTCTGTACATGATCTAACCAAGATCATCTTTCCACATATCATCCCCTGCCTTTTCTCCCTCCACTCAGTCATAAGTAAAAGGGACACATCCATACACTCACGTGACACATTCAACCCATTGTGGCTTAGTTTTCTATGTGCCATTAGTTAAAGAAGAATCTTAGAAATCTTATTACCCACTTACACAGTTTTAAGTACATTTTAAAACACAGTTTTAAATACTTTCTAAAATGTAATTCAGCCAGGAAACTCAAAAACATCTACTAACTCTGGCTTGGCGGATTCCTCTATCCCCACCATCCCAAAGGTTTACTTTTCTCCAGCCAAGACATATTGCAGCCAAAGGTTATTACAGACACACTCACCCCTTCCCATTCAGATCCTTACACCACAGTAACAGGAATATGGCCTCTTGCCTGGGCATTCTCATCCTTCCTTTGCCCCAGCTTCCCACCATGACAATGGGAAGGAAGAATGTTAAGAGATGGCAAGTGGAGGCAGAGGATGTGGAAAAAACACTTGGATTCCCTATCATTGTAGCCAACTTTCCCAAAGCCAGCCAAATAAACATGCAATCTGAGTAAAAACTATATTTATTTTGCAAACGTAACTTCAAATTCCCCAGTACTCGATCCCTCCTCCACCATACCTCTAACCCAGGTCTCCAGAGTGCCCCGCCCTAAATCCCCTCCTATAGAAATTCTGAAGCCTCCATTCTTGGGCAGAGCAGCTGCACCCACCCTTTCTCTGGTGCACACTGGGGCACTAGCAGTAAAAGGCAGGCTGGTCATTTCAGTGTTCCAGGGCTAGGAAAGAAGATTAGTGAGTGAGAAGCTCTTCCCTGCCCTCCACTGACACCTAGCAATTGGAAGAAGTTAAAATTCTCAGGCCATGTAATGGCAGGTACTATTCAAATAGGTATATGCACTCACCACTCAAAATTTACACAGCCCAGACAAATGGTTCAGGCTTCCCCAGGAAGTGATGGATGCTACTTCAATAAACTATATGGGAACTGCTTAAATTAGACATCACCTTTTTTAACAGGGCTACTAAATTCAAGTAAGGGCTTTGCCTGAAGTAATGCTATTGGAATAAACAATCTGTGTCCTGCTTTTCATAATTTCATGTTGGACACGACTACAAGATCAAGTACATTGGAAAAGCTCTGCAGAGCAAAAGCTAAAAGTACCAGATGATGCAATAGAGGAAAGTTTTACTTTTCCCTGGCTCCTAGTGGGTTCACCTCTAGCCACAAGTCCTCCTGAGTCACTATCTCTCAACAGCTTCCATGACACTGAAAGGGAAGCTGCCATTTTCTACCATTTCCTATACAAGGGAACAGTAGATGAAGGACACTGGTTCCAGGACCTCCCATAGATGCTTAAGTCTCTGAAATAACATGGGGTAGTATTAGAATATAACTTATGCACATCCTCTCTCCTGTATAGTTCAAGTCATTTTTAGATTACTCATAATACCTAATACAATGCAAATGCTAGGTAAATCATTATACTGTATTGTTTAGGGAATAAGGACAAGGAAAAGTCTGTACATGTTCAGTAAAAATATTTTTTTCTGAGTATTTTCCATGTGCAGTTGAATCCCCAAATGCAGAACCCACGGACACTGAGGGTCAATTGTACTTGAACTGGGCATTAAGTGCGTCACTAAGGAGGCTACTCTTGATAGATAAAAGTTAGGAGGCATAATCACAGCTGAGCCAATTTGGAAAAATCAAGAAGGCAGATACATGGAACATAGACAATTTTGTAAGTTAGACCTGCATAAGGAAGTGCTCAGAGGAAAGAGCTTACATTCCTGCCATCCTTTGAAGATGAAGAAATGTTAGACTTAAATGCATTTGGTAAGACAATGAAGAATGAAGAATCACGTAGCAGCAGGACAAAGGGAACCAGGCTTAATCAGAATTATTTTTAACAAGCAAAGCATATTTATGTGTTACCTGTGTAATTAAACATTTTTTAAAAGGTGGAAGGCAAGTAGTAGTCGTGGAGATAGAACCTAGTCAAGCATCTGTGAATGAACCCCATTGTGGTATATTCAATAATACATAGATTATAAGCCACATGTTATAATTGTATGCAATAAAATCTTGATCTCAAGCAAGTTAGAAATGAAGGTGGTACAGTCCAATTCATGTGTGTGGTATTTACTTTCAAAGGGGGAGGCCTATGTAAACTGATGCAGCTACCTACATCTCCAATATAATCTTCTATTCCATTCTCAATTCAAAATGATTATCAATCATCACTACCACATATTTTTATCACTGAAAAAGACAGTAGCAAGTTGATAGAGAACATTTGATTCTTTTTTTTTTTTTTTTGAGACAGAGTCTTGCTCTGTCGCCCAGGCTGGAGTGCAGTAGTGCAATCTCGGCTCTATGCAAC
Organism: Papio anubis; assembly: GCF_008728515.1. NCBI lineage: Eukaryota > Metazoa > Chordata > Mammalia > Primates > Cercopithecidae > Papio > Papio anubis. The sequence continues at coordinate 18,447,812 of NC_044981.1, read as the reverse complement.
CTCTGCCTCCTGGGTTGGGAGGCGTAATTCCTGCTGGGATTACAGGCACCCGCCACCATGCCTGGCTAATTTTTTTGTATTTTTCATGGAAACGGGGTTTCACTGTGTTAGCCAGGATGGTCTCGATCTCCTGACCTCATGATCCGCCCACCTCGGCCTCCCAAAGTGCTGGGATTACAGGCGTGAGCCACCGCGCCTGGCCTCCTTTTGTAATTTTTAAGACTCATTATGGGTTTGTCTGGTTTTAATGCCTAAAAGTAAAATTGTTTTTATAGTAAAACTGGATAAAGAGAACCAGAAAGACAGAGAAGGTATAGAGCGGGGAAAGGATAAGGAGAACAAAGGAGGGGGAAAATACAAAGAGAAAATGTCTATTCAAAGAAAATGAAGCCAGGTGTGGTGGTTCACACCTGTAATCCCAGAACTTTGGGAGGCTGAGGCAGTAGGATTGCTTGAGCCCAGCCTGGAAAACATAAAAAGACCCTGTTTCTTCAAAAAAAAAAAAAAAAAATTAAAAATTAGCCAGGCATGGTGGTGCACATCTGTAGTCCCAGCTACTCGGGAGGCTGAGGTGTGAGAATCGCTTGAGCCCAGGAAGTTGACGCTACAGTGAGCTGTGATTGCACCACTGCACTCTAGCGGGGGCAACAGAGGAAAACCAGGTCTTAAAAAAAAAAAGAGAGAGAGAGAGAGAAAGCAAGAAGCAAGAAAAAAAGAAAATGAGAAGACTACTTAAGCTCTGCTCTAGAGAACTGCAAGACAGACACTACAGCCCGTCCTGATCCACTTGTCTGGGTACACTGGTCCCTTACATTAGGTCCTCAAAATGTCAGTGCCTGGTGGCTACCATTTACTGAAAATTCTAAAACACTAGCCACGTGAACTTTCTGCACTGACGGAAATATTTTATTCTGTGCCATGCAGTCTGGTAACCATTAGCCACATGTGACTGAACACTCAGCAATTACTGACTAGCATGATTGAACTAAATTTTTAATTTCATTTAAATCAGTCTAGGTGTAAACAGCCACATGTGGCTAGTGGCTACTGGATTAGTCAGCACAGGTCTAGAATACAGGTATCCAATAAATTTCATGGGCTGTTTTTGAAATTGAGCTTCCAATTAGTAAGTCGTTTATCATACATTCTATCTACCTACCTAGTTCTATGCCCCCACTCCCATTTTTCTTTAAGAGATGAAATCTCACTCTATTGCCTATTTATCTTTAGGGTATTACAATTTACAAGACGACTCACTATTCAGCCTCTGTATGAGTCCATTCTCACACTACCATGAAGAAATACCCAAGACTGGGTATTTAATTGACTCACAGTTCCACAGACCTGGGAAGGCCTCAGAAAACTCACAATCATGGCAGAAGGGGAAGCAAACACGTCCTTCTTCACATGGCCGCAGCAAGGAGTAGAGCTGAGCAAAGGGCGGAAGCCCCTTATAAAACCATCAGTTCTCACAAGAATTCACTATCATGAGAACAGCATGGGGGAACCGCCCCCATGATTCAATTATCTCCACCTGGTCCCACCCTTGACATGTGGGGATTATTACAATTCAAGGTGAGATTTGGGTGGGGACCCAGAGCCAAACGATATGAGCCTCCTAACTTCACATTTGGTAAATTTGATTTCTGGCACTTTTGCCTTCAATACAGCTTCTTCAATACTCAAGATGGTATATGTAAATAGAACTGAGATAAATGACAGCTTTAACAGTCTGTATAAAAAATCCAAAGGTATGTTGCAATAAAGTGCTCCTTTAAAAAGTTAACCTCTGTATTTTCTTGCTAGACTCCCTGGTAGGGAAATACATCAGGGCTCAAGATCCTAATAAATAACATAAATAGGAAAGAGGGGAAGATAATGGCAGTCATTCATACCTCAGCTTCCTGCAGGGTCCCGTGGTTTAGGCACACCATGTCAGGGCAAGTGATGGGAGATCCACATCCTTCTCGGATTGCCAGCTGCATGTACTGTTTCAGGCACTGGAAGTTAAGAAAAAAAAGACAATTACCTATCCCATTACAGTAGCAGAAAGGTTATATAACAGAACCACCACTGCCTCTTCTTCCTTAATTGGCTGTCCTGAGGCTCTTGTACTCAGGAAACTTAAGTTATCACAAGTGTGAATACTAAGAGCCATCACTTTGGAAAGAATGCAGACAGGCAATTAATTATGCATTACTTCATCTTAAGAGTTTATTCAAGTCAGATTTCCCTATGCTCACACATTTCAGCCACCATAGATTAGGAAAAGAAAAAACACTATTTTCTAACACTAAAGGCCTCCTCCTTTTTGAAAAAATCCTGTATGAGTTCCTAAGTCCATTTTTACCTAGTGGTCCTCTCCATCAAAGTTTACCCAAAACTAGAACAGAATGCTGGGACCCTTGCACTGAGCTAGCCACACAATCAAAGTAAGCTTAAGGCAGTGACATTTCTAGGACCACTCTTAAGAGCAAGTGCACCTGGAAAAGATAATGTCAAATTTGGGAAAGTCAGGTGACTTCCTGCTGACTGGGGACAGCAAAGATAATTTGCTTCCCAAACACAATGATGCATTGTCCCAAAGACATTATCTCAAAGACAATGAGACCTTCCCAAAAATATGGGCCTTGGTGGATGCCATGTAAAGGAGGTTTGAGTAGGAAAAAAGGCACTGGTCCCCAGGGGAAAGAAGAAATTAAATAGAAAAAAAGAAACCCAGAGAAGAAATTGAATAGAAAAAAGAAACCCAGAGAAGAAACTGAATAGAAAAAAAGAAACCCAGAGAAGAAACTGTATAGAAAAAAGAAACCCAGAGAAGAAATTGAATAGAAATAAAAAGAAACCCAGAGAAAAAAATGAATAGAAAAAAGAAATTCAGAGAAGAAATTGAATAGAAAAAAGAAACCCACAGAAGAAATTGAATAGAAAAAAGAAACTCAGAGAAGAAATTGAATAGAAAAAAGAAACCCAGCGAAGGAACTGAATAGAAAAAAAGAAACCCAGAGAAGAAATTGAATAGAAAAAAAGAAGCCCAGAGAAGAAATCGAAAAGAAAAAAGAAACCCAGAGAGAAAAGGGAGAACACCAGGAACAAAGTTGGTCTGCTCACTGCCTGTTGTGTCTGGATGTTGGACAGTGGGTGGAGATGTGAGTCTGACTGAGAAGTTAGGAGACGGACTGATAGCTTTATGGAAACCTCTAACGCCTCCCCCTATCCCTCTCTACCCGTCCGCACAAGAAATTGAAGGCAGTAGTTCCAGGAAATAAACCTCTAAGTAATCCAAAATTGGTTCTTCAACTTCCACTAATTTGCTCATAATTGGTAAACCTTTTCTACATGCATGACAAAAAAAAAGTCAAGCTCAAATGTTTGAGGAGTACCTTCCACCAAAAATACATAAGCCAGCCACTGAAGCAGCGACTCTTACAAAGTGGTGATTATTTACAACTGGGCTTACATTTTTCAAACTTATACATTTATGTATCAACTTACTGCATTAAAAATATTGTTGTTGCACCAACGTTTTAAAAAAGCACGAGCCTAAAGTAAAATTCTAGGGTCAGAATACTGATGATGTAATTATGAAATCTATCCCTGTTACTGACCATCTTTACTCATTTTTTCCATCTGAAAATAAAACTAATATCACTATTATATTACTTCAGAAAACTAATCACGTATTTATCTGATTATAAATAACTTACAGTGTACTGATGAATCAATGACTAGGGCAAACCATTTAAACCAGACTTGTATCTCTTCAAATAGTTAACAGGTTTTTTCTCCAAGGAGTTAATTTTTTCTATAATATTCACCACAGCAAAAACTAGAAAATAACCTAAAGACCCAAAATAGAACACTGAAATAAATGTTGCTAAATTTATGCGATAGAATGTGCAGAATCATGAAAAGAGTCTTCAAATGATGTTCAAAAGACATGCACAAATGCTCATGATTTAGTATAAACTGAGGAATAAAAGGTATCTGGGAACAGAGATCCTTTGTGGTCACTCCTCCATTGCACTTGACCGCCATATAGATACTGTGTTTTAACCCTGACCTTCTTGTTCAACAGAAGGGAGAAAAATCACTTGCTCTAGGATTTACTGTGCCAAACATGGTATCCACCAGCAGCAGCAATGGGACATAGAAGAGAGCAGCAGAAAGGAAATATGAGGAAGAATGTCAATGGGCAGGCTAACACCCAGGGGAACCATCAAGGCGGCTCACCAAAAGGAGTGTCGTGCCAGGGGACAAATGAATAAACAGTGTGAAAGCCTGTCCATCCTGTTCTGCTGCTGAGGACATCTCAGCCTTCCATCAGCCACACCTGCTCCATTGTTACTGCCTTGATCTTCCCGCTGACCCCCAGCAGCCACTTAAATAAATTTAAGTAAAAAGACTGGAAGATATAGTTTCCAGGCTCAAGGGGAAGGTGTTTGAGGAAAACAAAGTGAACAGTGCAAAGAACTTCAGATCCTAACACCAGGGTGAAGGATCCACTTTACTAGGTGACAACGGGAAAACGACTTAGCCTATTACCTAGACTTGCTTTCCTTAATTTAAAAAGTAGGGACAATAATACCTGTTGTAGTGACCTCACAGGGTTTAACACACACACACACACACGTGAAATTTATATATGGAAGCTCTTCATGAGTTTGCAAATTACAGAAGAATAGGTCATTTATTACTTCTCTTCTCCTGTTCTTAGACTTTTCATGAAAGACTTTGTGGGAAAATGTTAATCCTTTGGCCTTCTGAGATATCCTTTCTCCACTCCCTGCAAAGGACCAGTTAAACCACTTAAGGTGGAGAAGCTATGTAGACAGAACAGATATTTGTAACAGAATATCCCAGGTGCCTCTATGCAAGGCTCTTCTTAGAAACATTTGGGTCTACAGAATAAGTTTAGCATTAAATAGGAACTAAAGATACTATGTGAGTCCTTTTAGGCAAACACATTCATTTCAAATATAACTGCAAATGTGTTAAGTTGAAATATACACCTTCCCAAGAACTTACAATGGATGTGCCTCTTACTAATAATGTAATGTTCCTAGGTACACTACAAACCACAATATATCAACTAAATGAATTTTGAAACTTCATATAAGCACTCTCCTGACCACAATATTATATGACCCATGATTTTGGGGTGAGAAGTTAGACCTCTGTACACTGACTCCAGGGTTTAAGTACATACACCCTTTATTTTTAATGCTAAGAAACAGTGGTTCAAGATAGAGATTTGTAAGGGCAGGTTGCTAAGTAGTCCTACAGCACAGGCACTTGACACTCCATCAGTGTGGGCATGCACTTCTATTCAAAGGCAAAGAGGGGAAACAACCAGCCCTAGTTATTGCTTTTTACTGAATTTTCAAGTACCCCAGGCTTGTTAAATGCCATCCATTAACTTTTACTAAAATATTTAATCTCGAGTGTCCCTCTCTTCTTCTGTATCTCTGGCTAAAAAGTGCAAAATAACTGAAAACATTGACATGCATCCGAAGTGCATGTCATACAAAACATAGGTAAATGGTGAACAATTCTAGGGGGAAAACTGGTATCTAGCTTATAAAGAGAGAAACACAGAAAACAAAAACAGATTATAGCAATGCAAGAACAGCAAAATAAAATAATAAATATTTTTTTAAAAAACTACCATCATTTAGTTACATTTTGAAAATTACATTTATTAAGTAGCATTCAACAGATACTTAAATATGCAATTTTCTTAACAGGTAACAAATTTTAAGGAAAATGTTTCAAATAGAACATCTCAAAACTCAAATGACCCAAGGAAAAAAAAACTTTTTCTTTTGAATAGTCAACATTTAATTAGTTTAGTAAAACACAGAATTATTTTTAGGCCATGAAGGGTCATGCAAAACAATAAGGATTGTTCATCAAACTCACTCCACAACCCTTTAAGGACTCATACGGAATCTAACCAAAAATGTAACCAAACACCTGGTGAACCAGATGACTCATATTGTCTCTTCCAACTCTGAGAGTCTATGAAGTGTATGCAATAGAATCTTCTCAGAAACAGGTGTCTCCTAGACCCCTTTCAAGGGTATTAGATTCCGACGTACCGAAGTCACAGGCATCCTTCATATAAGGCGTTCTCACCTATTATGATGGATGTGGCAAAAAGGGTCACAGTGTAAAGACAAAGCTACTATGTACCCACCCAAGAACAAATCACAGGAGCAGGCAGGGAACATATGCATATTTTTAAAAACTTACTATATAGTTCCTCATTCTCTATCACTAAATTATGCCCTTCTTAAAGTTTTTTTCTAAGAAAAAATAAAGCATTCTAATGAATAGCCAGTGGAACTGGATTCCAACCATCCAGGTTGAAGCACAAGCTCTAAAGTCTCCTCTGCATCTTGAGCGAGTCATTAACCTCTCGAACTACAGTGCTCTCATTTATAAAATGGGACAATCTCACCTGTCTAGGCTGATCTCAGGGAAAATGGAGAAAAGTGAAAAGAGGTATGCAAACGTAAAGTATACTTGGAGAATGGAATAGATGTTTCTGAGTAGGCAGGAAGCAGAAACGAAAGTCCATAGACAAACAGGAACCTTAGAAAAGCTTCCTGAGGGTGAGGTGAATAGGTAAGAGAATAGGTACTGTTGAGAGGAAAGACATAATGAGTGCCATTAGTTGATTTTTTTTTTTTTTTTTTGAAACTGGGTCTCGCTCTGTTGCCCAGGGTGCAGTGGCACAATTATGGCTTATTGCAAACCTCAAACTCCTGGGCTCAGTGATCCTCCCACCTCAGCTCCTGAGTAGTTGAGGCTACAGATGCCTGCCACCACACTCAGCTATTAATTGATTGATTGAAATGGGGTCTATGTTGCCCAAGCAGGCTGGTCTCAAACTCCTGGGCTCAAAGAATCCTGTCGCCTCAGCTTCCCAAAGTTCTGGGATTACAGGTATGAGCCACCACAGCTGGCCCATTCATTGAAAATTTAAGTTGACTTCCAGGATCTTAGATGCTTCTGGATACGGGCACTGGGGTCCTGTGGTCAAAGGAGGACTGTCAGCCCACCTGGCTTGAAGCTGAGTTGGTGAACTATTGACCTAGGTTTTCTCATCCATAGCTCAGCCAAGTGGGAAGGAAGGTGATGAGGGGGAATGTGCCTAAAGGCCAAAACCCAGACAGGCCTTGAGTACCTGTTTTGCTTTTTATCACTCCAGGTACAATGCAAACATTGAAGTAGATATTCCATAAAATGTAGACTAACATTTCCCTGCCTCAGTGCACAATGACATCACAATGTTTCCAGTGTGTTCTAAATAACATCTCACACTGAGGCCAATATTCTGTTTATTCCACTTCAGACTATGATCTGTATACATGATCCAAGAATAAAGCTGCCTTTGTTAGATGCTGTTGAGTTAAATTATTAGTACAACTCAAGATAGTATCTCTCCCTACTCAAAAGCCTATCCAACACACCAAAAGTAATCTGGTTTGAAAACATTCAAACAAATTAACAACCTACAGCTAGGCAGGAAGCTGTTTCCTGGTATAGTCTGATCCTAAAATTTTTCTTACAAAACCCCTTTCAGATACCTTGGGTTTTTCACCAATATGAGATTACCTAGGTGACCAACTTCCCCTTGTAGGTGTTTGCCAACCACAGAGGACATCAGAGGACTGATAGGAAAACCTGGCGCCAAATGATTAAAGGAAAAAGCACCAAATCAAACAGCAAGCCATAAATAAGCACAGTTTAAAAGAGACCTTGGTTTGACAGTAGTCGTCCCTCAGCCCTTTTTATTCCAGAAGCCTTCCCTGCCTCATCCCCTAGTGAGGCAGCACACCCAGCCCGTCTGCCCGCATAGCATCCTAAGGCCCAGCTCGCACTGTATTTTTCAAACTGGGTGCAAGGGTGTATTATTGGGAACCCAAGAGTTTTTCATGGCAAGATTTTCCCCATTTTATGTTTATTCAATGCTCTTACTAAAAGCATGCCTGGGACCACCTCGGGAAATTCCCTATTTCCACCCAGTGTCCGTGCTAACCCTCGGTCTGTGGTGCCATCCTGCTTTGCCAGGTAGGGGTGCTATCATTGTCACAGGCAAATGAAAAAAAGAGAAGAATCTGGGCCCAGTGAATGCTGAACACATCAAAATTTTTAGTGATTCCAACAGAGAAAGATGACAAGATCACTGAATTACCACTTAGTCATTGGAACACATCAAACTCAGAGCCTAACTGGAAAAAGCAATTTAACCAAAGTTAAACATCACTCATCACATTAATGTTAACTTAAATTTTATTGCTCTGTAATTTTATTTTATATATATATACACACACACACACACACACACATATATATATATGTGTGTGTGTGTATGTATATTTGAGATGGGGTCTCACTCTGTCACCCAGGCTGGAGTGAAGTGGTGTGATCTCAGCTCACTGCAACCTCTGCCTCCTGGAGTCAAGCAATCCTTCCACCTCAGCCTCTAGCTGGGACCACAGGTATGCACCACCATGCCAGGCTATTTTGTATTTGTGGTAGAGACAGGGTTTTGCCATGTTACTCAGGCTGGTCTTGAACTCCTGAGCTCAAGTGATCTGTCTACCTCAGCCTCCCACAGTGCTAAGATTTCAGGCATGAGCCACTACACCTGGCCTTATCGGTCTGTAATTTTAATCAATATTCAGTTTGTGTATTTATTGTGGTATTCTTATTCTTTAAGAGATATATGCTTAAATATGCTTATTTAGTACCTTGTATCATGTTTGTATAAGTTTTGGTAAGACTCTAATAAAGGAAATTTTAAAATAGCTTGATATTAAGTTCCAATTCTTTTCCCCTTCAAAAGGAAGCCACATAAAATCATCAAAAGGAGGGAGAATGGAATGATTCTCAATAGCAGTGAGGCTGGTGGTATTGCCTTCTCACTTGGGGACATACTCAAATATCAGACTATCCAGAAGGAGTTTTATAAGTTATTCAACCTCCCCCCTCCCCAAATTCTCCAGAAGACTTGGTTTTTTCTCCTCTACTTGCCAACCTTTCTATGATGACCGTAGGTAACACCAGATGTTTATTGTACCCATGAGCAATGTAGCGCCCAGCATGCTGCATTGCAAATGACTATCAATTTGCCTGCCTCCTCTATAGCCTAGAAGCTCCTTCAGGATCTAGATTATATCTGCTCCTCTTCATGCTCCCTACAAGCATCTAATCAATCACAGGACCTGGCACATAGTAGACACTCAGGCTTCTCTGGGAGCTGGAAGCCTGAATTCAGCACTTACCGGTTGAGTATCCCTAATCTGAAAATCCAAAATCTGAAATGCTCCAAAATACAAAACTTTTTAAGCACCAATATGGTGCTCAAAGGAAATGCTTATTGGAGGATTTTGGACTTCAGATTTTCAGATTAGAGATGGTAGACCAGTAAGTATAATGCAAATATTCCAAGAAAAAAAAAAATCAGAAACCCGAAACAGTACTGGTCCCAAGCATTTTGGATAACGGATACTCAGTCTGTGCTCAGCTTTGTGGCCAAGCTCCTTCACCTCTGATAATGAAACATATAAACCCACCCACACACACATCCATCCTCTGTTCTTCTTTTCTTGACACATAGGACCCAACTCTGCTTTTCTGGTTCCCATTTCCTCCTGCCTTTCAGGAAATTAACTTATTCACTATCTGTTTTCTTTCCTATGCCTTGAATTTTGTCCTGTCTAAACTTGAACATGTTCAAAATATCCTGATCAAAGAAAAGTCATAATAAACCAGCAAAGAACAACAGCCCTCCCTTACTCCTCTTCCTGGCTATATACTGCCTTCATTCCTCAGCTCTTCACAATCAAATGTTTGAAAGAGTTGTCTTCCCTCACGCCTTCACCAATCCCATCCCAACCTCTCCCTACCACTCAACTGAAGTGGCTCTAGGTCATTGAATCCAGTACACACTTCTTCCTTCCCAACCTCTCAACAGCAGTATCACACACAGCTAACCATTCCCAGCTTCCTGAAATCCTTTTTCCCCTTGTCTTCAGGATTCCATACTCTTCTGGTTTTCATTCTTCCTCTCTAGTCATGCTTTCTCAATCTTCTGCATTTTCCTCAACTCAACTTTTAAATGCTGGAATTTCAGGAAAGGACCTAAACTCTCTTCTTTCTACACTTTCTTCCTGGGTCACTTCATTCGCTATATAGAACCAATTGTGCTAGTCCACTGCCTATTTGCTCTCAGGAGAACATATTCCAAAAGGCCAGTGGTTCCCTAGCAGAGAGCAGTGCCCCCAGAGAAAATGATCTAAGCCTGGTATGTTTTTATAGACAAGAAACACTGGAAGATATGGGACACTGCTGGGAAGAGTATCCTTAATAAAAAGCCACAGGCAGGAGGAGGAGGGGTGGATGGACAGAGGATAAGGAACTTCAAAGATAACATCCGCCTGCCTTACTATTCAACTACCTTACTGACAATGTTTCTCAGACTTGAATATTCATCCAAGTTATTCAAGGATCCCATCAAAAATGCAGATTCGGATTTAGTGGATCTTGGGTGGGGTCTGAGGTTTTTCCCTCCTTGTAAGTTCCCAGGTCACGTTGGTGCCGCTGGCACACAAACCGCACTTGTAAGTACCAAGACCCAAGTCAAAGATTCTCCACATCAGCTGTTTCATAGAATTATCTGGGGAGGTTTCCAGAAGTCCAATGCCCAGGCCATACCACAGACCAATTAAATCAGACTCTCTAAGAGAATGATCCAAGTGTCGGTTTATATTATATATATATAGTATTATTATATATAATATGTAATTATTATATATCTTATATATGTCATGTATGTTTTATTGAGATATAATTCAGATACCTATAATTGAGATAAAATTCATGTACCCATACAATGCACCCATCTAAAGTGTACAATTCAGTATTTTTAGTATATTCACAGTGTACACCTATCACCAAATTTGATTTTAGAACATTTCATAATCCCAAAAGAAACACTGTGCCCATTAGTACATGCTCCCAATTTCTTCCCCAGATCCTCCATGCACAGCCCTAGGCAACCACCATCCAACTTTCTGTATGTATAGATTTTCTTACTCTCTACATTTCATATAAATAGAATGATACAATGTGTGGTCCTTTATCAATGTCTTCACTTAGCATAATGTTTTCAAGATTCATACATGTTGTAGCATGTATTGGTACTTCATTTATTTTATTGCTGAATAGTATACCATTGTGTGAATATACCACATTTTGTTTATACTTTCATCAGTTGATGGACATTTGGGTTGTTTCCAGTTGAGTGGCATTATGAATTATGCTGCTATGAGCAAGTTTTCATGGGGACATACATTTTCATTTCTCTTGGATATATACCTAGGAGTAGGTATGGTATATGGTAACTCTATCTTTGCCTTTTGAGGAACTGCTAGACGATTTTCCAAAGCAATTGTATCATTTTTCATTCCCACCAGCAGTGTATGAGAGTTTGGACTTCTTTAAATTCTCACCAAAACCTGTTATTTTCTGTCTTTTTTATTATAGCCATCTTAATGTGAAGTCGAATATCATTGTGGTTTTGATTTGCACTGCCCTGTTGGCTAGTGATTTTGAGCATCTTTTCATGTGCTTATTGGTAATTTGTACATCATCTCTGAAGAAGCCTCTACTTAGAACTATCTATACTTTCATCCATTTGTAACTGAGTTATTTGTGCTTTTATTACCGAGTTGTAAGAATTCTTTATATAGTCTAGCTGTATCCCTTATGAGATATGATTTGCAAATATTTCCTCCAATTCTGTGAGTTATCTTTTAACTTTCTTGATGATGTCCATTGAAGCATAAAGGTCTTTAATTTTGACGAAGTCCAATTTATCTTTTTCTTTTGTTGTTTAAGCTTTTGGTGTCACATCTAAGAATGTCTTGCTTAACCCAAGATCATGAATTTTTTTCTTTTTCCGATGTTCTCTTCTTCTAAGAGTTTTATAGTTTTAGCTGTTATATTTAGGTGTATGGTCCACTTTTCTTAATGTTTGCCTGTGGTATGAGGAAGATCACAGACATCTTAATTCTTAATTTTTTTTTGCAAACAGATATCCAGTTCTCCAGCACCATTTGTTGAAAACATTTCTTTCCTCCTTGAATTGTCTTGGCACCCTTGTTGAAAATCAACTGACAAAAAGTAAGATTTATTTATTTATTTCTGGACTCTCAAATCTATTCCATTTATCTATCTGTCCATCCTCATGACAGTATCACAATGTTTTGATTACTGTCACTCTGTCATCAGTTTCGAAATCAGGAAGAGAGCTCTCCAACTCTGTTCTTCTTCCAGATTGTTTCACTATTCTAGGTTGCTCAAACTTCCACAGGAATTTTAGGATAAGCCTAGAATTTAGTTGGCATTTTTATGAGAGGTGTCTTGAATCTATAAATTGATTTGGGGAGTACTGCCACCTTAATAAATCTTCCAATCCATGAAGATGGGATATCTTTTATTTAGTTTTTTAAAATTTCTTTCAAGAGTATTTTGCAGTTTTCAGAGAATTTTGTACTTTGTTAAATTTATCCCTAAATATTTTATTCCTTTTGATATTGTAAACAGAATTATTTTCTTGTTAATGCAATTATATTACTTCTTACTAGTATATGGAAATACAATTGATTTTGTACATTGATCTTATATTCTGCCACCTTGTTGAACTGTTATCAATATTTTTAAACTATTGAAGTGATTCCCATTTGCAACCAAGTCTAAGCACCACTAGTTCAGTACCATCGATGCCCTCCATTCTAATCAGGGAAGATACTTTTATGTCCCTCATCACTCTTTTCTACCCAACCTCTCCATGGAGAATACACGCATTCAGCTAGTTCCAAAAGAAACAGCAAAGAAAGCTTAAGGGGGAAATTATATATGCAAAATTTTAAAACTCTGATTGAGAGCCTTTAAATACTTTAGCCCAAAATAGTGCCGTTACTTTTTCTGGAAGAGATTACTAAGATCCACCTTGTAAGTTTGAGAACAGTCATTCAATATGGGAGATTAAATCTGGACTCCAATCAAAAGTACCTCCAGTTCCCACCAACCAAGAGTGATCAAACGCGTCTATCTTTATCTCAAGTGATCATGAAATATCTAAATTAAGAAACTCCATGACAGAAATAGCTCTGAAGAGAAACCCATTGGAAATGCTGCAGCCCGGTCCAGGCTTCAGAAAAAAGCCAAATAAATTTGCTAAAATGGAAGAACATTCCAATCAGAGCAGTGAACCGACATTAGCGTTGGAAAAATCTGCTTCCAACTTGAGTAATTCAATCACTTGTCCGCTAACCTTTCAGAGGAGTTTTCTTTTGTCCCATTTGTGCTGCCTTTCTTAACAGAAGGAGGCCGCACTTTTTATACTAGTCTCAAAGAGATCCCTCTGGCCTAGGTGCTATCTTATGACACAGTATGCTCAGAAAAGCAACTGACCATTTCAGGAGAAAGAAAACAAGAAGACTTGCCAAGTTTACATCCTTCTACTTCCTCCAAAGAAACATTAGCCTTCAGAACTGTAAGCCCTCAGCTGACACCAAAGCCTTAGCACACAGACCCAGCACAGGCAGTGAGAATAAGCATACCACGGATTCAGCATAGCCAGATTCCACTGAATTCATTTGCCACTTCATTCTTCCTCCTACTGTTAGAGTCTCTGCTTGAACTGTTAGCATTTCTGAATCTCTAAAAGGTGCACTTAAGGTCTCAGCAACACAGAAAAAAAAAAAACAAAACAAAAAACCTCAAGTTAGTAAAGGTTCAAGAAACCCCTCAGACCATGAGGTATGGCTATGCTAGTTACCTGAATAAAATATAACTATTCAACCCAAAATAAGCAAACACATTGAGTACTCACATTCCACTAGAGAATGTCGAATGAATATTAAACTACACCATGCAAAGGACAGCAGGCTAAATAGACGGAGAGATGTGTGATAAAGCAAGCAAAAAGTTAAGGTTAGAATCCGCTATGATTTCAATGATGGTGTCCCCTTCAAAATTTATGTTAAAACTGAACCCCCATGGGAGGTGATTAAGTCACAAAGACCCCACACTCGTGAATGGAATTAGCACCCTTATAAAAGGGCTCAAGGTTAAAGGGAGTGCTCTCTTGCCCTTCCATCTCTTCTGTTATGTGAGGACACAGAATTTCTCCCCTCCAGAGAAAGTAACAGTAAGGCGCCATCTTGGAAGCAGAGAGCATCCCTCACCAGACACCAATCCTGCCAGCACCTTGATCTTGGACTTTCTAGCCTTCAGAACTACGAGAAGTGGATTTCTGTTGTTTATAAATTACCCAGTCTCACATATTTTGTTATATCAACACAAAAGGACTTAGGCAGAGCCTAAGAGACAGTTGGTATACGGTCAGCCACCCATCCTCAGATTTCACATCCATGGATTCAACCAACCACGGATAGAAAATATATTTTTAAAAACACAATAAGAAATACACAAAAAATACAGTAGAAAAACCACTTATATGGATTTACATTGTATTAGATATTGTAAGTTACCTAGAGATGATTTAAAGTATATGGGAGGATGTACACAGGTTATATGCAACTACTACACCATTCTTTATGAGAGACTTGAGCATTCATGAATTTGGGTATCTTTGGGGTGGGCAGTAGGAAGGGGCTTGGAACCAATATCCTGAAGATACCAAGGGATAATTCTATAGGTATTTGTGGTAAAAATCTTTTATCTTGTTTTATAACAAACTGTTGTATATTTTTTTCATATTTTTAAAAGTTTTTGTTCTTTTTCACCTTCAAGAATAGAAACAGGATGTTGTACAATTTTTTAAAACTAAAAGCAAAAGATAAAATTTATACCATTCATCAAACCTCAGATTTCAATACTGCTTAAAAGCAGAAATCCTATATTTTAAATAAAATCTGTCTCAGTATTTAAACCAAAGTTTGAATAAATTATAATGAAATAATGTCTTAATTAAAGCTAATCATAAATATATATATACCTACTATGTAGCTATATAAATTATAACATTTTTAAATAAAACTAGTGGTAGCAATATTAATAACTATCTGAATATTTGAAATTTTAAAAGAATATTAACATTGTATAAGTGACAGAATAAAGCTAACTCATCACCAGCACTTTTTTCTACAGGATATAACCTACAAAGCTAGCATGCAAAATAGCTCATATTAATGACCCAAAAGTTGGGAAAGAGTGACGCTTTACAGTTTCCTCAAGAAGATATTGTTTCCATACATGGAATGACAGGAACAAGGGACATCAGTTAAGAATAGACTTAACCCTTAAACTTCCTCTTTAGCTACATTACAAAAGAGAATCTCTTAGATTTAAGAAAACTGAACTCTGAAAAAGTAGAAAAGATTTCGAATAGGTTGGTTATTCGAAATCTCATTTTATTCAAAATTATTTTGAAATAATTATATGCAATGAGTCCCTAGCAAAATTAGAATCTTTCTAATTATAATTTACATTGCATCAAGACTGCGACTATTCCTTATCTCATCATATTCCCCTGAGGATTTATCCTGCAAAACCTGGAATTTTTTTTAAACATTTTCTAAAAAGCAAGTTTTTAGAAGTCAAGGGGCTTCATATTGAGTGGGCTTTTCATATTAAATGCTATAATTTGAACCAGTCTTCCTTTTCTGAAGGTTATCAATACCGTAAACCATAAGATAAAGTTTTTCAAAAGCTAGACATCATTCCATATTAAAACAATCTTTAATTAACACACTACCTAGAGAAAGCAGATGTTAAGCTGTAATTTTTTTTTCCATTTGCAGAAAAGTTCTCTGTGCTCTGCAGTAACCCATGCATTAAACACCCTCAACACAGAGGAATCACTTGGAAACAACCGTCAGACTGAGGTCCTCTTAAAAACACCAGTAACTTCCAGACACAATGCGCCTGGAGGGTGGGAGAACATCACTCATTGAGGCAGAAGGCCTGGCCTTGAACCTTGACTTCAGTTTCAACATCTGAAAATATGCTAAATGCACTGGGAACTTCCAGTTGTGTAAATCAGACCTCTGAATGTCTCGGCCTTGGTTTCCTCAAATAACTTACCCGAAATCACACAGTGGAAAGTTCACAGAACACTCCCGTTCATGCTCAATTTCTAATCTGAGGCTATGGCCACCACTATATTCTGATTACATACTTTCTGTTCTCCAAAAAACTCCTTGGATTTTTTAAACCAGTAGTTCTTTACATTTGTTTTGTACTGACTAAATTTTATATATATAAAATCAGTAGCCAGCTGTCAATTTTGCATTATATAGGACATTGTCAAGCTTTAGACATCTCAGGTTAAGATCACAAAAGCCTTATATGAGCTTTCATCCACTTTCATGCTAACAAAAAAAAATTTAGGGACCACATACTATGTGCTAGGCCGTATATTATATATTTTCACAGAGGTTGTTTTTATTTCCTCCAAATGAAGCTATGATGCAGGAATTAACATTATAGCTCCTGGGCAAGTTATTTAACTCTGAATTGGTTTCTTTATCTGTAAACTGGAAGAGTAAATGGGGAGAAAAATAGTACCCTTGCATATGACATATTATATGAAAGGTACTCAAATGCCCTTGCTTTTCCTGCCTTAATTTTTTTTAAACAGATGAATAAACTGAGGTTTAAGCAGATTGAAAAAACACCCTACATTCATGTAGTACATACCTCACACATATTTTCCAGAAGAGTCAAACCAAAAAGACCTCCTTACTGTGGGTGGGAAACGATTCAAAACCACCCGGGCTTTCAGTTAACACAGAGCCATGTATTTCCTTGGAAATGAGGCACCGTGTCTCACCTGATTCCAAGGGGTACACTGCATATCTGGAATCCACATAGATAAGCCTGATATAACCAGTCTTTAATGAACTGAAATATACAGACGGGATTTTAAAAAACTGAATTTTCTAGTTAACTCACCACCCTTCTTCAACTTGCCTAAATGTTTTAAACCTCCTTTTCCTACTTTGTAACATTTTGTCACTGGACATGAATTTTTTTTTTTGTGATGAGGCATCTCCCACAGTCTGAACATCAATATTTTTTCATTCCTTCATGTCTTCTATGTGTAATATACTTTTCTAGATATGTCCCATTTTTTTCTAACTTGATTACTATTAATACCAACGTATAAAATCAGTTGCAACTATACTGGCACTGAACATACTGTATGTTTTTTAAAGATGGATTCATGAGATGAGCTTCTCTTATAACAATTTGCTTCCTCCTAAAAAGAGGAAGTATGGATTAAACAATGAGATATGTTCTTTTCACATACCAGATTAGAGAAGGTGAAAAGTTTGAAAATACCCAGTGTCAAAAGAGAGGCCTCTGTTCCTGCTCGGTGGGTGGAGTTGCTAAGCTGGTGCAACAGTTTGGAATAGTAATTTGGTAGCACATACTGATTTAAAATGTACATCTATTTTGGTTAGGCAATTCTATTTCCAAAAAGTTATCCTAAGGACAGGTATTTTCACATTTATATAAGTTAAAAAATTTATTCATAATAGCAAAAACTGGAAACAACCCTAAAATCCATTATTTAGGAGGGGCCCGGTTAAACAAAGTTTCATACAACCATATCATAGAACACTATACAATACTTAAAAAGGAAGGTTGGTCTGTATATTTTTGCACAGAAACTTGTCCACAATGTACTATGTTTGTAAAACTCAAGTTAAAGAAAAGTATCCGTAGGTAAAGATCCCATTTCTCTAATTAAGTGATGTGCATAAGTACACAGGGAAAGAGTCTAGAAGAAAGTACAGGTGGACCAGGCACGGTGGCTCACGTCTGCAATCCCAGCACTTTGGGAGGCTGAGGCAGGCAGATCACCAGAGGTCAGGAGTTCAAGACCAGCCTGGCCAACCCCCTCTCTACTAAAAATACAAAATTTAGTTGGGCGTGGTGGCGCATGCTTGTAATCCCAGCTACTTGGGAGGCTGAGGCAGAAGAATCACTTGAGCCCAGGAGGCAGTGGTTACAATGAGCCAAGATCACACCAGTGTACTCCAGCCTGAGCAACAGAGCAAAACTCCGTCTCAAAAAAAAAAAACAAACAAAAAAAGTATAGGTGAGTCATCATGCACACACTTTTTGAGGTTTTTTTAATAATTTATTTTTAAATTAGCATGCGTTACATTTATAATTAAAAATTATCTTCAATTTAAAAAACCGAGAGAGCCCTGAAACATGATATTTTGTACTTTCGGGGTCCTATTTCTTCTGTGAGTACTAGCCATGACTTTTAAAAATGCACTTTCACTGGGCACAGTGGCTCACGTCCGTAATCCCAGCACTTTGGGAGGCCGAGGCAGCAGATCAGGAGGTCAGGAGATCAAGACCATCCTGGCTAACATGGTGAAACCCCATCTCTACTAAAAAATACAAAAATTCCCCGGGCGTGGTGGCGGGCACCTGTAGTCCCAGCTACTCAGGAGGCTGAGGCAGGAGAATTGCTTGAACCCGGGAGGCAGAGGTTGCAGTGAACCGAGATCACGCCACTGTACTCCAGCCTGGCAACAGAATGAGACTCTGTCTCAAAAAAAAGAAAAGAAATCTGACAGTATCCCAAAAGGATAGGAAAAAAGAGAAATTGGGGCATAAAAATAATTTAAATACTCCAGACATCAAAACTGCAGTCTGCCGTACACATGTATCCTAAGGTGATAAGGACGTTGTTCTCTGAGCTCTGTTTCAGCCTGCCACAGTTCCCTCCTCCTGCTCTGGTCCTGTCCACTTTCAGTCCATTCTCTACCCTGTACCGACGCTATTCTCCCTATCTCACTCCCAAACAAAGCCTTCCGGTGGCTCCATAATGTTTTTTGAACACAGCATACCAGCCCCTCCATCTGGTCTCTTCTTGCCTCTCTGGCCTCCTGCCTGAGCACACCCACACTTCCAACAACGTGTCCCAGGAACATCTTCCGGGTTGGTTCCTCAGCAGGTCACTCTTTTCCCTGGAGCACTGTTCTCACCCACAGCCCCATCAACAATGCCATCAAGCAATCCCTATTATCTTTCAGTCTCAGCCCTTAGGAAACCTAAGACCTCTGGGAGTCTCCTGTTTATATACACTCCTTATTACAATACACTGTACTTCCCTTATCAGAGGGTCTACTGCCCACATAACAGCAGGGCTGGTTATGTCTGATGATTGCCACTTGCTCCACAATTAACACCATGCCTGGCACACACTAGTACCAAATGGATCAGTAGAGCCTGGAAAAAGGTGGAATATTGGAATAAGAGTGCAACTTCAAAAGAATAAATACATAAACTTTGGTGACTTAGTGGCGACAGCGGAAAAGTTCTCTCATCAGAAACCAACTTTTGCCTGTTCTCTGGTCATCATTTGCATGTTTGGCCAGCCCATTACATTCTGATATGTGGTTTGAAGAATTAAACTTCAGCAAAGGCACGCTTAAGGGGCAAACAAGTCTACATAACATACAAGCACAGATCACCGAACTATCTTTTCATAACTTTCTTTGTAAAAAAGAAATAAAATCCTGTTCCACATTATAACATCACTCCTTTTCCTGATACCAAGCCTAAAGTACTTGTTAAGCCTATGATCAAAGTAAAAAATGTTATGTAGGCCTGGGCACACTGGCTCACGCCTGTAATCCTATCAGTTTGGGAGGACACGGCGGGCACGTCACTTGAGGTCAGGAGATCACGACCAGCTTGGCCAACATGGTGAAACCCCATCTCTACTAAAAATACAAAAATGAGCCAGCGTGGTGGCACCTGCCTGTAATCCCAGCTCCTCAGGAGGCTGGGGCAGGAGAACTGCATGAACCCAGGAGGCAGAGGTTGCAGTGAGTCAAGATCATGCCATTGCACTTCAGCCTGGGGGACAAGAGCAAAACTCCATCTCAAAAAAAAAAGTTATGCAAGTGAAGCTTCTCCCAAAGGAATTCTGTCAACCAAAGAGGGTGGGGGAGGGCATAAGTTACTATTTCTTAATAGACCTATGGCAAGAAGGTAAAATATATTAAAGTATGTTCAAAGAGATCTACCCAGAAAAAGAAGAGTTTTCCAGGGTCTTTTTTTTTTTTTTTTTTTTTTGAGAGTCTCACTCAGGTGCCCACGCTGGAGTGCGAGTGCTGTGGCAAGATCTCAGCTCACTGCAATCTCCACTTCCCGGGTTCAAGCACTTCTCGTGCCTCAGCCTCCCAAACAGCTGGGAGCCACCGTGCCTGGCAAATTTTTGTATTTTTAGTAGAGACAGGGTCTCATCATGTTGGCCAGGCTGGTCTCGAATTCCTGGCCTCAAGTGATCCGCCCGCCTCGGCTTCCCAAAGTGCATGAGCCACCACACCTGGCCAAACTTTCCAGTTTCTACATAGAATTGTGTAAATATCCTAATAAAGCAGGAATGTAACACACTTAAGGAATATATCATACTTTGTTAGTTAATTTAGAGGCAATGGGATGAAAGGCAGACCCTGTAGAAGTCATGAAATGCTCATTTTGCAGAGAAAAAAAAGGAAACACTTTTCTGGACTATATAGGTAGAGGCATTACCAGAAGAAAAATAATAATTCACAGATTTGTGTCTTCAACTGTGTTCCCTAGAAATTGATTCAGGGATGGAGAATTCCATTGAGAAGATTTACAGGGTATACTCTCACCAAAGTCATGCCTATAATGAAGTAAGGAGAATACAAGTGGGCAGAGGGAGATCCTAACCCGCCATGCAGCTGCAGCCAGGGCCTCATCTGGTCCTACAATCCAACAGGGTACTCTGAAGGTAGGAAGGGCCCTTCGCAGCTGCACCTCATTAAGCTGAAAGGGAAAGACCTTTATATCCCTGTAGCAATCAGTCATTGTTCCATAAGCTAGTCCCTGGGAAATGGGAGGATAGAAACATTGCCCTGAATAGGGATCCAAGTGAATGCCACAGTTTCCACGACAGTCATGTTTCCATCCAAAATGGAGTAAGATCATGCTAATTTGGTTATAGGACCTAACTGTAAAAGATAAATGCATATTAAAATAGTAACTAGTAAGATGAATGATGTATCTTCCTTAGCAAACTGAAACCTCCCATAGGAAAATAATTTGGCTGGTTAAAGTAATTGAGGATTCTCAGCTTAAAGAAGAGAAAATGATGAAGAAAAAGAAATCATGGTTTTAGAAAAATCCCAGGCTGGGTGCAGTGGCTCACACCTGTAATCCCAGCACTTTGGGAGGCCAAGGCAGGAGGATCACTTGAGGTCATGCGTTTGAGACCAGGCTGGCCAACATGGTGAAACCCCATCTCTACTAAAAGTACAAAAATCAGCCAGGCATGGTGGCAGGCACCTATAATCCCAGCTACTCAGGAGGCTGAGGCAGGAGAATCACTTGAACCCAAGAGGCAAAGGTCACAGTGAGCTGAGATTGCACCACTGCACTCCAGCCTGGGCAACAAAATGAGACTCTGAAAAATAAAAGAGGCCAGGCGCAGTGGCTCAATCCCAGCACTTTGGGAGGCTGAGACGGGCGGATCACGAGGTCAGGAGATCGAGACCATCCTGGCTAACACGGTGAAACCCCGTCTCTACTTAAAAAATACAAAAAACTAGCCGGGTGAGGTGGCGGGCGCCTGTAGTCCCAGCTACTCAGGAGGCTGAGGCAGGAGAATGGCGTGAACCCGGGAGGCGGAGCTTGCAGTGAGCTGAGATCCAGCCACTGCACTCCAGCCTGGCAACAGAGTGAGACTCTTGTCTCAAAAAAAAAAAAAAAAGAAAAAAGAAAGAACTAAAAAGAAAAATTCCAAACCAAGCCACCATTTTTACAAATGAGGAAATTCTAGAGAAACAATTTGATTCGAGTCACACAGTTATTGACAGAATTGGAACTAGAGGCAGGCCTAATTATCTCACTACTAGAGATAGCTCACTATTTCCTACATTGGACTGAGCACTATAGGAGAATTTTTCATGAGTCAGCTGACGTTCACCCTCTAAAAAAAAGATAACCTTCATTCAAATAATATGAAGCTAGTGAGTAAAATTAGATTTCAACCAGGAATAGTAAAATTATTCTAACCAATTTTATTTTAGAGAGCGGAAGTAACACTAACAGTTAGAATTTACATAGAAACCAGTTTCAAATGAATGTAGAGCAAAAGATGGTTTCAATTTAGAAATTTCCAATAATTGAATAGTCAGTACTATGGTATGGCCCAATCCTGGAAATTATCAGTCAAAAGCTAGATGACCACACTAAAAAGAGTAGAGCTATACATGCTAGTTGTATTCTGGCACTGTACTAAGTAATTTATCTAGATTATCTACTGTCATCTTCTATATAATCTTATGAGATGATTTCTTTTCCCTATATTATATTAAAGAAAATGACCCAATAGACTGCCCAAAGACATTACCAGCTTCCAGGCCACTATCATCTCTGGCCTGGATTATTATGTTTGCCTTCTAAGTAGTCTTCTTGCTTTCACCCTGGCTCCTGTAGTGTATTCTCTATGCATAAAGGTTAATTTTGTGTGTTAAACTGGCCACAGGATGCCTCCTATATGCCTCAGTTCTGGGCATGTGTGTGTGAGTGTTTCTGGATAAGATCAGTGAGACAGCTTGGCTCTGTGTCCCCACCCAAATCTCATCTTGAATTATAATCCCCAGGTGTTGAGGGAGGGACCTGGTGGGAGGTGACTGGATTATAGGGGCAGTATTCCCCATGCTGTTCCCATGATAGTGAATTCTCACGAGATCTGGTTGTTTGATAAGTGTGGTGCTCTCTTTCTCGCCTGCTACTGTGTAAGATGTGGCTGCTTCCCCTTCCACCATGATTGTAAGTTTCCTGAGGCCTCCCCATGAACTGTGAGTCAATTAAACCTCCTTCCTTTATAGATCTCAGATATTCTTTATAGTAGTGTGAAAACAGACTAATACAATCAGCACTTGCATCGGTAAACTGAGTAAAGCAGTTTACCCTCCCCATTGTGAGCAGGCATCATCCAATCCATTAAGAGCCTAAAAATAACAAAAAGAGGAAAGAATTCATCTCCCTGCCTGAATGCCTAAGCTGGGACATCAGTTTTCTCCTGCCCTCGGACTGGGACTTATACCATTGGCTCTCCTAGTTCTCAAGCCTTCAAACTTGGACTGGAAATACACCACTGGTTCTCCTGGGTCTCCAGCTTTCAAAGAGCAGATTGATTACAGGACTTAGCCTTCATCTCCTACTACTCCCCCTACACACACACACACACACACACACACACTTCTCCAGCCACACCAGCCTCTTTGATACACCAAGCACACTCCCAACTTAAGACCTCCATACTGCTTCCCTCTGGCGACAACCCTCTTCTCCCAGATATTTTTATGGCTTGTTCCCCATTTCCTTCAGGTCTCTGCTCAAATAATACCTTATCACTGAGACTTCCCTGATCATCTAACAAAGTAGAAGCCCCCTTCCCCACAGCACTCCCGATCCCCCTCACCCTATTTTTCCATAGCACATACCATTACCTGATTTCTGTATTTACTTGTTAGCATCTATGTCACATACTAAAAGTTGAGTTATTTGAAAACCAGGGCTTAATCTGATTGTTCACCACTATATTCAAACCATCAGAACTATGTAAGACACAGCAAATATTTGTTGAATAAATAAAGCCTAAGCTACCAAACTCGAGACCCATTCTCTTAAATGCCAAACCATACTGGCATCCCAGTAAAGGACTTCTTTCATTAGGAGGGTGGGGGAACTAGAAGATCTAAGGTCACTTCCAATTCTAGGACTATGATGCTATGACAAAGACATTAGGGCCTTAATAGTATGGTTTTCTTCTGCTGTTCTTTCCTCTCTTGCCACATTTTACTACTTTCCTTGAATAAGTAAGTGGTAAGCATTAGGCATGGATGAGATCATAGGTCCAGGAAGCCAGCTCCTCCTTGAGTCATCTCTAATCCATTTCTCATGCTGTTACTGTTTGCTCTTTTTCCACAGATGCCATCTGACCCTGCAGTGGCTCCGTTGTCAGTGGAAAAATATAGTGCCAATAAAATTGGCATTGTATACCTATGACTTGACCGATAAATACAAAAGTCACCATAGTATTGTCATTAAATCTCTTAATAGATATAAGCAGTGAGTATATTGAAGTTATTTCACAAACAAAGATAAATTCACTGCTAACCGCCACAAGCAAAGCTAAGGGAAAGCATAAAACTAACCTTGTGCTGGGCATGGTGGCTCATGCCTATAATCCCAGCACTTTGGGAGGCCGAGGCAGGCGGATCAAGAGGTCAGGAGTTCAAGACCAGCCTGACCTACATGGTGAAACCCTGGCTCTACTAAAAATACAAAAAAAACATTAGCCAGGCGTGGTGGCACATGCCTGTAATCCCAGCTACTCTAGAGGCTGAGGCAGGAGAACCACTTGAACCCGGGAGGCGGAGGTCACAGTGAGCCAAGATCGCACCACTGCACTCCAGCCTGGGCAACAGAGCGAGACTCCATCTCAAAAATAATAATAATTTAAAAAAGAAAGAAAAAAAGTAACCTAGCAAGCAAGCATATTTGGGTACCAGAAACTAACAGAATAATACAGTGCTTTGAACTGGCAGAATTTACTTAGGCCCATTTAGTAGTAGTAGAAGACATGGGAATCTGGAGCTGGAGAATTTAAAAGCTTTGGGAAAGGTTGGCAGGTCTCATGACCAGAAGAGGGGACAGAAAATCGTTCTGTGACATTGGCCTTGAGTAAGATCCCTCATTATTTCTGGTGGTTCCAGAGAGTTCTCAATACCAGGTACTTAAAATGATACTAGACTAACATATCAAGCCAACAAGTAATTATATTATTATGTTATTGGAAGTAAGCAAGTTCTTAAATATATGGTACTTTGAAACATCCTTTCATCTGAATCTTTTATACCCACCAGAAATGTGCTCATCTATTTACTGTCAAAGCAATATTGACGCTTTTTTCCCCTGTAAGTCCTAATTCTAGATATTTAGTTTAAATATTTCAAAGCCACACTTTGAACAAATCCAAAAGAGACATTTCTCTCTATCTTAACTGCTAATCTCTGGGTATCTCAGAATACTAGTGAGGTTATAATTACCCATATAACCACTTTTTTATTAAAGGCTAGTGAGGAAGCCAGTTAAATTATTATAGGCTTTCCCTTCTCTGAAATCTTCTTGAAGAACATAACAGCTCAGCACACTGATGGATCTTAGGAAATAAAGGTAGGTATTCTCAACGCCTCCCTCCCTCCATCTTACAGGCAAAGAAACCAAGGTCTAGATAAGGCACACAACTTGCCTCAAATCATACACCATCAAATGACAAAGCCTGAACTTCAGCCTGGGTCTTCTCATCCCCATATCTGCATTCTAACACACTATGGTATACTGCAAAGGAGAAACAGAGGTGGAAACAGGAAAGTGGCATTCCTTTCTCCTAGTGTAGACAAAAGTTAGAACCCAGGAAAGATCCACCACGGATTCATGCTTCATTTGAAAGTTACCAAACTGTGTGTGCACATACACATTGCAAATCCTCCCAAATGGTAGATGTCTCTGCTATGGTTTGGATATGGTTTGTGTGTCCCCACCAAAATTCACACTGAAATTTGATCTCCAATGTGGTAGTGTTGGGAGGTGGGTCCTAGTTGGGGAATGGCTTGGTGCCACTCTCTGGGTAGTGACTGAGTTCGTGCTCTGCTGGGAATGAATTAGTTCTTGAGGGAATGAATTCTTAATAGTTCCTGCCAGAGTGAGTTGTTACAAAGCCAGGATGGCCCTTGGGTTTTGTCTCTTTGCACATGTCCACTTTCCCTTTGACCTTCTCTGCTGTGTTTTGACCTAGCATGAGACCCTCATCAGAAGCCAAGTAGATGCCAGCACCATGCTTCTCTAACTTCCCACCTGCACAACTGTGAGCTAAATCAACCTCTTTTCTTTATAAATTACCTAGCCTCTGTATTCTGTTATAGTAACGCAAAATGGACCAAGACAGTCTCCCAAACCAACTCCGGGCTTTTCTTAAAGGTCACCCGACAGGCCCCAAGGGAAAGAAGGGCTTGGTCTAAAATGTTTTATATTTCCTCTCACTTTTTAAACATTGGAAAATCCATTTGGCTCCAAGAAATGAATAGTAAAAGAAGTTCTAACTACCTAGAGCCAATAGAACGTAATGGAAAAAAGGCAAGAATATGGCTGGACTTTATTTTCTTTTTGCTTAGCACATCCTGTATTTAATCTGAAAGGTAAATAGGCCATGCCCAACATACCGACTCTTTTCAGGTGAAATTATCTAGGTTATAAAAACAAGCAACAACTGTGTTTTCACTATTCCTTAATTCACGGCTGACAGAAATCACTTCTAAAATAAATCAGAAGCAAATATTGTACATAAGGGAGCAAACCCATAAATTTCCATTACTTTGATAACTGATTTGTGAATTTATTTCACTTGAATTAACATTGTGTGGCATTATCTGAAAGAACGTGTTGCAAACCCAGAAAAGGAAAGTTAGAATTGTCATATTTGGGTTATTTAAATATACAGGCAAAAGAGAAGAAGGGAGAAACAGATACTCTTTCCATGTCATTAATAGACAAACATCCCTGAGATATTTAACCTTCAAAATAGAACAAGTAATTATGCTACATCTTTTTTTCTGTAACACCAAGACATCAACCTCTTTGGTTCTGTAATACAACTCATGTTCTATGACGTCAGTCATGCCAGTAAGAACTATGCCCCATTTTTCCTGTATATGCAGCTTCTCTTACTTTATATTACACTTTATTCTCCATATTAAAGCTGAGCAAATAGTCTAGCAGAAACCATCTTCACAGCTAGAACATCCTTAACAAGAACCTAGATAATATCGATGGTTTATTTGAAACAACATCTACCACATTCCTTTCCCTGGATGTTATTTCAATCAAGAATCACCTACATGAAATAATTTAAAGCAGTGTTCTTCAGAGCATCGGTTGTGGGCAATAGGTGTTTCACTCAAAGGGGTGGCAGGGTCAAATGGAAATGCTTCATCCTAGAAGCTAAGCAAGATCCCCCTGCTTTCCCTCTAACTACAAGATTTCACAGAGCCTCTAAAATGCAAATGTGCCTTACATCCCTCCAAGAAAGGAACAGAAGAACATTGTAGTTCCCAAGCTAATTTGACTATGGAACATTTCATTCAAGGATATCTCTGTTTCCCAGAGCTGGTGGTCCATGGAACACACTTGGGGTGGGGGCATCCATTTAAAGGCCAGGTCTCTCTAAAGATAAGGAAATAACTGATTAACATTCAATGGTCAAGTCAAATATTCCACATCTGTCCCTCTGCATACCCAGAGTATACTGCCCCCTCTTTGGAGCACTGTGAAGGATCCTAGCACCTTCATTTTACACATGAAAAATCAGAGGCCCAAAGAGATTTATCATGTGCCCAATTACACAGCTGAGTTGGGGTACAGCTGGAATTGGAGTGTGGCAATCCTGGGAGAAAAAAAAAAAAAAAAAGCTAGGCTCGCAGCAAAATGGCCAGGGATGCCTCTTACAGAAGCCAGAACAATGACAGAATGTTGTTAAAGCTTTATTAAATCCAAGAAAATATACCAGTATAGATCCTTTTGTAGTTCATAAGCGTGATGATTGGTTTCTCAGTCACGTAAGATATGCAAAACCTTGTTACACAGTAAGCACATTATCCATCTAACATGAAAAGAAAAAATACACACATTACATATACCAGTATATACCAGCGTAACATCAAATCTAGCAGGAAGATCATTACATGTGGATACTCCCTGGGGCAAGGGGGTGGTTCTCAGTAAAGCCATTTTAAATATATGGTAGGCACAAGCAATTGGGAGATGTAATCCAATCCTATTTAAAAGTAGAAGTCAGTAGTATGTGGCATATTAAAAAATTACAAATTTCTTTTTAGTCTCAAAAACACAAAACATTTGACACTGTAATACAGATGCAAAATAAAGTCTGGGAAGTATAAGGTACATTTTAAGTCATTTTTTAAAAAAGCAGAAATAAATCTCTAACCAAAAGAAAGTTAGAGTAGTATTTCAGGCGAGTCTGATTCAAATTACAATTTTACAGACGCTAAGGTAATCATACATTGCTTACTATTTTGGCAGCTCACAGGTAATAGGGTAACAGGATGCCAGGGAAAGTTAATGTTTCTAGGTGCAAAAAGATCCAAAATTGAGGGATACCAAAAATATTAAGCCATTTGACTTTCTGCTTTTGAGCGCTCCCTAACAATGAGGAAGTGTGAATCTAGATGACTGAATAAGCTAACTGTACTAACTCCTACCCTCAAATTGCTGAAAGAGAAATGAGAAGCAGCAATGCTGTTTTGAATCAGGAACTAAAATCTATTGAAACAATAACAGGACAGGGTTAGCTCCCTGTGAAGATGAAATACAGCCTTCACCGTGTATTATTTCCCCAATGTTGACGCACACACTTAAATTCTGCACTATTAAATGTCATAGCAAAAACTGAATTCTTTTAAAACAGCAGTAACCCTCAGCAAAATATATGCATCCTGGTTTTCACCAAATGTTGTTTCTGACTCATTTGTTTCAAGGATTAGCAAGGGTTAGAAAGTCAGAGAAATAATTGTTTTGAAGGACAGCCTTCAGAAACAAAGCAAGACCAAAGGAAACTGAAGTTGCTCTCAGACAACAAGGCCATTTCCTCACTTCCTATAAAGCAACACACACTAACAACAAGAGGAAGGAGAAGCCGCACAAACATTACTCCTCAGCAAAGCCTACTTCTGACCCCCCACCTAAAACAGCAACATCCTCTCAGCCCTGAACTCCTACATAATGTTCTTGGATAGAATGTAAGCTCCTAAAAGCAAGAAACTTCGCTGGGTTTTGTTTCCTTAACTGATAAATCTCGGTGCCTAGAACCAGTCCTGGGACATAGTTCCTGCTCAATAGGTATTTGTCGATTAAATGAACAATGCTAGTCTCTGTCATCACTGAATCCTACAGGAACTCAGTCTGTTTCCTATCTTCATACCTTAACCAACCAACCTTCGAGGAAAAGCGGCAGTAAAGGTCACAGGTGTCGATACCAGGTGTCACACTAAAAGAGATAAAGCCCACTTCTGCAGGTCTATAGGGCTCTCATTAAGTGGAATAAGAAGCATTCAGCATATTGTGAAAATAGAATAAAAGAAGCTATGACAAAGTACAATTTATACTTTGTGTGTTGTAGAAGATGAACAAGTATATGAATGAAAATTCAGTACATAAATTACTACCTGACTTCTCTTATCATTTAAAATACCTGGTGAGTTTCTTATAGGTGGTAGTTAACTACAGCATGTTAATTTTTTATTTTTTTTTTGAGACGGAGTCTCGCTCTGTCGCCCAGGCTGGAGTGCAGTGGTGTGATCTTGGCTCACTGCAAGCTCCGCCTCCCGGGTTCACACCATTCTCCTGCCTCAGCCTCCCGAGTAGCTGGGACTACAGGGGCCCGCCACCACGCCCGGCTAATTTTTTTGTGTTTTTAGTAGAGACGGGGTTTCACCATGTTAGCCAGGATGGTCTCGATCTTCTGACCTTGTGATCCGCCCGCCTCGGCCTCCCAAAGTGCTGGCATTACGGGTGTGAGGCACCACGCCCAGCCACCATGTTAAAATTTTTCTATTCTATTCTATAGTTTGAACCTTAACAGAAAGACTATTTATTCAACCAATAATTAAATTTCAAACATACATTATACTTAGCTAAAACAAGTAAACTCAGGATTTACCATTTAAGATACTATTTGGAAATAGATTCAAAGATTAAATGCTTTCCAAAGCAGGATCATATTGTAGCAAACTCTGGCTTCTCAGTAAACTGCAGAAATAGATCCTACTTTTATAATTTTTCTCTCTGTATTTTCTCATAGTGAAAGCATCAAGGAAAACTTACAGCTGTGCAAAAGATGCACCGGCATTCCTGGAGTGTGGTCATCTTGTCCACAGACTGCTCACACAGGCAGAGTTTGCAAGTGATGAGGGGGGCCGGAGCCAGATCTCCAGGAGCGGGATTTTCAGCAGTCATGGCGAGATAGTGGAGCCTACCAGCAGAGCCCATCAGCCTGTCTTCAGCGTTCTTCAGTCTCCTCAATCCCTATAGAAAGGTCCAAAGCAGAAAATACTATATGGATTGATAAAGCTATTGTTTAGCCAACACATCTGGAGGTCAGTTGATCAAATTCTCACCCTCAGTGATCCCGAAACTTACAGCTAATGCACTTCTGGGAACCACGGGCTAGAGAGTGGTTCACCTACCTCAGCAAAGTGTCCCTGAAGTCCTGAAATTTAAGCTGACCTCACTGTCCTGATTCATATCATATGAGCTATGGAAATTAAAAGATCACTAAGGTGGGGTGAGAATGGGGAGATGTTGGTCAAGCTTACAAAGTTTCATTTAGATGAGATGAATAAGTTCTGGGAAGCTCTCATACAACATGGTGACCAGAGTTAGTAATAATACACTGTAATGGCCGAGAGATTTTAAATGATCTCACCACACATACACACACAAAACAATGTGAAATGATGATGTTCATTAGCTTGATTTAAGCATTTCACAATGTATACATATAGCAAAACATCACACTGTATACTGCAAATGTAACTTGTCAATTATACCTTAATAAAGGTGGGCGGCGGGAAATATCACCATGAGCAAACGTATTTAGGAGTTGCAGCACTACAATCAATTCAACAGACTCAAAAAGTACTTAAAAATAGAATGTCATTCAAAAAGTTAAACAAAGAGGTAACATATGATCCAGCAATTCCACTTCTGGGTATATATCCAAAAGAACTGAAAGCAAGGTCTCAAAGAGATATTCGTACACACATGTTCATAGCAACATTATTCATAATAGCCAAACAGTGGAGGTGACCCAAGTGTCTATCAACAGAAGAATGAGGCTGGGCGCAGTGGCTCACGCCTGTAATCCCAACACTGTGGGAGGCTGAGGCAGGTGGATCACTTGAGGTCAAGAGTTCAAGACCAGCCTGGCCAACATGGTGAAACCTTGTCTCTACTAAAAATACAAAATTTAAAAAAATACAAAAATACAAAATTAGCCAGACACAGTGGCACATCTGTAATCCCAGCTACTCAGGAAGCTGAGGTGGGAGAATCACTTGAACCCAGGAGGCAGAGGTTGCAGTGAGTCAAGATTGTGCCACCGCCCTCCAGCCTGGGTGACAGAATGAAACTTCATCTCAAAAAATAAAAAATTAAAAAGACAGAAGAACAAACAAAATGTGGTATATATACATACATACAATGGAATAAAAGGAAATAAAATTCTGACACATGCTACAACATGGATGAACCTTGAAGACATTGCCTAACTGAAATAAACCAGACAGAAAATCAAATATTATATGATTCCACTTAAATGAGGTACCTAGAGTAGTCAAATTCTGAGAGACAAAAAGTAGAATCGAGATTACCAGGGACCAGTAGGAGGGGGAAATTAAGAGTTACTGTTTGTGGGGTTTTCCTCCTAGAGACAGGGTCTCTCTCTGTTGCCCAGGCTTGAGTGCAGTGGAACAATCATAGCTCACTGCAGCCTCGAACTCCTGGGCTGACATGACCCTCCCGACTCCACCTCCCGAGTCAGGGTACGCTTCCTCACCTGGCATGTTCAATGGGTACAGAGTTTCTGCTTGAGGTGATGAAATAATTGTTTTCCTCATTTTATAGATTAATTGTGGTACTGAGAAGTTAGGTGATCTGCCAGAGTTCTCAGAGCTTGTACATGGCAGAGCAAAATACAATCCTCAACCTTCTGAGGCCACCAAGCCCAGTGCCAGATCCATTACACCAGAGCTGCCTTACGTGGATATCACATGAACAGACGAAGCAGGGAAAGAAAGGAGGAAGGGGTATAGAAAGAGGAAAAGAGTTGGAAGTCCATGACTACAGTTATCCTTAAGGTCAAAGCTGTACAGGAACAAAATTTGTCTCTACACATGGCATGACTATGGGAAAATATATCTTTAGATGAAAAATAAAAACTGCTGGCAAAGTTCCTCTACTAGATTGTTTTTATTCTGAATCTTTAACAGAGACTAAATAATTGTGAAAATAATTTCTCTACATATTCATATTTCATATCACATCAGGAAATTTCATGTTCTGATTAAACAAAAGCAAAATCCTATAGTTCTTACTATTTTTAAAGAGTGGCCAATTCTAATAAATTCTACCATAGAAATAATTGCAAATATACCTCCCCCTACAAGAACCAAGCTCTTTTCCTCTTAATTTTCAGACAAAAGAAATTACATGTAATCATTTGCTACCTAGTCCCACAACAGCTTAAGTCTCAATAGGTAAGTACAAAAGTACTAAAACAAGTAGAGGAAAATCAAATTTGATTAGATGGAAAGAAAAAAAAATAAATGAGATATTTGCTTGTCAATCTGTCCACATTCACTTTCTTAATGTCATACCAGAAAGTCAACAATTACTAACTCTAGCAACCTGAAGCATTTAAGGTTTTTCACCTACTCCCAGCACTCAGTACCAGAAAACCTGATTCAAAATAATTAAATAGGAAGCTAACTAATGGCTAGTTTCCATGTGGAAGGCATTGTTTTTTCTCAGCAAAGGCCTGATAAAGTTCAAGACACAGCGATATTCCATTAACTACTGAGGAGCTGTCATCCAAGAGCAAATTAAATTCAAATAGACCTGCACGTCGAATTCAGGATTTCGAGTTTTTTTAAAAAACCTCTCTTTATGATAAACGTAGGGGTAAAAATGAATGACTTTACCTTTTCCTTCCTCCCAGTTCATGCTTAAACAACTATCATTAGCTTGTGTCTCCAATACTCCGCGGCTCATGGCACACAGTCCCACCAACTTCCCCAACTGCTGTCTTCTCATCTCTACATTCTCAACACTGCTTCACTGCTTATGTAACCTATTCTGAATTATCTTTCTTTCAAAAGAAATCCCAAGTAAAACAACAAGAATAAACGTGGTAGTAAATGCTTCCTGAGTAGGGGAAAAGGGGTAATAACACAGGCCAGAACCACTCCACACCCCAAATGTCAAATACACTTAGCCATTTGTATCTGGTGTGAATAGTCAATCCTGATGTTCTGACCTAGCAAGAGATCTAGGTACTCTTCAAGAAATCCAAGTATTTCTCAGTCTTACTCTATATTTTTTTTTAGAAGGAAACATTAAACAGGCCAAAGTTTTAATGTACTCTTGAAAAACAAAGACATAATTGGATACCTCTTAGAAATTAATTGGATACTCTTGAAAGACATATTGGATTCCTCTAATAATACCTCATTATCCATAATTGAATACCTATAATTAGATATTTCTTAGAAATAGTCTTCTTTTGAAGGTAGAACTAAAAATTGTGGTAATCAAGACCATGTGAAACATAATTATCTCTACTATAAACAGTACGAAAGTTTTTACTCCTTAAAACTAAGGAGTTACATGCCTATAGGCTATGAAGTCAAAGTTATAAAAAATACATATAATGTAAAAATATTTTTATAATAGAAAAACCTTTACATAGCAGAGATGCATTTTGTTTTTTTAAGAATTCCAAGCATTCCAAACAGGCAGGACTTGTCACTCAGTGACATATAGGAAAAAAGTCACATATTTCATCTCTTTGAGATGTGAACAATTCAAAATGCTTCTTCAAAGAGTGATTTAGAGGAATAACACCAATTCCCTAAGGCAATGGCTCTCAGACATTTTTCAAGCAATAAACTTTCAGAAAAAACAAAAATCGTAGTCAAACCACCACTGTATAAAAGAGATTCAGGTAGACAAGTGCCAGCACCCAATAGTGGGTGTTTAGAGCCAGTCCCCTTGACCTTCCCCACTCAGCAGCCCCCCAGCCACCATCACAGAAGCCTAAACCTGCACCATGCACAGATTGAAAACCAACCCTTTCGTTTTTCACTTTGGGCAAAACCAACAATGAATGTTGAAAAAATGAATGAAATGCAGTGAGGACTTCATTTAAAAAAAAAGAATATCAAACAAGAAATCCTTTCACCATTGAGTCATTGCAAAATGAGCTCTTCAAGCAGTAAATAGGAGAATCCTGAAAGCCTCTCATGAATTTCCTCACACCTGAGATGCCTGTGAATGGCTCCAAGGTCTCCTTGCTTTTCTTCCTTTGTGTCATGTTAAGATTCACCAGTCTTCACAGCATGAAACCCCCAACAGTAGAGCCTCAGGAAGCTCAGGACATTTGATAACACACTCCCAGCTCCTCCTGTCCCTCCCATCAGGCCACAGCTTCACAGGGGCACAGATAATTCACATCCACTCCCCTCCAGGTTTCAAGAAAAGTCTTCACTCCAGAGAGAGGCTAACTCACTCTTACTGCCTCATACCTCACATTTCTATCAAAAATAAGAAAGTGACTTGAATTATCCACCCTACCACTTGATTTTAAAAGCTAACAATTATAATTACTTTTACAGTGATTATAGATGTGACTGTGCGTCTCACTGAGTGTCAAGAACCCCTTGTGAAAAGGATTTTGGCAGAAAATGCAAGGGGCACCTTGGAAAGAAAAGAAATCTGACAGCTGCCTTTCAAGTTTAGGCATTCTAAGGTTGGTAGCAGGTATCACTTGTTTACATATTCCCAATCATAGAACAAGACAGATTGGTTGGGCCATGTAAGGAAGGAAAGCCATTCTAAAATGTCTGAGTTTGCACTAAATTACCAGGAAAGGAGAACCAGCAGTTAGTTCTACGTGCTCTATGTGTCTCTTGCACTATAGAGTGTTCATTATATGAGAAGCAAGTACTATCTGATAGGAAAGAATAGAAAGTCACCTTTTCCCTCATGTGTTTTCATTAGAATTGCCAAAGAAAGGAATACTTCAGCACAGGATGCACAAGGAATTTTCATATTCTGCTGGTGGCCTGAAAAAGCAATCTGCTACAAAAATGCAAATGATGGGAGAGCCAACATTCAAAGCCTTTTTTTTTTTTTTTTTGGCCGGGGGGTAGGGGATGGAGTCTTGCTCTGTCGTCCACGCCAGAGTGCAGTGGCACAATCTCAGCTCACTGCAACCTCCGCCTCCCGGGTTCAACCGATTCTCCTGCCTCAGCCTTCCAAGTAGATGGGATTTCAGGTATCTGCCACCATGCCAGGCTAATTTTTGTATTTTTAGTAGACACGAAGTTTCACCATAGTTACCAAGCTGGTCTTGAACTCTGACCTCATGATCCGCCCACCTCAACCTCCCAAAGTGCTGGGATTACAGGTGTAAGCCACCGTGCCCAGCCATTCAAAGTATTTTTAACCAATGTAGTTTATGTCTGTTTGATTATCTAAAATCAACAGTTATTCCCTTACACAAAAAGATAGTGTAATTGGAAGGGATAATGTTTTATTAGGATACTTACCCTAATTATTATTAGGACACTTATCCCTAATTATTTTGGAATTTTTACATTATTATGCAGAAGCTTTAACATTTGGAGAAACTGCTAAAGCACAACTAAGGAGACTAAGAGAAATAGAAAGCTACTAAAATGAATCAACTGGATATTACTGATGTCACAGGATATTAATGTAAATAAAAATCCAGTTGATCTGCACTGAGGTCTTAATTCCAAGCTATGCTATGAAATTCTAAGAGTTACTCAAGTACAGGGGACAAAACAGAAGAGGAGACATATGAATATTCTCAACATGTTTATATGCCTTTGCGAGACTTGGAGTCATCGCTGTGAAGTAGCTAGAATAACAGATATGAATGCATAAATATGAAAGTGAGGTAGCAAAGGGGAAAGTTTTCAAGAAGGGTGGGTGGTGATGAAGAAAGGCTGAAGTGTTGCCTTGTAAAATGGAGACATATTCTCGGGAAGCTAATATTCTAATAAAGCAGAAAAAAAGAGCAGCAATCTAAAGGCCCCACCCTTGCCTTGTTAGGAAAGCTCTCCTCATACCAGCTAAGAACACACCAGGCAACCAGTTTCCACTCAACACAATCTGAAAATCAGCATTATGTTGATCTTGGTACTTCTGCCCAATAGAGTGGTTTAGTTAGCTACTGGTTCCTTTTCCTAACAGAAACTGTTAGTGAACCCAATGGTACTAATTGAGTCTAGTAAAGTGCTGACCATTATCAGCCATTAGCTGAAGTTCTACCCTAAATACAATCTAAATACAATGGCAGGGTGACCTGCTGGCTGGTAGCAGTAGCAAAAGCAATGAAAGAAGCGAGGGCTTATGGTAGACCTCCTTTGTGGCCAGTGTTGTAGCTCTACTCTCTGCTTGTATCACCAACCACCTATCTGGTCATTCAAGGACAAGATGAACCTGCATACATCCTTTCAATCAGAAAAACAGTTCTAATGTATGCCCTGAGAGGACATGAACAAATGGAAACATAGGCTTCCCCTCTCGTAGTCAGGGAACTGCAATTACTCAAATATATTGTATATCTATTAATTACTTTTTTTTTTTTTTGAGATGGAGTCTCACTCTGTCTCCAAGCTGGAGTACAGTGGTATGATCTTGGCTCACTGCAAGCTCCGCCTCCTGGTTTCACACCATTCTCCTGCCTCAGCCTCCTGAGTAGCTGGGACTACAGGCGTCCACCACCACGCCCAGCTAATTTTTTGTATTTTTTAGTAGAGACGGGTTTTCACCGTGTTAGCCAGGATGGTCTCGATCTCCTGACCTCATGATCTGCCCTTTTTAAAAGAATAATGCTGAAACCCAATGAGTACATACATGGTATCACACATGAGATAAGTTGTCATTATTTGAAAAAATAGATTAGAAAATATCCTCGAGCATAAGCAAACCCAGGAAATATTTAGGTCTTAGACGTAAGAAAGTAAATATTCACCTATTTAGGCTCTGTGAAGTGGCAGTATTGTATTGCTGTGCCTCCTGTAGTAGGGAAGAGGACTTCTGATTTCTCTCCACTGTTTCATGGCTTAAAGTGCTCAAAAACCACTTTAGTCTACAATTCCTTACTTTTAACATCGTCATCTCAACAGTTTCTAGGATGGCAATGAGATAACAACTTTATAACTTGGAGACTATTACCTTCTAAAAATGGAACTGACATGCAAATATAGCCCTATTAACCTTTTTGTAGGTTTAAAAAAAAAGCAGGTACTTCATCAGGAAAGAGAAGCATCTTAAGGTATTAGCAAGAACTGTTTTCTGAACAGTGTCTTTGCTTCTTGAAATTAGGTTATGAATGAAGTCTGTTACAACTAATTTAGTGAGATCTAATATTTTTTCCCACAAAATATATATTGGTGCTGATATCCAAGCATGGCCAACGATGTACATGACGTTGTGATAAGCTAACTCCAGAGGACAGAACATCTGGCACATCTAGTTTTTGTTTTTGTTTTGTTTTGTTTTGAGACGGAGTCTCGCTCTGTCGCCCAGAGCTGCAGTGCAGTGGCGCTATCTCAGCTTGCTGCAAGCTCTGCCTCCCGGGTTCATGCCATTCTCCTGCCTCAGCCTCCCGAGTAGCTGAGACCACAGGTGCCTGCCATCACACCTGGCTAATTTTTTGTATTTCTTTTTTTATTAGAGATGGGGTTTCACTGTGTCAGCCAGGATGGTCTTGATCTACTGACCTCGTGATCTGCCTGCCTCAGCCTCCCAAAGTGCTGGGATTTCAGGCGTGAGCCACTGAGCCTGGCCCTTGGCACATCTAGTTTTAACATTTGCAAAATGCTGTTCCTTTTTTTTCTTTTTTTTGGAGACGGAGTCTGACTCTGTCCCCCAGGCTGGAGTGCAGCCGCGAGATCTCAGCTCACTGCAAGCTCCGCCTCCTGGGTTCACGCCATTCTCCTGCCTTAGCCTCCCAAGTAGCTGAGACTACAGGTGACCTTCACCACGCCTGGCTAATTTTTTGTATTTTTAGTAGAGACGGGGTTTCACCATGTTAGCCAGGATGGTCTTGATCTCCTGACCTCGTGATCCGCCCACCTCAGCCTCCCAAAGTGCTGGGATTACAGGTGTGAGCCACCGCACCTGGCTCCTTTTTCTTAAAAGCACATTTCTTCTTACCTTCTTTCCATGTTCTCATTACACTACAGGGTAAGGCCCAAGAGGCAGAAATCCAAATCCAGTTTTCCAAACAATATAAACTTATCAAAGAAGGTAGGAGTGAATATGAGAATAATAGCTCAATGATATTTTTGGCATGGCAACTTTGCATTCATCATGATAGCTACCTCTTCAATATCACCACTGTGCCTTGCCCACTCCTGTTTTAATCAGTGGTTCCCTGCCTCCCACAATTATTCACACAGCCCTGCTAAATAATTCTCTTCCTTCTGCCTGGCATAACAACAAAGCTCAGAAGCAGGAAGGAATGCCACTTAAAGGCAGGTCAGACAATGATGTAATTAACCGATCAAGGAGAAGTGGTATTTCAAAGAGCCTTACAGAGCAAGACCCAGGCTGATTTCTTGGGTCAGGACATTACCAGAAAACCGGAGCTGCTAAAGCACGAATATCTAAATCAAAAATTTTTTTCAAATGAATAAAAGCATGTGCCAATATTACCCCCTCCTGTGAAAGTTAAAAGTTTCATATAGAAATTTTAATTAGAAACAAATTGGAAACCAGTTTGGAAGAGGAATCTTCATCCCACCTGAGCAAAGTGCAGGTGTAGATTTTTGTATGTCCTTGCCAATTAATTTCCTATAACAGGAATTTATCATGAAGGAAACAAAGTCAACACACAAAGTTAGGTGCTAGGGATGTAAAGGACGTAAAGGTGATTACACCCAGCTCCTACTTATTAAGAGTCAACTAGTTGAGGAGGTTTTCAATAGAGGATTTCATATAATCATATGCAGGAGAATGTGTGGGTTTAAGGTTTCAGCCACAAGTCCAACAGAGAGGAATGAATTGTCTTGTTCTATCTTCCCAAGAAAAACAAAGAACAAGTTGATGAAGGGCTGGGACTCAAACTCGTGACTTCAAAAGATTTAAAAAACAATGGGACATGGCTTTCAAAGTATGCTCTTAATAAATACTATAAACCATGTGATCAGAAGTATCTCCAACTATGAATAAGAAAAGTGTATTTCACTTAGATTGTTGTGTTTTGCATTCAAGAAAGAGATCTGATCATAGATGAGAAGCTCCTCATTCCATGTTGCAGAAGCATTGGTCATTTTTACTCATTTAATACATAGTTATCCATTTTTTAATAACCATTACGATATGATGCATTAGGTTCCAAAGTACTCACCGAAAAGGTAAATAGCAAATGCCAAAGTTAATGAAACTAAAACTTTAGTCCAAGACCTCCCACATACATCTAAAGGTACAAAATATGAATTAAAATATGTATATAAATTAACTTAGGTGTCATATACCTCTTTGGCTGCTTAATGGTCAAATGGTCAAGGTGACACTACCAAGAAAATTAAGATGATTGAGGTGACAAACATCAGAGTACTTTTTATAATCTGGCAAAGCAACCTGAATTAAGAACTACCACTCTAGACCCAAGTCACTTCTGAGCTTATAAGAATTTCTTCAGGACACAGACCACATCTTAGCCATCTTTATATCCCAGCATCTAACATAGCACCTAGCAAATCACAGTCACTCAGTAGTAGAGTGGATAATTTTTCTGATTGTACGTGGAGGAGATAAAATATTAAAGGCCTGGTTCTCATCTGTATTCACTTCCAGAAATTCGCAAGCTGAAAATATTGACCATTTGTTGTAGGCAAGGAGCTTCTATAAATTAAGGTAGGCACCTCTGAAAGAAATGTTTCAGTACTTAGGGGCAATGTCCACAGATACCTATTCCCCAAAGCCCAAGTGAAAAGCATGACTTGTCTGGCAGCTTGGCCCTTTTCCCACACCCAAAATAATCAGTTGCACAAAGTAGGCTTAGTCCCAAAACTGCTCGGACTTTGTTCCTTCACTAACATCTGGGTTCAGCATGATTCCTGACCTCTATCTCAAACTGGAGATTTCAAACACTAAGAACTTCACTCACCAAGACAATAATGTCATAGTCAAGGCCAGGGGAAACAAAGAAGCCAGGATTAGCAGAAATACTTCAGAGAAAGGATTCTGACATACATATAAATGTTTCTAAATGTCTAAAATATTGAAATGACTTTTCAAGAAGGAAATTTGAAGTGCACCTCCTCAGATGAAAAATATTCATACTACTGAAGAGAAAGATGTTTTTCAGGAAGTTAAATGGTCATACCAGGCAGATAAAATAAGCTTTTTCTTCCCAGAGAGAGCATACTTTTCTCTCTGCTGTAGAGTCTGGCTCCGAAAACCTGGTTCACAATCTGAGACCCAAAAACTGATTATTTTAAAAAGACATGTCTTAAGCTGACCTAGTTTGGAAGCCTGAATGCCTTTAAATTGCCAATGAACTGAAACCATTCATGAGAATGGGGCTTTTGAATGCTGAGAATGTTCTTTGGGGCTCAGCACAAAGATATTTGGCATAGATGACTGTAAATATTTGTAAAACTCTGGGTAAATGGGCAG
This sequence comes from Papio anubis, assembly GCF_008728515.1. Taxonomy (NCBI): domain Eukaryota; kingdom Metazoa; phylum Chordata; class Mammalia; order Primates; family Cercopithecidae; genus Papio; species Papio anubis. The sequence continues at coordinate 18,407,186 of NC_044981.1, read as the reverse complement.
GATTTGACCACACTCAAGCCCTACTTCCAGCACAGTAGTGTAGGAGAAAGTTATCTAGGGCGATTGGTTTGGGGTTTTGGGGGGTTTTTTTGGTTGAGTTTTGTTTGTTTTAAATAAAAAGCCAAGCAACCCAATTCTACTACTCAACATCTTTTTCACATTCACTATACATGTTTACCTTTTTTTGAATCATCAAGATCATTAATTAGTCAGAGACTACTTTTGAAACTGAGGTTTTACCCTTTCCCACTTTTCTAAGTTTATGCCCACTACAAAAATCAAAAATAAAATAAAAATGCTAGTCAAAGGTGTGCAAGGGCAGAGTAGGAGTTGTATGAAACCATGACCTTGGATTTCATAATACGATTATCTACAAGTGGCTTTGTGGATCTGCTATAGGTTTTTCTCCCCCTCAAGATAGTTTCAGAAGTATTTAAGGCACTGCTACCCATGAAAAGGACCCAGGTTGTGAAGGAAAGATAAACTAAGGGAAGGAGGGACTCACAGAGGCATTAGATGTGAAAGGGACCAAGAGGCTCATTTCAGTGAAAGCTGCGGCAGACAGATACTCTAATTAGCCAGCAACTCAGTTAGGACTGGCTAGGTTCCTTTTGCCTCTTACCCACACCCTAAAAACTGAGTCATCCCAAAGTTCATTTATTTTGCTTCTGGGCAAAGACACCCCCTAATCTGCTTCTTCAGAAATGTTACATACATTGTCATTTAATTTATACCTCTCAATGTTCAAATAAACGTCCACAAATGCCAAATCGGAAGAGCAGAGATAGTCCTGTTAAGAACCTCAGAGCTAATGTTTTGATAAGATACATGTGGCAGAAAGCAATACGAAACTGACAGTCTGTTATGGGAACATGACGAAAGAACGTTTCCCCGAGAAGGGAATTAATTTCTGGGAAATCTTTATGTGAAGAGTATATATGCCTGAGGAGTAGACTTACAGCAGGATCCTTGAAACTCATGAGAAAAACAAAAGATGTCGTAGAAAGAACAAGTAAAAGATACCTTTTCCCTGTAGAAACGACAATCAGTTCGATTTTAACTTAAATTTGAGAATGGCTCTTGTAGAATCAAGAGTTTCACTGTTTAATCAGCAATTACCTGATAAAATAAGCACTATAATGCATAATCCGAGATTATGCCAACTTTTGGTCTCCCCTTAAGACGTGGGGAGAGGTCTGGTCTAATCTTGGATTCTATAATACATTCTATTATAGAAACTGTTTTATTAGAAATGAAACTACTTTCCTTTAACAAAGGCATTTTTCTTTTAAGTTAACAGGTGTTTAAGGCATTCAGAATGAATTCAGTTCTGTATGGTTTGAGCACTAGAGACAGAAAATCGAAAAATCATGGTGTCACAGATAGTCTCCTGTCCTTTTCCCTTAGTCCAGCAATACCATTCCGGTCTTGCAACGCCTGTAGCCTTTAAAAAGCTCGCTAAACCTACCTGGCAGGAGACCTGCGTTCCTCCGCCGCCGGGCTTCTCAGTAGCCTCCCTCGAGCTCACCGCCAGTCCGGGCTGCTGGCACACTGGACAGGAGGAGCTCTTTCATTCTCTCCGTCTTTCCTCCGTGCTCTGCGGCTGACGGCTTTACACTTTGCAAGACTGCAACAGGACTCGCACTCCCAGACCTACGGGTCGGGAGGAGGCGGAGTCCCCGACTGCCTCCAAGTCTTGACTGGCAGCTGCGATGCCCGGGAACATTGCAGCGCGAGCGTGGGGCACAGCTCGCCAGCAGCAGCGGTAGCAGCGCGTTTATTTATACAGGAAGCTCAGGCGCCGCACTTCCTACTTCCCATCTGGGTCGTACTTCAGCTGCAGGTGATGGCCTTAACCCTATCCCAACCCGGGCGCGCTGCACCGGCTCTACTACTTGTCAGGACCTGTCTCTTGTTCTCCGGGGACTGCTATTGCAGGAATTCAGAGCAGCGGGTGCAGGCAGCTGCCCCTAGCGCCCTTCTCCTGCTCAGACAGGGACAGCTCACCTCCTGGCCTTCAGCGCCTGCTACCTCTCTGTCTGTACATATCCTCACAGGCCACCTTTCTTTATTTTCTCCCTCCTTCCCAGCTCTTTAAATCTCTTCCTTCTACTTCTAACAGCCCAGACCTGCCTTCCCACATGGCAGACAACTGTTTTATAGAAACAGTTCCTATGCACATCTCATCAAAAAACAGCTTGTATCTGACTGGTCCTTTTGCATCTAATGATGAAATTAGAATACCTGTGGATCAAATCGGGAATAATCTTAGTTTACCTCATAAAATACAGACACTTCTTGATGAAACAATGAAACAATGATTTCACTTGAAGTGCTTTGTAACTTAACTGGTGGCACCCTCAATTAAACAGAAATGTAACAAAATAATCTAGAAGCTGTGAGGTATTATGAAGTGCTTCCTTGCTCCAAAACCTTGGACATTTCATTTGTGTGACCTTCATAATGAATCGCATACCTACTCACTAAGATCGAAATCGCCTAAGTCTGCTGAGCATTGCCATTTAGGAATGTCGCTCTGACATAGGAATCTGTGTTCACTCTGCAACCCCTCTCTACTTTTGCAACCACTGTCAGGAATGTGCTTCCTAAAAGGAAAGGACTCACAGGCCCTTTGTGGAAAGGATCTGTGTGCGCCAACGGGCACCATTCCAAACGACACAAGCAAACACTGCTTCTCAGCCCTCCAAGTTGAAGAAAACCTCTAGGTCAAAGCGAAGGGCTGAAGAACACAGTGTATCTACATGTGCCATGCTAGGACAGGCAGGAGGACCAGCTCACCAGTCAGGGAGGAAGAGAAAAAGGACAGGGGCAATAAGATGCTAAGAGAACCCACAGTAGGGTATTTGAGCTTGAAAAGTCTTCCTAGCTATTTTAGCAAATAACCTGATTTTAAAGATAAGTAAATTGGGCTGGGCATGGTGGCTCACATCTGTAATCCCAACACTTTGGGAGGTCAAGGCGGGCAGATCATCTGGGATCAGGAGTTCAAGACCAGCCTGGCCAACATGGTGAAACCCCATCTCTACTAAAAATACAAAAAATTAGCCGGGCGCCTATAATCTCAGCTTCTTGGGAGGCTGAGGCAGGAGAATCACTTGAACCTAGGAGGCAGAGGTTGCAGTGAGCCGAGATTGTGCCACTGCACTCCAGCCTGGACAACAAAAGTGAAACTATGTCTCAAAAAAAAAAAAAGAAAAATAATAAGGAAACTGATGTCCAGGGAGATTTTTAAGAGATTGGCCCAAATGAGACACAGGCCAAGCTAGAATGAAACCTAAATCTGAGTTACATGAGGAAGGTGAATGTTAATGAAAACCATCCCAAACGATGTCCAACCTTCAGACTGAGCAATGGCTTAGCTTCTGAGATAATCTATTTCAAGGCATTTTATTGGCATAGTGACCATTTTGGTGGACAGGAACTAGGAAAGAAAAAGCATCCTCTAAGAGGTTAGTTTATTCGTTGGTGTTGACGCAAATCTCCTGAGCCTTCAACCAAAGTTCAATACAGAGTCCACTTTTCAAATTACCATTCATAAATGATAATCTCTTGTTAACAGGGTAAGGGAAGAAGCTGCTGCCAATATGAATGAGAACATAGGTTAAGCACGAATAGTGCTGCCTATTATCCCAAATATTTTGCACAACTGAGTAACATCACCACTGATTATTTTCAACCATGCAACTATGCAAATTTTTAAAAATTGCAGTCAAAATTTAATAAGACTAAATAAACATGATGAATGCTATAATATTATGTGAACAAACTCTCTCAGATCTTCCTAAGGAGTCTACAGTGTGAATGGATATCCATTCTCTGGAGCATTTATTGATCTCCTCCCAGACAAGCTGCTACGTGCTATGACGATAATGATATTAGAGATGGTCTCCCTGTCCTCAAAGACCTCTCAACCCAGGGAAGGAGTCAGACAAGCAAATCAATTATCAGGGTACTGATAGTTGTACCCAATGTGTGAGCGATACATGATGTGTGATATGACAGACTTAAGCATGATGTGCTATTGGGAATACAGAGAAGAAGAATTTAAAGGAAAGGAGTTGATGAAAAGAATCAAGTCTTCTCTGAGAAGGTGATTGTATTAATCTGTTCTCACACTGCTATAAAGAAATAACTGAAACCGGGTAATTTATAAAGAAAAGAGGTTCAATTGGCTCATGGTTCTGCAGCTGCACAGGAAGCATGGCAGGGGAGCCCTCAAGGAGGTAACAATCATGGTAGAAGGTGAAGGGGAAGCAGGCATGCATGTCTTATGTGACTGGAGCAGAAGCAAGGCATGGGGGGAGGGGTGGGGAAATGCCACACATGTTTAAACAACTAGGTCTCTCAAGAACTTACTGTCACAAAAAACACCACCAGGAGATGGTGCTAAACCATTTATGAGAACTCTGTCCCTATGGTCCAATTACCTCCCACCAGGCCCCACCTCCAACATCAGGGATCATAATTCGACATGAGATTTGGCTGGGGACACAGATCCAAACCATATCAGTGATTTAAATCTGAGTCTTCAAGTAGCCCAATAGGGGTGGTAGAGAAGGGTAAACCAGACTGAGCAAACAGCTAAAACAAAGGCTTAGACATAAGACTCCAAGTGAAGCTTTTCATAATTCGGATAGAGCTGATACATCCAGAATAAATGAATGAGGGTCTGAGCTAATGCAGTGACAACTGCCTTGCAAAGGAAGAGAACCAATGGAGAGAGATTTCAGAAATGGAAGTGATGGAACTTGGTATCTGATAAGATGTTATATTAGTCCATTCTCACATCGCTATAAAGAAATGCCTGAAACGGGGTAATTTATAAAGAAAAAAGATTTAATTGGCTCACAGTACTGCAGGCTTTGTAGGAAGCATGATGCTGGCATCTGCTTGGCCCTCTGGAGAGGCCTGTCACATGGTCAAAGTAGGTGCAAGAGAGCGAGTTGCGGGGTGAGTTGGGGGGGGGCGGTGCTACACACCTTTAAATGACCAGATCTCACAGGAACTCACTCACTATCCCCAGGACAGTACCAAGAGGGATGGTGCTAAACCATTCATGAGAAATTTGCCCCCACGATGCAATCACCTCCTACCAGGCCCCACCTCCAACAATGAGGATTACATTTCAATATGAGATTTGGGCAGGGACACACATCCAAACTATATCAGATGCAGGGGGATAAGAGAAAAAGAATAGCCCCAACTGCTGGCACCACTAAGAGGGGGAATAAAAGAGAAGTGATAGTAAGGAAACCATGATAATTCAAATTAAGACCTGTAGAATCAGAGATGCCTCCGGGGAATACTGGCAGAACTGACAGTAGGCTACCAACAGAGAGAGCTCTAGGGTGGAGAGTCATTTGGGAATTGCCATCATTTAGGTAGTGGCCATAGATGAGATTACCAAAAGCTAAGACAACCTACATGCTATAGAGGGAAGCAGAGGCTTTGGTCCTTGGCAAACTCCACTACCCATTCATTATTATGAACCTTAATGAAGTTATTTAATACACTCGAAACTCAGTTTTCTCATCTATAAAACAGGAATGATGACATTCATCTCACAGGCTGTTGTGAGGGTAAAAGTGGTTTTTTAAGTAGCTACCATAGTGCCTGATACACGGAGATGCCTGCACAAATCAAATCTCGATGGGCCAGGGTGGTGGTTGGGGTAGAGGCAGTTACTGGCAGCTCCTGGAATTGTGTACTGCACAACCTGCTCAGCTGTACACCATGGTCCTGGCCTGATACACATTAGGAACTCAGTCAGTGTTATTTATCTAAGAAAGGGAAAGGGGAAGGAAAAGAAAGCGTTAAAAAAGAGAACCTAAAAGAACATCAGTATTTAAAGGGTAGGTTAAAAAGGAGTCCTCAAATAAGTCTAAGAAAAAATTGCTTATTTTATACTACAAAAATAAAGGTAGGCCAGGCACAATGGCTCACACCTGTAATCCTAGCACTTTGGGAAAATCGCACGGCCTAAGCCCAGGCGTTCAAGATTAGCCTTAGCACCTGTGATAGTGAGAGCCTATCTCTACAAACAATAAGAAATAAATTAACCAGATATGGCGGCACATACCTGTAGTTCCAGCTACCCAGGAGGCTGAGGCAGGAGGATCACTTGAGCCCAGGAGGTTGAGGCTGCCGTGAGCTGTGATCACACCACTGCACTCCAGCCTGCGCAACAGAGTGAGACCCTGTCTCAAATAAATAAATAAATACATATATTTTTTAAAAAATAAATAAATGTAACACTTCATATTTCAAACCGAGATGTAAAATTCAGACACTACAAACTACAAAAATATTTTTTAACTTTCTGAGCAATGACATATTACAAACTGTTCACCAGAGATTGCAATCATGTTGACCTTCATCATAACAGGGAATTATTTCCTAATCTGAATTCCAGACCTTTTTTTAAAAAAGCATACAAAATTTTAACATTAATAGTAAGCCATCCAAATTGTATTAATCAGTGGCCAGGCAAGGTGACTCATGCCTGTAATCCTAGCACTTTGGGAGGCCAGGGCAAGTGAATCATGTGAGGTCAGGAGTTCAAGACTAGCCTGGCCAATGGCTCACGCCTATAATCCTAGCACTTTGGGAGGCCAAGGCAGGTGAATCATTTGAGGTCAGGCGTTCAAGACCAGCCTGGCCAACATGGTGAAACCCCACCTCTACTAAAAATACAAAAATTAGCCGCGTATGGTGGGACATGCCTGCAATCCCAGCTACTTAGGAAGCTGAGGCAGGAGAATTGTTTGAACCAGGAGGCAGAGGATGCAGTGAGCTGCAATCACGTACCACTGCACTCCAGCCTGAGCAACAAATCAAAATAAATCTAAAACATACTTAAAAGTTTTCCCTGCATGTGAGGCCAAAAAATAAATATAATTTACAGATCCTATATATGTGTAAGATACTGAAATAATATATATCATACTACATAATATATAATATATAATAGGTATATAATATAAAGTGCATTATACCCCTACATAAGAATCAACAAGTAGAATTTCTTCTTTGGAAAATTATTCTCTTTAATTAATAAAGAAAAGTCTGGAGTTGTTCTTGATATTATCCTTCTATTCTACCTTAGTACCTACGTTAGAAACACATACCTTAGACTTTACATCTTCATTACATCCTGTGGTTAAAACATAATTGTTTTTTTTTTGTTTTTTTTTTTTTGAGATGGAGTCTGGCTCTGTGGCCCAGGCTGGAGTGCAGTGGCCGGATCTCAGCTCACTGCAAGCTCCGCCTCCTGGGTTTACACCATTCTCCTGCCTCAGCCTCCCGAGTAGCTGGGACTACAGGCGCCCGCCATCTCGCCCGGCTAGTTTTTTGTATTTTTTTAGTAGAGACGAGGTTTCACCGGGTTGGTCTTGATCTCCTGACCTCGTGATCTGCCCGTCTCGGCCTCCCAAAGTGCTGGGATTACAGGCTTGAGCCACTGCGCCCGGCCCATAATTTTTTTAAATGGTTTGTTTGGTCTCAATAAATCAGATTTAAGAATCCAAGTATTGGGAAATCAGCTTCTGCAATAGATGCAAATCTCTCCCCACAGGAACAGCTATAAGACAAAGGTCATGGTGTTCTGACAGTTTGGTCATTTCTCATTTCCAAATAAATACAATTTCATTTGCATTTTTCTATTGCATCTAACGGCATGGATCTTATTCTTTCAGCATTATTGAGTGTTTTGCATCTAGAACTAAGAGAGACAATACAAAATAAGACTATTACAAAATAGTATGATAGAATCTATGCCAGAGATGTATTCAGGTAGCACGGCAGTCAAAGAACAGATATCAAACTACATAGAAAGTGAAACTGTGGGTTGGGCACAGTAGCTCATGTGTGTAATCCTAGCACTTTGGGAGGCCAAGGCGGGTGGATCACAAGGTCAGGAGATCGAGACCAGCCTGACCAACATGGTGAAACCCTGTGTCTACTAAAAATACAAAAATTAACTGGGCATGGTGGCGCATGCCTGTAATCCCAGCTACTCCGGAGGCTGAGGCAGGAGAATCACTTGAACCCAGGAGGCAGAGTTTGCAGTGAGCTGAGATGGTGCCACTGCACTCCAACCTGGTGACAGAGCAAGACTCTGTCTCAAAAAAAAAAAAAAAAAAAAAGTAAAACTGTGACCGGAGGACATCATCCAGTTACATACACACATATAGGACATACATCTAGTCACGTAGTATAACATAAGTTTCACAAAACTTGAGACATGTCATCTTGGTTCTATTTCATACTTAACAAGAAGCATCACAATGCCTTACAGAGCAAGTCAAAACCAACTAGGACCCAACAAGAAAAAACAGAATCATCTCCAACTGCCATTGCCATTATTCCACATGAGAGCTGAATGAGAGAGCAAGACTCCACAGGACTGTGTTGTCCAGGACTCTCATACCCTACATGACACCACTAGCAAGTTACAGTTAAGGACCAATGAGATCGCGGAGTTCAGCACCTCACTCTCTCTAGAAAAAAAATGACTCTGCACTAGCCCTGAATTAAAATTCTCCACTAGAGAGTCATATGAAATTGTCTTGATAATCCTTATGTTTGCAAGGTTTATGGTAATCCTGCTATTACTGTCACCTCCAAATTCCTGCATAAGACAATCAATTTTTGGGGGGAAAAAAATCCCCAATGTTCCCATAGTCATCACTACAGCCAATGCATTAACTAGTTTACAGGAAATGAAGCACTTGGTATGTGCATCTGCATCCAACATTGACACAGAGCACTGCCCTGAATTAAGATTCAAATTACTTCTTGGCTTAACAGATGGGGAACTCAATTCTTGGAATTCAGACTCCACCCTACAGACACCAAATTACTCACAGATAGGAATATTATAGATGTTAACTTTCCAGCAGGACTTTATTTTGAAAGGCACCTTAAAAACTTGTTTTCTCTATGACAGAAATGTCACGTCCTTCTTTTCCCCACCTTCTCCTTTCCCCATCTCCTCCCTCTTCCCACAAAATAGTGAATCACCAAGTCCCCAGTGAAACCAGGAAACCAGACGGAGTTAACAAACACTACCATCTGCAACAGATCAAAGAAACAAAAGTGAAGACATGGAAGCCAGGGATGCATGGAGTATGGAGAGGAGCAGAGAACCACTGCGTGGGGCAATAAATGCAGGTACTTCAAGGAGGAGGGACCCTGTCCTGGATCCTACAGGAGAAACAATATTCCCTATGCTGGCAAAGTCTATTTCCCTTCTACAGTTACTACTGGGCACCTGCAGCCCTCCATACCCTCCACACCCATACCTTGAGAATATGTCTCAAGGGGGTTGGCTGTTGTTTTAATACATCTCCCCAAAGCGCATGTCACAGGACAGCCCTCGAGAAACATCTCGTGGCCTTAGCTAGTGCAGTAACAACCACAGACTCTGTGTGCCACCATGTTTACATCTCCAACAAAATGGAACCTCAGAGAGGTCCTTCTTATACATCAGCAGTCCTAAAATAGATCTTTCTCATTCTCCTGGAGAGGAGTCACATTCAGATTAAACACATGACCATGGGTTTAAATAAGCAATCATCAGTCACGTGACGTGTCTTTGCAAAGCGCCTTTTTCCAAGGGTCTCAAAAATAACTTTTAAATTCTTATTGCGCTTGATCAACAAAACTATGCTAATCTCATGAAAGTCACCATGTCCCTAGATGCAAGGAATTATCTCGAAAGGCCAAAAGTGAAGAAAACACCTTCTTGCCCAGGGTCATCTCCACTCCAATGCACAGTCTTTTCCTCCCTCCTCCAACACAGCTTCCGGTATTCCTCTTCTGTGGCACTTATAAAGCACTCTCATTGTTTACATGCCCATCTCCTTCAATAGTCCTGCAAGAAGAGTGTCATCATATATATATATATATATATATTTTTACTTTCTATTCACATCAGCTCCTCACTCACCTCTTTTCCTAGAGGGTCTTCTAACCATTTGCATTTTTCTCTGTGCTCCTTCATCAGACTACGTATGGTGTACACAAACACACACACACACACACACCCTATCATATTAATTCTGTGAATCATCTATTTATTCCCTTTATCCATTTTGCTTTAGTATAGCTTATATTTTTCCTGTCAATTTATAAGAGCTCTTTGTAAATTATCATTAATAGTACTTTTCCTGCAGTATATTTTACAAATACTTTTTCCAGACAGAGCTGATGTCTATTGATTAAACATTACTGCTGCCACACAATGGGTTCTGACTGCATATATCTGATATTTATTCCTTTTCTTATATAGTTTCTGGGGTTTCCATCCTTAAAAAGGTTTCCTAAGCTTTAGCTTGTACATGTGTGTTTTTCTGGATTTTTCTGTGAAATGGTAATTTGTTAAATTTGTTTTTCATCCATCAGGGAATTAACTTTATATCGTTTATGATGAGTCCTGTTGTATTTTAACCAGATAGAGAACTACCTATGCCAGAATAATTTGTTAACTCATGATTTTTCCACTGAATTGGACTATAATATGTTTCAAATATTTTCTGTATTCTGATTTATCTATTCTGAAGTATCTATATTTGAATCTATTCTGTTCTAACATTTGTGTATTGCTAGGCCAATACTATCTTAATTACAGTGACTTTATAGCATTCTTATTTTTCATACTTTTCTTGAATAGGGCATTTGACAATATAAAGCCATACAGTCATTTTATGTAATTTTTGAACACTAAGTTGCTATTCTATTCTGAATTGCAAGAACTTTATATATTATGTTTATTTTTAGAGTTTTATCATATCATTTAAGGGAACACATATCCCCATTTCTTAGTGCTTACTGGTAAAATAGAAGATTTCAGGTCATATATTTATCTTGCATCCAGCCATTTTCCCAAATATTTTACTAATTCTACTAGAGTGGCTTTTTAAATTTAGTCTTATGTTTGGTGGTGTGTGCACAATCATGTCAGCAACAACAAAAAAAAAGATGCTTTTATTTTTTATTTTCCAGTAAATACATCAAAAACACAACTTCTTGTCTTGTTACATTTGTTAGAACACAAAAGGTAATGATAAATAAAAAAACTGATCACAGGCTTTCCTATCTAGATTCTTATGTAATTGTTTTAATAGTTCATCATTTATAATAAAGTTTGCTAGTTTTTTCACAAACAGTCTTTATTACATTTAAGTAATTTCCTTCTATTCCTCCTTAAGAGTTTTATTAGGAATAGTACTTTATTAGGAATAGAACTTCATCAGATGGCTTTCAGAGACTTGATATAATCATATGTCACTCATCTTTTATAGTTTTTATATAATGGACTAAGTGGCTGGATTTTCTGATATGAAACCAAATTCATATTCCTAGAATAATACTTTCTTGATCATATTGTATTATCCTATACTGGTATTCAAGATATGCTGGTTGCATAAAGTGAATTGGGGAAATACTTATTTTTTTCTATAATCTGGGATAGGTTGAATAACATTGTAATTATCTGACTTTTAAAGACAGAATGACTATAAATTTCTCATTCAAACCAGGACACTTTAACAATGAAAGAAGATGCTAATAAATAATGGAAATGATGGAACTTTTAAAATATACACTAATTGACAAAATAATTGGTTTTATTGTATTGGTGGACTAATAAAATAGTTCAAAAATGATCTTCAAAAATAAAACTTTTCTTAAACTTTTTTTTTAAGAGATGGGGTCTCATTCTGTTGCCCAGTCTGAAGTGCAGTGTTGGAATCACATCTTACTGCAGCCTTGAACAATTCTCCAGCCTTAGGACTACAGGCACATGCCACCATGCCCAGCTAATTTTTTAAATTTTTTGTAGAGATGGGGTCCCACTGTATTACCGAGGCTGGTCTCAAGAAATAGTCCCACCGCAACCTCCCAAAGCACTGGGATTACAGACATGAGCCACCACACCCAACCTAAAATATTTTTCTATTGATTAAAGTTTATATTGAATTACAGTTGACCCTGAACAACACAGTTTTGAGCTGCACGGGTCCATTTATGTGTGGATTTTCTTCCACCTCTGCCACCCGTGAGACAGCAAGACCAGTCCGTCACTCCTCAACCTACTCAACATGAAGACCACAAGAATGAAGACCTTTATGATGATCCACTTCCACTTAATCAATAATAAATATGTTTTTCTCTTCCTATTTGGAGATTGGAACGTAGCATCCTACGATCCTTCAATTCCTTAATCTTCCATCGGCACTCCAATCCCCAAATCTGGGTCATTTCATTATTCCCATTCTCTGCTCATCTTGCTCCTTTTTCTTTGAGACCGGGTCTCATTCTGTCACCCAGACTCGAATGCAGTGGTATCATCTCAGCTCACTGTAGCCTCAAATTCCCAGGCTCAAGCGCTCCTCCTGCCTCAGCCTCCCTAGTAGCTTGGACCCCAAGTGCCACCAGGTACCACTATGCCTAGCTAATTTTTTTTAAATTATTATTTGAAGAGACAGGGGTCTCCCTATGTTGCCCAGGCTGGTCTCAAACTTCTGGCCTCAAGTGATCCTCCTGCCTTGGCCTCCCAAAGTACTAGGATTACGGGCATGAGCCACTGTGCTTGCCTGAATTTTTTTTAATACAGAATCCCAGGCCCCACTTCAGACCCACTGAATCAAAATCTCTGGGAGATGTTGATATCTAAAGCTTCCGAGGAAGTTTGTGATGAAGCCAATCCATAGATTGACATTAAGCTTCCACGGGGATACCCTACTGACTGTACTTTTTTTCAGGACACAATGAAAGGGATTTCTTCACTGAGGGGAAATCTAGGTTGGAAGGCCTGCCTTTACAGTGTGTTCCAATTGTTTCTTTGTCCTCAGCTTGAACCTGAAGCCTGTCAGTGTTGCTTACGCTCCATTTTTGTCCCACTTTGGCACTCAGGGCTCAACAATTTCATGCACTTGGAGAGGAGTCCCCTCTTCAAGGGTTCCCACCAGACAGTCCAGAAATGACCACAATGGATGCACGTGTGAATCCTGCTCATGGCACCTCTGCCGACATGAAGCGCACACCATTTCTTAATTTCCCCACTAATATGGTTGGGCTACTGCTCTTTATCCTCCACAGCCCTCCTGCTTCATTTATAATGGCTTTATGTTAGCCAAAATAAATGTTTCTTTACTTCTGCCCTTACAGCAAAAGTCAAAGCCAGAGGAACATGCATCTTTGCTGGACTGAATACTTCAATACATTTGTTGCTGCAGTTGGCCTCAGTGAACTCTATCACAGAGAGCAGCTTATGTCACTGATTTTGAAACATATCTATGGTCAGTGAAAAGATCAAGCATTACCTCTAGTGATGGCAAAATCCAAATAGCCAGTTCCAGTAACATCCCTGAGTATGAGTCATATGTCTCATCGATTGATTTACCATAAATCTCCCCCACACATATCTTGTTTTAAAAAAAAAAAAAAAAAACACTTTGGGAGGCCGAGGCGGGTGGATCATCAGGTCAGGAATTCAAGACCAGCCTGGCCAAGATGGTGAAACCCCGTCTCTACTGAAAATACAAAAATTAGCCAGTTGTGGTGGGGGGCACTTATAATTCCAGCTACTTCGGAGGCTGAGGCAAAGAATTGCTTAAACCCGGGAGGCGGAGGTTGCAGTGAGCCAAGATGGCGCCACTGCACTCCAGCCTGGGTGACAGAAAAAAAAAAAATTTCCAGGCCAGGTATGGTGGCTCACACCTGTAATCCCAGCTCTTTGGTAGACCAAAGTGGGGGAACTGGTTGAGTCCAGGAGTTCAATGCCAACCTGGGCAACATAGTAAGACCTCAGCACTATAGAAAAAAAAACCAAAAATGCCTTTTCTGCTAATGGAGCAAACAACTTTAACAGCTAATACTTCACTTTTTATATATGCATAAGAAAACTTAAAATCGAAAATGGCGAAAATCTATTTAGAAAAGTCATTTGATTTAAATGAAAAGTCATGCTTCACAGAATGAAATAAAATGGCACCTCCTGCAGCCAGCATGTGTTAAATCTTTGTCTTTGAGCAAAGTATTCTTAAAAACAATGACAAACTTTTGAAGTAGATACTGAGGCAGCTTCAGAAGATTTGTGAATTACACATTCATCAACATCCTTGAGAAACAGAAATCTGCTACTTAATTTTATTAAACTTTCCCTTTTTTAGCTCATTTCCTGACAAAAGGGTTTATTCCAAAATAAATGTTAAAACAACAGTTACAGATTTACACCATACAAAAATGGCAAAACCATACCAAGAGCATTCAGACCCCACATACTTCCAACTGACCCACCAAGTCAGCCTGGCCGCTTCCAGCTTTCTGCAGGTCCCTGTGGGGACCATGGCACAACTGACTGGCACACCAAGTAGCTCACAGAGGTGGCAGCATCAGATACTTCTCCCAGCACCATCTAGACTGGAAGGAGTTGGCTGTCCTTAGCCAGCAGGGTAGGAACGTATTTCATTTTATCAGCCAGTTCTTGGCATGCTGTTCTTTAAAGGGAGGTGTAAGTTAACTTGCATTGAAAGAGAAATGGGGGGAAAGCAGGGTTATACGCATCACACCTTTCAAATTTAAACACGAGTAAAATTACTCTTCACAACACAAGCACCTTACACACCACTAGAAGAGACCACAGCAAAACCCAGTATACAAAGTGGAGGGCCACCATCCCATCTTATTTTAATGTCTTGTTAGCATAATACTTCCTTAAAAATAAGAAACTCAGAGCAAATATCAAATGGGACACCAAGAGGCTGGGACTTCTACGGTAATTGATGTTTTTGAGTCTTCTACTTGAATCAATTTTGGTCATTTGTATTTTGCTTATGAGTTATCCGCTTCTTCCCTATTTTCATATTAGTTTCCATAGAGTTTTGCTCCTAGTGTGCAAGAGTGTATATATATATGTTTTGTTTTGTTTTGTTTTGTTTTTTGAGATGGAGCCTCACTCTGTCGCCCAGGCTGGAGTGCAGCGGCGCGATCTTGGCTCACCACAAGCTCCACCTCCTAGGTTCACACCATTCTCCCACCTCAGCCTCCCGAGTAGCTGGGACTACAGGCACCCGCCACCACGCCCAGCTACTTTTGTTTTTGTGTTTTTTTAGTAGAGACGGGGTTTCACCATGTTAGCCAGGAGTGTCCGTGTATAATTCTTTCCATCTTTCATGCATCTGTAATGCATTTATTTCTTTGTTCCTAATCTTGTTATACTCTTGCTCTTTTTCCAGTATTTTGTCTCATTTAGCCTTCCTACATTTTTTCCTTATTCCATTAACTATCACTTGTAACTTTATCAGCCCCTCTTCCCACCTTGTGTGTATGTTGTTTGTTTGGTTTATGAGGGGTTGGAGGCAGGTAGGTGTTCTGCTGTCCTCTTCTTCATGAATAATAAAGATATTTACTGTTATAAATTTTTTTCTAAGTAAAGTTTTGAGTGTATGCTATGCCTTAAAGATTTGGGTATAAAGTATACTTTTTTATTCCTTTCCAAAGAACCTTTTGCTTCTCTTTTATTTTCTCTTTGATCAAAGGTTTATCTGGGAGAGTGTTTCTTAGTTTCCAAGTAGTTATTTTCTGGTCATAGGTTTAGTATTGGTTTCTAATTTAACTGGGTTGTGGTGAAGAAATGTGATCTACAAAATCTCTACTTTTATATTTGTTATGGTTTTACTTTATTTTGGCCAAGTAGGTTAATAAGTCTATTTTTCTAGTTATTGGGGCTTGGAAAATTACACATATCCAAAGAAATGCTCCCTGAAAAGCCTCATGGTGATGTGGCCAGGGAACCTGCCCTGCCCCCTAAACATTAAATCACAGTAACAATTGCCCCTGTTTCATTGCCCCATTGCAAAATGCATTCTAACTTGCAAATCTGGAACCATTATACCGCTAAGTAGAAAACAAGGCAATTAATTATTTTTAATAGTCAGTTAATTATTTTTAATAGCCTGATGATTGTATCATCTTGGAATTTAATCAAAACAAACCAAAGGCATGCAATACTCCTGAGTTATGCCCAGCAATAACTTGGTTTAAGTTTTCATTTTCCAACCTGGCATCTCAATTCCTACTCAGTATTAGTAGCTCAGGCAAACCTGCTGCCCACCCACAAATCCAAAACAAAACTATCTGTCTCATACCTCAGAAAAGCCTCAACATGATTCACTGAACCCTTGAGATGAAAGAGATCAGAACTAATTCTTTTTTCTCAGCTCACTGCAACCTCCGCCTCCTGGGTTCAAGTGATTCTCCTGCCTCAGCCTCCCGAGGAGCTGGGATTACAGGTGTCTGCCACCATGCCTGGCTAATTTTTTGTAATTTTAGTAGAGATGGGGTTTCACCATGTTGGTCAGGCTGGTATCAAACTCCTGACCTCAGTTGATCCACCCACCTCGGCCTCCCAAAGTGCTGGGATTACAGGCATGGGCTACCGTGCCTGGCCAGAACTATTTCAAATACAAGTAATCCTGAAATATTTAGTCCCACTGAGGTTTGAAGATTCTGTACTCAGATCAGTCTTGGTGATACAGGACTCATACAATGAACACACTTAAGAGCGGAAATCTTGTTTAAAATCACCAAGGAAATTCCAAACTTCCACAAAAGAATTAGCGGATATTTTAGCAAGGGTACACTTGGAGGCAGGATGTTATTTCTTCTGAAAGTTCATAATGATAAAGTGGAAGCTTCCTCAGCTGTCTGGGAGTTTGAGGAAAAAAACATATTATATTATTGAATACCTATTGTGCCAGGCATGGTACTTGGTACTAAGCATTCTACATACATTATTTCCTTTATGTTTACAAAAGTAGTCATTATTTAAAAAATAAAAAAAAATTTAAAAAAAGCTTATCTACTTATAAACTGCTGATAAGTATCACATTTTTAAATGGTTAGTAACTGATACAACAGGAAAGCCTCACTGAGGCATAGTATTAGCTATAAAGTTGTCCCACAAAATGGGACATTCACTATTTAACCATTTAGGGTTAAATTGAGACTCCTAAATTGCCTTTACATCAGGAAAAATTACCTTAAAATTTCTATGGTTTCAGTTTGTGATTTCAGCAAACATTTGTTTCAAACACAAACTGTTATACCCACCCATTTACTTTTTTTTTTCTTTATAGAGACAGGAATATCATTATGTTGCCTAGTTTGGTCTCAGACTCCTGGCCTCAAGTGATCCTCCTGCCTTGACCTCCCAAAAGTGCTGGGATTGCAGGTGTGAGCCACCATGTCCAGCCCATTTACTCTGAGGTAATTGTTACATAGTGAATAAAATATTCAAGCTCTTCTAATCAAATGAGCTCATGAAATCTAATCCCACACCTGACTTTTATTTATACTATTGAACTGAGCACCACAGAGGCAATTCTAACTACTACCTAAACAATTTTTTAATTGGCACAAAGTTCAAATATACAACCTGCCTTTCATTTTAGATTCATCTTCTTTTCATCCATCTTCACTTTGCATCTCAGTTTCAGCCATGCTAAATATTTCTAAGTACTCTAAATTTCACATTCACAGATTCCTTGGTTCTCCATTTACCAAGGCCATTCTTCCCTACCTTTTCCACCTGACCAATAGCTCTTCATTCCACACACACACACAGAAAAAAATGTCACTCAAGGTGTATCTTTTCTGTAATCTCCCTCCTACTCACCTTTCCCCATCATATAGTTAGACACCCTCTTCCAGGCTTCCTCTCTTCCGTAATGCTCTTACTTTTATTGCTCTATTCAACAAACACTTCTAAAGCTTCTATTATCTACAGGTTCTTTATTAGGTGCTGGGAATACAAAGATAAATAAAACATAAGACTTCAAGTGGTGTCAAAAAAGACAATCAGGCCTGTCAGCTGGTCAGAGTAGCACCAGGTTTCAGGAAAGCACTCAGCATTTTGAGCCCAGCCCTGTAAGACCTGGAGAATTTCGTGGGTAGAAATGTGGGAAGACAATGGAGAGAAGGAGGAAGAAGGGCCTTCTGGGCAAAAGGAATTACATGAGCAAAGTCAGAGAGGTGGGTAAGAGGTAAGCTTTGTTGATGGCAGAAAACAAGTTTCTCCATCCCAGGCATTTCATTTAAAAAACAAACAAAAAAACTTGAAAACTCAGGAGGCTGAGGCAGGAGGATTGCTTGAGGCCAGGAGTTCAAGACCAGCTTGGGCAACATAGTGAGACCCCAGGTCTTAAAAAATATTTTTTTAAAAAACTTTAAAACTACTTACTTATAAACGTTTTCAAGCTATAATAAAAGCAAAAGATAATCATGGAAAGTAAACCCTAGTTTTATTCCTAATTGTTTGTTAATTTCTGGTGCTTTCTTAAACCCAAAGAAGGCTCATTAATTATCGCTTATGTGTTAACAACACCTAATTTTCTAATTTTATCAAAAGACAAAAGAAGTATTTTATACTCCTCTGATAAGCACTGTGAATAAAGATAAGTAGTTCAGTCATAACTGGTTCACCCTCACCTCCCCATGTAAGAGGGAGAACAAATCAAAACAAGTAAGAGAAACTTTGGTGCAAGGCTCCCAGACCACTCTAGCAGGATGAGGTGGTCCTTGTCCAGTATCTGTCCTCCTTTTGTAGGACCTAATGCATACACAGGCTGAAGCTCTCATTCTCAGTGGTTATGTTGAAAATAACCAATCCAAAATCCTCTTTTGACGGAAGTAATCCACGAACCGACCAACAGAGACAAAACTTTTGGGAGTGAACAACATTACTACATAGGGTTACTTAATCCTTAAAAATATCTTCCAGTCTTTTCAATCTGCAATTTTTACACACACTTCTACAGGACCTTGGACAATATATATGTGGCAGCACATACCTGAGGGTATCAAAATTGGAGAGAGATAAGGAAGCAGAAATCAGATACCATCATGCCCAAAAGAATGCAGTAAACTTGGATGGCCAGCTGCCCAGTTCATTATTATCTCAACAGTTCAGATGGCTTATGGTGTTCCTTTGATATTACATCAGTTTATGCCTCTTACCAGAAAGTGTGCCGGCAATAAATAACCCCAAGTGAGCAGGATGAGGCATTGTGATCCACAGCATGTCCCGAATTAGAATATATTTTATATTGCATTTTTTAAATGGCGGCATTAGCAGCAGCGGCTGCGCGGGTGTCTACGTGGGCTCGCGGGGTCTTGCGGCAGCGTGGTGGACTATCTGATCAGCTAAGGCACCTGCTAGGTGCCTGAGGACGGGCTCACCCTGCAGCAGCTCTTCACCAGCGCTGAGGGCCTCGCCTACAACGATGTCCTGATTCTCCCAGGATTCATAGACTTCACAGCTGATGAGGTAGACCTGACCTCAGTCCTGACCTGGAAGATCACGCTGAAGATGCCTCTGATGTCCTCCCCCATGGACACTGTGACAGAGGCCGACATGGCCATTGCGATGGCTCTAATGGGAGGTCTTGGTCTCATTCACCACAGCTGCACCCCAGAGTTCCAGGCCAAGCAGTGTGGAAAGTCAAGAAGTTTGAACAGGGGGACTTCATCACCGACCCCGTGGTGCTGAGCCCCTCGCACACCATGGGTGATGTGCTGGAGGCCAAGATGTGGCATGGCTTCTCTGGCATCCCGATCACTGAGATGGGCATCATGGGCAGCAAGTTGGTGGGCATCATCACCTCCTGAGACATCAACTTTCTTGCTGAGAAGGTCCACAGCACCCTCCTCAGTGAGGTGATGACACCAAGGATCGAGCTGGTGGTGGCTCCAGCAGGCCTGAGGTTGAAAGAGGCAAATGAGATCCTGCAGCTTAGCAAGAAAGGGAAGCTGCTTATCTCCAATGATCGCAATGAACTGGTGGCCATCATCGCCTGCTCCGATCTGAAGAAGAACTGAGACTACCCTTTGACCTCCAAGGATTCCCACCAGCAGCTGCTGTGGGGGGCAGCTGTGGGCACCCATGAGGATGGCAAATACCACCTGGACCTGCTCACCCAGGTGGGCATTGACGTCATAATCTTGGACTCATCCCAAGGGAACTTGGTGTATCAGATCGCCATAGTGCATTACATCAAACAGAAGTACCCCAATCTCCAGGTGATTGGGGGGAACGTGGTGACAGCAGCCCAGGGCAAGAAACTGATTGATGCTGGTGTGGATAGGCTGCACGTGGGGATGGGCTGCGGCTCCATCTACATCACCCAGGAAGTGATGGCCTGCGGTCAGCCCCAGGGCACTGCTGTATACAAGGTGGTCGAGTATGCCCGGCACTTTGGTGTGCCCATCATAGCCGCATGGCGGTATCCAGACCGTGGAGCATGTGGTCAAGGCCCTGGAACTTGCAGCCTCCACAGTGATGATGGGCTTCCTGCTGGCTGCCACCACGGAGGCCCCCTGCGAGTACTTCTCAGACGGGGTGTGGCTTAAGAAGTACTGGGGCATGGGCTCACCGGATGCCATGGAGAAAAGCAGCAGCAGCCAGAAACCATACGTCAGCGAGGGGGATAAGGTGAAGATCGTGCAGGGTGTCTCATGTTCCATCCAAGACAAAGATTCCAATCAGAAGTTCATGCCCTACCTCATAGCGGGCATCCAGCACAGCTGCTAGGATATCGGGGCCACAGCCTGTCTGTCCTTTGGTCCATGATGTACTCAGGAGAGCTCGAGTTTGAGAAGCAGACCCTGTCGGCCCAGATCGAGGATGGCATCCATGGCCTGCACTCTTACACGAAGCGGCTGTACTGAAGACGGTGGAGGCCGAGGTGACAGACAGGGCACACCCCAATGTCCCCCTTCAGGCACAGCCTCCCTCCATAACTGAGTGGTCCACAGATTTGCACTACAGGTTCCCCAGCTACTTTCCAGGGAGAGACGAGGGGAGGTCCTGAGGGTTCTGCAGCCCCTCCCTGGGCATCCTCTGCTGAGTCAGGACTGCTCCCTGGGCCAGGCTGCCCTGGGAGCCCCCCCACACCCTCACCCCAGGCTCTCAGGCCCTGTGCCTGCCTCAGGTCTTTCTTGCTGCAGCCTGCTCCAGCCCAGCCCCCACCCCAGGGGCAGGCAGCCCCTCCTGGCTTCTCCTATAGGGTACCTTCCTGCCCCCAGCCCCCCAGGAAATGGTGCTCTCCAGGCCCTGCTTCTGGTCCTTCCCGGGCTGCTGCCCCCTCAGCCATGTGGCACTTTTGAGCTCCAGACCTAGGCCAAGGGGAGGTCTCTGACCCCTTCCTCGGCCCTGGGCTACCCTTGGGACCTGCTCCTCGGGCCACTCCCCTGTCCCTGGCCCTGGGGAGGAGGCTGCCCTGGTCATGGCCCCCTGCCCATCATTCCTGACTCACCACTGTTCGCAGGTGTACCATTCCTGCCCTCTCCTCAGCTGCAGTTGAAGGCTTTAACTCTGCACACTTTGGGATCACAGTTGTGTCACTGTGTATTAAAAAATCGGAATAAATCAAGCAGGTCTCAAAAAAAAAAAAAAATGGAATCACAGGTCAACATTATTACCCCTCTCCAGCAAGGACTGAATAAAAGGCAGTGAGCAAATACACTTAGTTTAGAATAAGTAAATCTTTAAGTAGATTAATGACTTCTTGCTCATTACAAACTATTTTGTTATAGAGGAGGGATAGTTCTAATCTCTGAAAATTAAACAAAATGATTTAATTGCTGCCACATCCGTACACAATAATGTTCCTGAATCTGGGTGGCAGAACTGGAAGAATGTGGTTGTACACTGATTTTGCTTTTGCTTTCCATGAATGGCCAAGTCGGGCAAATCAATGTACTTCAGCAACTCATAGTGGCATTTCACAGACATACAAAATGAAAAGACCATAAGCTGCTTCTTTCGTTTCTTCTTAAGGAATGTAAAGAGCAGAAGGAATCTCTTTTTGGAAGGACAAACAACATATCCCCTGTTCAAGACCATCCACTGTTGCATTAGCTTTATCATCATCAACACCAACATACAATGGCTCCTTTTTCAGAGAAATCCTTGCCAGGCCTTCAACTTTTCAAGTTTGGGTGGCAGAAAAGAGCATAGTCTGTTTACGTGTTGGCAAAAGTTTAATAACTTGCTTTAATTCCCCTTCAGACTCAACATCCAAGCTATGATCAGCTTCATCAATAAGCAGACACTGCAGGTTTTTATACATAAACCCTGGGGTATTCTGCATATGGTCCAGCAGACGGCCTGCTGTGGCCACAATGATGTTGATCCCATTAGCAAGTTTCTGTGCTTCAACAGATCTGTTACTGCCACCCATTATCAACCCATAAGTATGCACATGGCAAGTCATTAGCTCCTTAAGAACACCAAACCAAAAGTTTGCATGGCTAGTTCTCTAGCAGGTGAGAGAATAAGGACTCCCGTTCCATCCCTGGGCATGAACTTTAACTTAACAATGAGTTCAACTGCAGGGATGAGAAAAGCCAGGCTTTTACCACTGCCTGTTTTTGCAGCTGCTGGAAGTCCCTGCCTTCCAGAAGTGGTCTGATACTTTTATGCTGAATTTCAGTCATGTTTGTAAAACCCATTTCTTTTATTGCCTTCAGAGTGTTTTCACTGACAGGATTACATAGAGAAACAAATGAAGTATCCTCAAAAGCTCCTGTCAGTCCCGGGGTAGGCTGGGCACCTCACTGTCATCTTCATCATTATCTGGCTTCTCCACATTATTTTCTGTTTCTTTAGGAGTCTCTGCACTCTCTTCTTCAGATTCCCCTTTGTTTGCAGTTTTTGCTTTTTTTGTATCAGGCCCAGCATCATTTGGCATTTTCCTCTTTTTCTTCTTCTTTGTGTTTTTTGATTCTGAATTAGGAGAGGGCATGCCCTGCTCATTTTGCGCCCAGAATAATTGGGTTTTCTTCGCTACTTGAAACAATCCAAGGTTCCATTAAGTGAACTTGACTTTTCCTGGTCTAAAATTTCTGACATTCAGTCCCAGCTTGAGAAACTGATTGAAAAGAACTACTTTCTTCATAAGTCAGCCCAGGAAGCATATAAGCCATACATATGAGCCTATGATTCCCATTCTCTGAAACAGATCTTTAATGCTAATAACTTAAATTTGCCTCCAGTTGCTCTGTCATTTGGTTTCAAGGTACCTCCCTTTGTTGATCTGAACATCAACTGCAATGAAGGCAAGCAGAAAAAGTGAGGGGGTGGTGGTAGATTTGGCTACCGGAAAACCAAGAAAATTGAGAAGTTCAAAATCTTCAAACACATTAGCAAGAAATCATCCGACAGCAGGCAGTTCTCTCACTGAAGACATGCCTTCCTTTCATCTTGAATAACTTTATCCTAAAATGAATTTTCCCCTTGATTTAAGAGGATTTTTGTAGCCTTTAGAATTTGGACTTATCTAACAAGAGTATAAATTGACTTGGGTTCCAAGCACTGTTACTTCTATCAAGTCTCTTTTTTATTTTGGGGATATAAAACAGGCTTTACTTTTCTTGGATGCCCAATGGCAGAGCAAGGAATATCTGGTCTTTCTTGTGATTATATAATATTTTAATTTTAAATATCCCTCCCTCATACATACAAATGTATGTTACTGTTTTAATATAATTCTTTTTGTGCCTTAAAAAAAATCTATGTTAATACAGCAATGTTATCTCATCTGAATACTTTTACAAATGTCATTTCATTTAATACTTACAACAACCCTTCAGTTGAGGTTTTATCATTCCCATTTTACAGATGGGGAAACTGAGCATTGAAAGAAAACTGACTTTCTGAGGTCACACAGTTACTGGCACAATGTGCACTGGAACCCAATGACCAAGTCAAGTGAGTTTCAGCTAGAGCAAGCTTGTATAGCCTTTAGCCCTGTGACCCAAGATGGTTTTGAATGCAGCCTAACACAAATTTGTAAACTTTCTTAAAACATTATACGATTTTTTTTTCAATTTTTTTTAGCCCATCGGCTGTCATTAATATTAGTGTATTTTATGTGTGGTCCAAGAAAACTCTTCTTCTTCCAGTGTGGCCCAGGGAAGCCGAAAGATTGGATGCCCCTGAACTACAGCACCCCTGCTTCCCAAATAAAGTTATAGGTAAAATCAAGCTCCCCTTTTTTCTCATGTCAGGATCTTTTCTGGAAAGAGGACAAAAACAAGTTAATGTAAAACTTTTAGTTCTATTTTTAAACATCGACTTAGGGCAAAAGGCCAGGTGTTCTGCCAAAACAAATTAGATAATATTCTTATATTGGCAGACTCTCAATCTTGACCAAGAAGAAAAATATCCAACATAACATATATTGAGAAAAGAGTCCAAGAACTCTGAGTACACTGAATTCTCAGCCTTGGCCTTCTGCAAGAAGGAAGAGGCAAGTTTCCCGTATGAGAGAACAGTCAAGGAGTATGACTCAAGGACTATTTCAGTACGAGATCTTATTTCAACCCTGTTGTCCATCTGTTTGCTGAGAATGTAAAGTTGTCTGGTTCCAAGTCAGAAAAGAGGATGAAATCATCTATTAAAGCCACATAAACAGGAGCCCCATAGCCGTGCAGTGAGAGGCCAACGCACACCTTCCCATTATCTGGCTGGATTTCTGTGTGGTCATGGTGTCTTATCCCAGGGAGGCAAGTTCAGGGACCCAGCTAAGCAAATGATAAATGCTGTAAAATTTATTCTCTATTTACTGCAGGCTAATGGAGAAGAAAGATAAGCACAGCGCAGTGGCTCACACCTGTAATCCCAGCACTTTGGAAGGCCAAGGTGGGAAAATCGCTTAAGCCCAGAAGTTCAAGACCAACCTGGCCAACATAGGGAGACCTCATTTCTACAAATAATCAAAATATTAGCTGGGTGTGGTGGCATGCATCTGTGGTTCCAGCTGCTTGGAAGGCTGAAGCCGGAGTATTGCTTGAGCCCGAGAGGTTGAGGCTGCAGTGAACCATGATCACGCCACTGCACTCCAGCCTGGGTGACAGAGTGAGACCCTGTCTCAAAACAAACAAACAAATAAATAAAATAAAATAAAATAAATGGGGGGAGGGGAAGAGCAACTCAAAGAATTGCATACGAAAAACAATATTTTAAATGCAGATATTGACTACAGACAATATCTATTTATCAACCATTGCAGCCAGCCATTCTTTCCTCCCTATTCCTCTTCACCAGCCTCCTCTTTTTTTGAGCATCACTAAGGTCATAAAACTCACTACTTTCTACTCAGTCCTATCCTTCTTTTTGTATCATCTAGTGCCACTGGAATACCTGGAGTCAACATTCATCATCCACTTACATACCTCTATGTTGTTCCCCTACCTCTTCTACAGTAAGAGGATAACAGAGATTCCAGGGAGTACCATACTTTAGAGAAGCTTAGGGGAATGAGTATTTAGAAAGCTAATGAATTCAGGCTACTGACCAGAAGAGTTCAGACTCTAATTTTAAGAGTAAGGAAAATTTCAAGGTCATAATTAAAGGTCAAATCAGCTATGTTGTAGGCCAAATTATTATTTGCAGTTTGGCTAGAAACCTAAACCAGCAAGTACAGTATTGTTTCCAAAATAAAATAAGTTCCAAGTTCGAAACAACTAGAACCCTAAACATTTAGGAATCCTAAACATTCATAAGTTTGGGACCACCTACAAAAAAATGTAACAATAATTCTTTTCCTCTTGAGTTTTTTTCTTTACAGCTGCAGAAGAAAACAGAAAGTATACATGTACATAACTGGGTGTTGAGATTTGACCCCCCTTCCATTGGATCAACTTCAATTGAGAAAAGAGTTGGTGACCACCATTTGTTCCTAAGAGCCCTCATAAATTTATTCCTCTCAGTGTGCCCAGTGAGAATAACTGGACCAACTTCTGGATAAGTAGTGACAATTGGGAAAAGGACTCTCAACATTATCATAGAGAATAAGCTCAACAAGTTTGGGGAGGGTTTTATATTGGCAAAGGGAGTCAGTTGGAGCTGTAGCCCAAGTGAAAAGTTGAGCTCCAAAGAAAGTGGGTGATTTCTTTTGAGCAGATACTCTAACTGTATTCCTATATGAAAGAGGTGGGGTGGGGTGGGGGAAAATCAGGCTATAAGGAATGAGATTGTGGAAACAATGAGGATGTGTTTCCAAAGAAGAAAACCACTGTCATGTCAGCATATTGGCCACGCCTGTCCTAGTCTTATTTGCTCTTCAAAGAGCTATAATCGTGGGTCAAACCAGAAAGGAAACTATTAGACTTCTCCATGTAACAGAGTACACAGAATAGGCTGCAGCCATACCAGATGAGCAAGGAAAGATTAGAGTTACACATTCCTACCAGTAAAAACTGGTGCCATGAGTGGCAGCCATGTTTAGATTATGTAATTCTGCCTTCTTGGCTAAAAGCTGATTGGACCCATGATGGATGTCTGTTGAAAGCAGAGCCAGCTAGGTGCAGTGGCTCATGCCTGTAACCCCAACACTTTGGGAGGCTAAGACAGGATGATTGCTTGAGGCCAGGAGTTAGAGACCAGCCTGGGCAACAGAGCAAGACATTGAAGAAAAAAAAAAAAAGGAAACAATGAATGAATGAAAGAAAGAGGAAGAAGAAGGAAAGAAGGAAGGAAGGAAGGAAAAAAGAAAAGAAAAGAAAAGAATTAGCTGGGCTAAATTAGCTGGTAGCATGTGCCTATAGTCCCAGCTATAATACTTAGGAGGCTGAGGCAGGAAGATCACTTGAACCCAGGAGGTCAACACTGTAGTGAGCCATGATGGTGCCACTGTGCTCCAGCCTGGGTGACAAAGCAAGGCCCTGTCTTAAAAATAAATAAAAATACAAATGAAACAGAGCCAATCAGATTTTCCCTGCTAGGAATCTGGATTTAGGGACAGCTCATCTCTGTGCTTGGTCAAAGCTGTGCATCAGCCACATTCCATCATCTATACACGCAGCAGAGAAAGCCAGAGACAGAACATAAAGCAAATGTGCAAGACAGGAGGGAAGAGTCAGAGGAAGAGAACTCTAGCTAAACAGTTCTCAGTTCCAGTTCCTCCCAGAAGCCAGCTGGAGTCCTATCTTTAGGTTCCTCAAGACATTCCTTGCCTTTAAAACAACTTTTCCTTTTTTAAAAAAGCTAGTTCAAATTTATTTCAGTTATTTGAAACTAGAAACCCCTGGAGTAAAATCACATTACCAAAAATTAAATGAAGATTCTGCAATGAAAAGAGCATAGACTTTTGAATCTACCAATGCTGGGTTCAAACCATGGCCCCCCTGAATATCAGCTGTCTAGTCGACAGTAAGGACACTACTAGTTTCCTAGCCTGTCTGAGCCTTGGTTTCCTTACTAGAAAATGCAAATAACGAAATGTCCTGTCTGACAGCTTTGAAGAGAGTAGTGGTTCTCCCAGCATGGAGTTTGAGATCTGAGAACGGACAGACTGCCTCCTCAAGAGGGTCCCTGACCCCCAAGTAGCCTAACTGGCAGACACCTCTCAGTAGGGGCCGACTGACACCTCACACGGCCAGGTGCCCCTCTGAGATGAAGCTTCCAGAGGAAGGATCAGGCAGCAATATCTGCTGTTCTGAAGTATTTGCTGTTCTGCAGCCTCCGCTGGTGATACCCAGGCAAACAGAGTCTGGAGTGGACCTCCAGCAGACTCCAACAGACTTGCATCTGAGGGTCCTGAGTGTTAGAAGAAAAACTAACAAACAGAAAAGATATCCACACCAAAACCCCATCTATACATCACCATCATCAAAGACCAAAGGTAGATAAAAGCACAAAGATAGGGAGAAACCAGAGCAGAAAAGCTGAAAATTCTAAAAATCAGAGTGTCTCTTCTCCACCAAAGGAACACAGCTCCTCGCCAGCAACAGAACAAAGCCAGACAGAGAATGACTTTGACGAGTTGAGAGAAGAAGGCTTCAGACGATTGGTAATAGCAAACTTCTCTGAGCTAAAGGAGGATGTTCAAACCCATCACAAAGAAGCTAAAAACCTTGAAAAAAGATTAGATGAATACCTAACTAGAATAAACAGTGTAGAGAAGTCCTTAAATGACCTGATGGAGCTGAAAACCATGGCATGAGAACTACGTGACGCATGCACAAGCTTCAGTAGCTGATTTGATTAACTGGAAGAAAGGGTATCAGTGATTGAAGATCAAATGAATGAAATGAAGCCAGAAGAGAAGTTTAGAGAAAAAAGAGTAAAAAAAAATGAACAAAGCCTCCAAGAAATATGGGACTATGTGAAAAGACCAAATCTACATCTGATTGGTGTACCTGAAAGTGACGGGGAGAATGGAACCAAGCTGGAAAACACTCTGCAGGATATTATCCAGGAGAACTTCCCCAACCTAGCAAGGCAGGCCAACATTCAAATTCAGGAAATACAGAGAACGCCACAAAGATACTCCTCGAGAAGATCAACTCCAAGACACGTAATTGTCAGATTCACCAAAGTTGAAGTGAAGGAAAAAATGTTAAGGGCAGCCAGAGAGAAAGGTCAGGTTAATAGCAGATCTCTTGGCAGAAACTCTACAAGTCAGAAGAGAGTGAGGGCCAATATTCAACGTTCTCAAAGAAAAGAATTTTCAACCCAGAATTTCATATCCAGCCAAACTAAGCTTCGTAAGTTAAGAAGAAATAAAATCCTTTACAGACAAACAAAACTGAGAGATTTTGTCACCACCAGACCTGCCTTACAAGAGCTCCTGAAGGAAGCACTAAACATGGAAAGGAACAACTGGTACCAGCCACTGCAAAAACATGCCAAATTGTAAAGATCATCAATACTAGGAAGAAACTGCATCAACTAATGAGCAAAATAACCAGCTAACATCATAATGACAGGATCAAATTCACACATAACAATATTAACCTTAAATGTAAATAGGCTAAATGCTCCAATTAAAAGACACAGACTGGCAAATCAAGACCCATCAGTGTGCTATATTCAGGAGACCCATCTCATGTGCAGAGACACACATAGGCTCAAAATAAAGGGACGGAGGAAGATCTACCAAGCAAATGGAAAACAAAAAAAAGCAGGGGTTGCAATCCTAGTCTCTGATAAAACAGACTGTAAACCAACAAAGATCAAAAGAGACAAAGAAGGCCATTACATAATGGTAAAGGGATCAATTCAAAACAAGAAGAGCTAACTATCCTAAATATATATGCACCCAATACAGGAGTACCCAAATTCATAAAGCAAGCCCTTAGAGACTTACAAAGAGACTTAGACTCCCACACAACAATAATGGGAGACTTTAACACCCCACTGTCTACATTTGACAGATCAACAAAACAGAAAGTTAACAAGGATATCCAGGAATTGAACTCAGCTCTGCACCAAGGGGACTTAATAGACATCTACAGAACTCTACACCCCAAATCAACAGAATATACATTTTTCTCAGCCCCACATCACACTTATTCCAAAATTGACCACATAGTTGGAAATAAAGCACTCCTCAGGAAATGTAAAAGAACAGAAATTATAACCAACTGTCTTTCAGACCACAGTGCAATCAAACTAGAACTCAGGATTAAAAAACTCACTCAAAACTCACAAAAAAACTCAACACATGGAAACTGAACAACCTGCTCCTGAATGACTACTGGGTACACAACGAAATGAAGGCAGAAATAAAGATGTTCTTTGAAACCAATGAGAACACACACACAACATACCAGAATCTCTGGGACACATTTAAAGCAGTGTGTAGAGGGAAATTGATAGCACTAAATGCCCACTAGAGAAAGCAGGAAAGATCTAAAATTGACACCCTAACATCACAATTAAAAGAACTAGAGAAGCAGGAGCAAACACATTCAAAGGCTAGCAGAAGGCAAGAAATAACTAAGATAAGAGCAAAACTGAAGGAGATAGAGACACAAAAAACCCTTCAAAAAATCAATGAATCCAGGAGCTGATTTTTTGAAAAGATCAACAAAATTGAAGATCACTAGAAAGACTAATAAAGAAGACAAGAGAGAAGAATCAAATAGACACAATAAAAAATGATAAAAGGGATATCACCACCGATCCCATAGAAATAAAAACTACCATCAGAGAATACTATAAACACCTCTATGCAAACAAACTAGAAAATCTAGACGAAATGGATAAATTCCTGGACACATACACCCTCCCAAGACTAAACCAGGAAGAAGTTGAATCCCTGAATAGACCAATAACAGGTTCTGAAATTGAGGCAATAATTAATAGCCTACCAACCAAAAAGAAGTCCAGGACCAGACGGATTCACAGCCGAATTCTACCAGAGGTACCAAGAGGAGCTGGTACCATTACTTCTGAAACGGTTCCAATCAATAGAAAAAGAGGGAATCCTCCCTAATTCATTTTATGAGGCCAACATCATCCTGATACCAAAGCCTGACAGAGATACAACAAAAAAAGAGAATTTTAGACCAATATCCCTGATGAACATCGATGCAGAAATCCTCAATAAAATACTGGCAAACTGAATTCAGCAGCACATCAAAAAGCTTATCCACCACGATCAAGCTGGCTTCATCCCTGGGATGCAAGGCTGGTTCAACATATGCAAATCAATAAATGTACCATCATATAAACAGAACCAAAAACAAAAATCACATGATTATCTCAATAGATGCAGAAAAAGCCTTCAACAAAATTCAACAGCCCTTCATGCTAAAAACTCTCAATAAATTCGGTATTGATGGGATGTGTCTCAAAATAGTAAGAGCTATTTATGACAAACCCACAGCCAATATCATACTGAATGGGCAAAAGCTGGAAGCATTCCCTTTGAAAACTGGCACAAGACAGTATTCTCACCACTCCTATTCAACATAGTGTTGGAAATTCTGGCCAGGGCAATCAGGCAAGAGAAAGAAATAAAATGTATTCCATTAGGAAAAGAGGAAGTCAAATTGTCCCTGTTTGCAGATGACATGATTGTATATTTAGAAAACCCCATCGTCTCAGCCCAAAATCTCCTTAAACTGATAAGCAACTTCAGCAGTCTCAGGATACAAAATCAATGTGCAAGAATCACAAGCACTTCCATACACCAATAAGAGAAAGAGAGCCAAATCACGAGTTAACTCCCATTCACAACTGCTTCAAAGAGAATAAAATACCTAGGAATCCAACTTACAAGGGATGTGAAGGACCTCTTCAAGGAGAACTACAAACCACTGCTCAACAAAATAGAAGAGGACATGAACAAATGGAAAAACACTCCATGCTCATGGATAGGAAGAATCAACATTATTAAAATGGCCATACTGCCCAAGGTAATTTATAGATTCAATGCCATCCCCATCAAGCTACCAATGACTTTCTTCACAGAATTGGAAAAACACTACTTTAAAGTTCATATGGAACCAAAAAAGAGTCCGCATTGCCAAGACAATCCTAAGCAAAAAGAACAAAGCTGAAGGCATCACACTACCTGACTTCAAACTATACTACAAGGCTACAGTAACCAAAACAGCATGGTACTGGTACCAAAACAGAGATATAGTCCAATGGAACAGAATAGAGCCCTTGGAAATAATACCACACATATACAACCATCTGATCTTTGATAAACCTGACAAAAACAAGAAATGGGGAAAGGATTCCCTATTTATTTATTTATTTATTTTTTAATTTTTATTTATTTATTTTTTTGAGACGGAGTCTCGCTCTGTCGCCCAGGCTGGAGTGCAGTGGCCGGATCTCAGCTCACTGCAAGCTCCGCCTCCTGGGTTCACGCCATTCTCCCGCCTCAGCCTCCCGAGTAGCTGGGACCACAGGCGCCCGCCACCTCGCCTGGCTAATTTTTTGTATTTTTTAGTAGAGACGGGGTTTCACCGTGTTAGCCAGCATGGTCTCGATCTCCTGACCTCGTGATCCGCCCATCTCGGCCTCCCAAAGTGCTGGGATTACAGGCTTGAGCCACCGCGCCCGGCCAGGATTCCCTATTTAATAAATAGTGCTGGGAAAACTGGCTAGCCATATATAGAAAGCTGAAACTGGATCCCTTCCTTATACCTTATACACAAATTAATTCAAGATGCATTAAAGACTTAAATGTTAGACCTAAAACCATAAAAACCCTAGAAGAAAATCTAGGCAATACCATTCAGGACATAGCCATGGGCAAGAACTTCATGACTAAAACACCAAAAGCAATGGCAACAAAAGCCAAAGTTGACAAATGGGATCTAATTAAACTAAAGAGCTTCTGCACAGCAAAAGAAACTACCATCAGAGTAAACAGGCAACCTACAGAATGGGAGAAATTTTTTACAATCCACCCATGTGACAAAGGGCTAATAGCCAGAATCTACAAAGAACTTAAACAAATTTACAAGAAAAAAATCAAACAACCCCATCAAAAAGTGGGCAAAGGATATTAACAGACACTTCGCAAAAGAAGACATTTATGCAGCCAAGAGACACAAGAAAAAATGCTCATCATCATTGGCCATCAGAGAAATGCAAATCAAAACCACAATCAGATACCATCTCACAGCAGTTACAATGGTAATCATTAAAAAGTCAGGAAACAACAGGTGCTGAAGAGGATGTGGAGAAATAGGAACGCTTTTACACTGTTGGTGGGACTGTAAACTATTACAACCATTGTGGAAGACAGTGTGACGATTCCTCAGGGATCTAGAATTAGAAATACCATTTGACCCAGTTGTCCCATTACTGGGCATATACCCAAAGGATTATAAATCATGCTGCTATAAAGACACATGCACACATATGTTCATTGTGGTACTATTCACAATAGCAAAGACTTGGAATCAGCCCAAATGTCCATCAATGATAGACTGGATTAAGAAAATGTGGCACATGTACACCATGGAATACTATGCAGCCATAAAAAAGGATGAGTTCATGTCCTTTGTAGGGACATGGATGAAGCTAGAAACCATCATTCTGAGCAAACTATCACAAGGACAGAAAACCAAACACCGCATGTTCTCACTCATAGATGGGAACTGAACAATGAGAACACTTGGATACAGGGTGGGGAACATCACACAATGGGGCCTGTCGTGGGGTGGGGGGAATGGGAAGGGATAGGATTAGGAGAAATACCTAATGTAAATGACAAGTTAACAGGTGCAGCACACCAACATGGCACATGTATACATATGTAACAAACCTGCACATTGTGCATATGTACCCTGGAACTTAAAGTATAATTAAAAGCACAAAAGAAAGAAAATGTAGATAACAACTGTCATAAATAGTTGCTGTGAAATCAGAATAACATATGTACAGCATTTGGCACATAATAAACATGAAGTATAGCTTCTAGAACAATTCATTGGAGTAGTAATCATGGTGGCAGTAGTGGTATTGCTATGGCCATCTTAATAGGAGGGCTACATTAAAAAAAAACAGAACTTATGAATACTCAGAGATGTTTTTCTTAAATTCCTTACTTCACAAAATAACTGAACCCAAGTTTCCTTAGTGAGTTAACCTAGCACATTACAAATTTTTTTAATTTATCATCTGCAACAGATGACTTCTGTATTTTGGGAGAAAGTCCTAGGGAAATCCTGGTACAGGATCACTTCACCAATTCATCTCCCTCCTCCATCAATTTATACATTAGAACAATGGTTCTAATTCTTATGGCAATCCTAGGCCCCTTTGAGAACATGGTCAAACCATAAGCTTTCATTTCAAAAGATTCAAGTACATACACATGAAGTTTTGCACATTTTCTGGTGTGCATGGTCCTGCCGAACCACATCTCTGAATCCCCAAGGACTGAACAGTCTGATCTATTTCTTTTCTTGGCATTTCTTCACATTTTCTAAATCTCGGAATGTGCCCCTGGGTGTGGCCTACAGACAAGAAATAACCTGCCTCAACACCCCCACTGCCACTCAGACTAACATCCTGTGTTGCTAAAACACAATGCGGCAGGTCCCTGCTTGTCTGGGAGTAGGACCTGGGTATTCTCAAGGTAGTCTTTACATATTTACTCTGCTTACTCCAGCACTTACACTGCTGTATTGTAATCATTGGCTTACTTGCACGTCTCTCATACAAAACTGAAGGAGGGCAGAAAATGTGTGTCTTTTCTAAGATTATGCTTCATATAGAAAGTATTCAATAAATATAATTATAAATAAGCACATAATGGTTTGTAAATACAAACCATGATTTATAATGGTCTTTCACTCAATAAATAACACATTCAAGATAGCATGCAGGCAATTAAAAGGTTTGGGTCTACCTTAGAACATCCCTCAAAAATGTAACTCAGCTGGTCTTGGTCACTTATAATCCTAGCACTTTGAGAGCCTGAGGTGGGAGAACGGCTTGAGGGCAGGGGTTCAAGACCAGCCTAGGCAACATAATGAGACCTCCATATCTACAAAACACAAAAGATTAGCCAGGCATGGTTGTGAACAACTGTGAGCCCAGCTACTAAAGAGGCTGAGGCAGGATCACTTGAGCCCAGGAGGTTGAGGCTGCAGTGAGCTATTTTCACACCACTGCACCCCAGCCTGGGTAACACAGCAAGACCGTGTCTCAAAAATAAAAAATAAAAATTAAAAAAGCAATTCAATTCACAACAACCCTATCCAGGGTGAAGGAAGTTTCTGGATGGTCAATTCTAAAGAATTAAATTGTCTAGAAATGGAGTACTATACAATTACAACTTCTGTTTTTCTATGATTCTGCTTAAGACATTTCTAAAATATACACAACCATACACACAAACATGTAACCATACACATATACACACCACAAATAAGTTCCAGATGTTCGTGGGATTGTCTTGCATCATAACCAACCAAAATATATTCCTTTACTGCCCTTCGCGTATGTGGAGCATAGTGGTGGAGATGAGAGTGAGAATTAGGGTGTAGAGGCATCTCAAGACACATGTACTGCCCTCAATCAGATTTTGAATGAATAAACCAAAATCAAACAAACTTGAAACTAGATAAAAATAGATACCAAACCCTAGTCTCACCTCTATTTTATTACTGCTTTATTCTCTAGCAAGCAGACTCAGAAAAAAAAAATATATATATATATACTGCCTCAATTGATCGATGGATAATCTAGACACCACTTTCTTCCCCAAACTTAGCCTTTTATTCATTCATTCAACAAATATTAAGTAAATTCTTATTATGTACCATAGTGCTAGACCCTAAGGGATACCAAGGTAAACAAGAAAGCTGGGGTGCCTGGCCAAACAAAGAAGAATTGCCATTCTTTTCAGCAGGAAAGACAAATTTTTTAAAACCAATAATAAAGTATGATAGGTGGTGTGCTAAAGGCTGCACATGTGCTGTGGAAGCACTTTGCCTGAGCTCAAACTTAGTCTAATCTAGAGCACTGGTTTCAGAGTGTGGTCCCCAGATAGCAGCATTATTATTACCTGGTGACAGGGATTAACAAGCCTTCTAGGTGATTCTGATTCACACCCCATCGGAGAGCAATTAAATTGGATCATTGATTAAAAACAAACAAACAAACAAACAAAAAAAACAAAAGAACTTTCCCAGCTAATTCTAATTTGGAGCCAAGAGCTGACAACTACTGGCCCGCAAACTGACATTTAAGCTGACACCTGGATGAATAGGAATCAAAAAGTTTCAACACAGAGATAACTGCATATTTAAAGGGCATTAGGCAGCTGCATTTGAAGAGTTTAAAAAATTCAATAGGGCTGGATTGTAGAAAGGTTGAGGAAGAGCGTTTTGAGACTAGGGTGAAGGGGTTGGCCAGATGATAAAGAAGGAATTTGTAAATTTGAGAGTTGAACTAAGGGACCATGAGCAGCTTTTTTAGGCAACCTGACATTACCAGACCTGTATTTTTTTTAAATCATCATCCTGGCTGCAGTGAAGAAATTGGTTGAAGGGAAGCAAAATTTAATGCAAGTGCTTCCAGGTGAGAGCCTGTTACAGTACAGGTGAGAGATGAGCAGATGGTAGCAATGAGTCTGGAGAGAAGTGAACAGCTTCACACATTACTTATGAGAAAACTGCTCTCTTAAGCAATATGCAGGATGCTTTCCTTTTCAATGATTCGTGGGGAATCTGCAGAATGTTGGAGATGTTGGGGAACTCAACAGTTACTTCCTTGTTTCTGATCAAAGCAATTGAGTGGTTTGGGAGGAAAAAATCCAAATCCAGACTTAAGCATGTTGGATTTGAGATAAAATATATAGTGTAAATGTCTAGTAGGCTTTTTAACACCAAGTCTGTAAAAATACTGATTTAGAAGTCTGCTTATTTATGGTTATTGAAGCCGTAAATGTGATTTAACCTACAGGGTAATGCAAGTTTGAGGTGAAGAAAGCTTAGAACCTATCCTCTTAAGAACAATAATGAATAAAGGAGAAAGAAATAGAAAATAATTTCTGGGTTTCGTTGTTGTTGTTGTTGTTGTTGTTGTTGTTGTTGTTTGAGATGGGGTTTTGCTCTGTCACCCAGGCTGGAATGCAATGGCACAAAAATGGCTCACTACGAGCCTCCACTTCCTAGGCTTAAGCAATCCTCCCACCTCAGCCCTCAGAGTAGGCGGGACTACAGGCGCATGCCACCACATCTGGCTAATTTTTTTTGTAGAGACAGGGTCTCCCTATCCTGTCCAGGCTGGTCTCAAGCAATCCACCCGCCTTGGCTTCCCAAAGTGCTGAGATTACAGGCATGAGCCAACATGCCCAGCCCCAAAAAAGCATTTTTTAAAGGAATGGTCAGAGCAGGAAGGGGAAAAGCAAGCGACCAAGTGAGTGTCATACATGAAAGCCAAGTGAAGAGAAAGCTCTAAGAGGAAAAAAGAGGATCACAGAGTGTGAAAGTTCAAGCAAGAACAGACCAAAAGGGTCCGTTGGATTAGGGATGTTAGAGGTAAATACTGACAAGAGAAGTTTCACAAAGTGGAAGAGATGAACACCAGCTTGGAAAGTGCTGAAAAGTGACCTGGAGATAAGAAAATGAGGATGACTAGTAGGCAACATGGTCAAGAAATTTGATTCTAAAGATGAGGAAATCAATGGGAACCTAGAGAGGGATGTGGAAATAAGTGAATACTCTTTAATGAATATTTAAGAGCAAAATGAAAAGGCAGAGAGAGAAAAGATACCTGAGAGAGTTGGGATAAATTACAGTACAAGGCCACTGAAAAAGAGGGAACAGATTGGACCACGAGTCCAAGAGCACAATTCGCACGACTTAACCTAAGGAACAATATTCCTTAGATAAAAGACTCATGGGTAAGACTTTGTAGTGGGGCACACACTCCTGTGTTCACTTTCTCTGAGTGTTTTCATTAGGTCAGTGATGAAAAACCCTGGGATATTTGTAAATACTGTTGTCATACTTATTATGGGAGCTGCTGAGAATGAGTCTAATCTGGAGCTGTGGTGTAATGAGGAATATATTTGGTCTATGTCCCCGGGTCCTGGCACAGAACTCCAAACACTTTTGGAATTTCTTGAGTGATAATGGTTACAGGAGCATACAAGTTCCTAGGTAGCTTCAGGATGGGGGCTGGTGACCAGAAAGACCAAGCCTTATGTCTCAAAAAACCACCGCCCCCAACCCCCAATCCCAGGCAAACTGGAACAACTGGTCACACTAAATCTGGCTCAAAATGTAGCTTCTTTGAAATGAACAGAGGCTGTGTCCACCTTAAGTTCTAACTCTTAGAGTTTCCCCTTACTGAGTAAAGCAGTAGTCCTTTTTATTCCTTTCATGGCACCAGAAAGAGGCAGTGCTAATGACACAATTCATTTGTTCTATTTCTAATCTCATTTTCTAAGAACCTGGAATGTCATGCAGTACATGTCCAGCTTACTGATGTGTTGAAATTTTTTGCCTTTTTAGGAAACTTGTTATCCAATGCAAAGTACAAAACATAATTGAACTTGCAATAGAAAGAAAATATTTTATTCAGCCCTTAATCATTCAAAATTTTGTGTTTTGCAAACTGGATAGACTCCAAAGGAATAAATTATATGAGATGCATGAATACTCAAACATGAAAACAAGTGTGTATTTTAATTAGAGTAGACAACATAATCTAGATATATATCTGTGGTTAGGCTACTAATAAACCTAATGATTGTTGAAGGACAGGGAGGAACCAGAGCAATTTAAATAAAAGAACAGAATTAAACTGATACAGTGCGATTAAAAGGAGGCCAAAACAAGATGCTCTTATAGCAAACTGCACCACAAATTAGCAATCTCAAAAGGAGAAAATGTTATGTACGAAAGTTGGTGCTTTTCACGAGTTACATTTAAAACCTTTCAGAAGTAGTTGTTAATGTAAAATATTAATGAAGTGAGTCCCCCCCATTCTTTCTCTATAGCTATAGACACATACAGTTCTGCAAAGTCTTACACACATCAACAGTCATTTTGAAATGATTTAGGTCTTCTTTTTTTTTTTTTTTTGAGACGGAGTCTCGCTCTGTCGCCCAGGCTGGAGTGCAGTGGCCGGATCTCAGCTCACTGCAAGCTCCGCCTCCCGGGTTCCCGCCATTCTCCTGCCTCAGCCTCCCGAGTAGCTGGGACCACAGGCGCCGCCACCACGCCCGGCTAGTTTTTTGTATTTTTTTTTTAGTAGAGACGGGGTTTCACCGTGTTAGCCAGGATGGTCTCGATCTCCTGACCTCGTGATCCACCCGTCTCGGCCTCCCAAAGTGCTGGGATTACAGGCTTGAGCCACCGCGCCCGGCAGGTCTTCTTAATAGGAAATCACGCCAACATATCAAAGACACTGAAGTGAAGGCTGAACGTCCATACTACTGGAGCACATGGTAAGACTTCAGCGCCTGGGCCGCTTCCCGAGTTCTGTCCCTCATAGTGTGCCCCACCACAGCCTACCCTCCGGCTCCCTGCCATTTCATCTGCCTTTCCCCATTAATACCACGCGCTAGTGCTATTAATGAATATGAGACCTTTTTTTTTTTTTTTTTTGAGACGAAGTCTCGCTCTGTCACCCAGGCTGGAGTGCAGTGGCGTGATCTCAGCTCACTGCAAGCTCTGCCTCCCAGGTTCACGTCATTCTCCTGCCTCAGCCTCCCAAGTAACTGGGACTACTGGCGCCCACTACCACACCCAGCTAACTTATTGTATTTTTAGTAGAGACGGGGTTTCACCATGTTAACCAGGATCCACCTGCCTCAGCCTCCCAAAGTGCTGGGATTACAGGCGTGAGCCACCATGCCTGGCCAAATATGAGACATTGATCCATAAATCACAATCTTTATAGTATGCATTCTAAAATAAAATTAAAAGTTAGTATTCTAAGACTTTGAAAAAAGGGTTGGAACTAACAGAACACTATAGAACACTATAGGGAAGGGAGAAATCACTGTCAAGTAGACGTAATTGATAGCCTGGGAAATCAGGTTGGGTTTTTTATCCCCCACTGATTCTCCCCAGCTACCCTTGCATTAAATGTGCTCAGGGAAAATAAAAATCTAAAAGCCACCCTTGTTCTGCCTCAATCCAGCTCACCTATAGGTCAAATTTAAAGGCACATTTATTTAGCCCCCAGCTCTCTGCTGCTAAGCTCATTGTAATCTCCGCTGATTACTCTGAGAAGTACCGTTCAATTTGGTGGAGGGAGGGAAGTATGGAAGGCTGGAGTTCCACTTATTTCCTCAGAAGTAAAGCCAGAGAGTGCAGCCTTCAGGGACAGTGTCATTATCTGGATGCTTTCTGAGTCTCAGAATCTGCTAATATCCACATTATCATTCCAATCTCAAAAATTACTTCAGGCCAGGCGCTGTGGTTCACTCACGCCTGTAATCCCAGTACTTTGGGAGGCCGAGGTGGGTGGATCACGAGGTTGGCGGACCACGAGGTCAAGAGATCGAGACCATCCTGGTCAACATGGTGAAACCCTGTCTCCACTAAAAATACAAAAATTACTGGGCGTGGTGGTGCCTGCCTGTAGTTCCAGCTGCTCAGGAGGTTGAGGCAGGAGAATCACTTGAACCCGGGAGGCAGAGGTTGCAGGGAGCCGAGATCACGCCACTGCACTCCAGCCTGGGCAACAGAGCAAGACTCCATCTCAAAAAAAAAAAAAAAAAATTACTTCAATGGCTAAAACACAGATTTTGTTTCCATTAGTTTTCTTTTGGGTTATCCTGAGGACTGTTCCCTTTCCTAACAGAGCTACAGAAGTAGAACAAGTGTCATAGTGGTATCGGAAACCACAGTTCTTCAGAGTAGTTACTTGGAGGAGACAGTATCAGTTAGAAGAGGGGTTCTCAAACTTGGTCACACATGAGAATCACTTAGGGTGCTTTTTAGGAAGGACATTTGCCTAGTTCCTATGCCAAACCAATGAAATCAGAATCTCTGGAGGTGAGAGTCCAAGCAGTAGAATTTTAAAATATATTCCCCAGATGCTTTTAATGTAAACCCAAGGTTTATTAAGAATTAGGTTTGGCTGGGCTCAGTTGCCTATAATCCCAGCACTTTGGGAGGTCAAGGCGGGAGGATTGCTTGAGCTCAAGAGTTCAAGACCAGCCTGAGCAACATAATGAGACCTCGTTTCTACTAAAACTAAAATTTTTTTAAAAATTAGCCAGGCATGGTGGCACACACCTGTAGTCTCAGCTACTTAGGAGACTGAGGTGGGAGGATCGCTTGGGCCAAGGAGATAGAGGTTGCAGTGAGCTTGATCATGCCACTGTACTTCAGCATGGGTGATAAAGCGAGACCCTGCCTCAAAAAAAAAAAAAAAAAAAAAAAGCTTTGGTTGCATATAAAAGAAAAAAAGGGCCAGGCGCGGTGGCTCACACCTGTAATCCCAGCACTTTGGGAGCCCGAGGCAGGCAGATCACGAGGTCAGCAGATCGAGACCATCCTGGCTAACAATGGTGAAACCCCGTCTCTACTAAAAACAC
This sequence comes from Papio anubis, assembly GCF_008728515.1. Taxonomy (NCBI): domain Eukaryota; kingdom Metazoa; phylum Chordata; class Mammalia; order Primates; family Cercopithecidae; genus Papio; species Papio anubis. The sequence goes on along the minus strand of NC_044981.1, from coordinate 18,366,336 downwards.
AAAAAATTAGCCAGGCGTGGTGGCAGGCGCCTGTCGTCCCAGCTCTTTGGGAGGCTAAGGCAGGAGAATGGCATGAACCCAGGAGGTGGAGCTTGCAGTGAGCGGAGATCGTGCCACTGCACTCCAGCCTGGACGACAGAGCGAGACTCCATCTCAAAAAAAAAGAAGAAAGAAAGAAAAAAAGAACATGTCTTAAGATAGGAGGGATTTCTCTTTCATATTAAAAAAATTTTGGCGAAGCCCAGTGACACATGCTTTTAATCCCAACCCTTTAACAAGCCCAGGCAGGAGGGTCACTTGAGCTCAGGAATTTGAGACCATCCTGAGCCACACAGTAACACCCCATCCCTACATTAAAAAATTACAAAAATTAGCTGGGCATGGTGGTGTGTGCCTGTAATACTAGCTACTAGGGAGGCTGAGGCAGGAGGATCGCTTGAGCCCAGGAGTTCAAGGCTGCAGTGAGCTATCATTGCACTACTACACTCCAGCAGCCCAGGCAATAGAGCAGACCTTGTATCAAAAAATAAATAAATAAAGCTTTTAAATAAACAAACTTTTCAAGTCCGTACACAATCATGCATGCATTGCAGTTCCTTGAGTCATTCAGGATTTGAGCTTATTCTGTCTTCCTGCTCTGTGATCTCACATCAGGCTTCTATTTTCAATATCACTTCATGGTCCAAGATGCCTGCTACAACCCCAGCCGTTACGTCTGGGACCAGCAGAAAGAGGAAAGGAGAAAGAAACAAAAAGTCTACCCTTTCTTAAAGGGCCAAGTTCAATAGCCTTTCTGGAGCTTCCCATACACTTTGACTTACATCAGCTTGACTGCAAAGGAGGCTGAGTACAGCCTTTAACTGAGCTAACGTTCTGTTGCTAAAGGAAAAGTTGAAAATGGAATTTGGGAAGGCAACTAGTAGTCCTTGCCACAGACTGAGAAATCAGCAGCTAGGCACGGTGGCTCATGCCTATAATCCCAGCACTTTGGGAGGCTGAGGCGGGCAGATCACCTGAGATCAGGAGTTCGAGACCAGCCTGGCCAACACAGCAAAACACCGTCTCTACTAAAAATACAAAAATTAGCTGGGTGTAGTGGCAGGCATCTGTAATCCCAGCTACTCAGGAGGCTGAGGTAGGAGAATCACTTGAACCCAGGAGGCAGAGCTTGCAGTGAGCCAAGATCGTGCCCTGCACTCCAACCTGGGAGACAGAGCGAGACTCCATCAGAAAGAAAAAAGAGAAAGAAAGAAGAAAGAAAGCAAAGAAAAGAAATGAAAAGAAATCAGCAACATAGTTCAGGCTCTCTCCATTCAAACTTTCTCTCTGTGACTTGAATCAACCTCATTTTTGTATGTTGTCCCAAGCTGTTACCGGCCTTAGAAGACGAGTGTATGACATCAAACACAAAACAACTCGACACCATTCTGCCATGGCTGAATAAGCTAAAGACATTTAACCACATTTACTGGCGGGATCTGTTGTCCAAGACGTCATAACAAACGTCGCTTCAGAAACTGGACTGATGATCCAGGGATATGCATTCGGTGCACACTAGGCATTCCCTTTCTGGCGAGGTATGCATCAAGCCAGGAGGTCTCTTTTAAATAATCCGAAGCTAAAAACAGGGACAGAGATTCTTCTCTCTCATACTGAGGGGCAGGTATGCAAAGAAGTAGTCACTGTTGCAATATAAATCACCCAATTTTCTTACATATATTTGACCCTGAGGTCATTCTTATAGATTCTCAGTGGTCAAGCAGCTAAAGTAAGATGCTTTTCAATAATAGGCAGAGCCATGTTGCATAGAATGTAGGTTACTACAAAATTCCTATTTAATGTCACATAACCTCTTTTATACAGCTTGCCCTGAAACTCTTCTCACTTCCCTCATACCCACTGGGTACCCAGTGTTCTTATGCTGCCCATAGCCGAGAGTCCTCAGTCACAGCTTTCCCATTGCAAAGCAGCTGCTTTCCAAGTTCCCATCCCCAAATGCCCGTGTCTTAGACTGTCCTAGAGGGGTCAGACTTCTGCCTCATGGCAATAACGGTAGTGTCAGTAAGGCAAACCAAAGAACATAACCAGGCCAGGCACAGTGGCTCACACCTGTAGTCCTAGTGCTTTGGGAGGCTGAGGCAGGATTATCACTTGGGCCCAAGGGTTCAATACCAGCCTGGGCAACATAATGAGACCCCATCTCCACACAAAAACAAAAACCAAAATTAGCCAGGCATGATGATGTACTCCCATAGTCCTAGCTACTCGGGAGGCTAGCAGGGAAAGGATCACTCGAGCCCAGAAGTTTGAGGCTACACCCCAGCCTGAGTGACAAAGCAAGACCCTCTCTCAAAAAAATAAATAACTAATGATTGCCCTTTCTAGTTAATGTTTTGCAAAAATGTGTATCTATCCGAGACTCCTTCGAGGAGTGTTATGGGCCTAATGGTGTTCCACCAAAATACACACGTTTAAGTCCTAACCCCCAGCACCACAAAATGTGACTGTACTTGAAGATATGGTCTCTATAGAGGTAGTCTGTACCCCTGATATGATGTGAGGAGGAAGGCACTCTATTGCAGTATTCCTTCTAAAATCCTAGAACCCCAATCTAATCATGAGAAAAACATCTAACAAATTCCAAATCCCAATGGAAGGGCAGTCTAAAAATAGTCTGAAAGTACTCCTCAATATTAAAACGTCATCAAAGACAAGGGAAGTCTAAAAGAATTTAGCCAAGATCAGCCTAAGGAAGGATGACGACTAAATAGAATGTGGTACCCTGGATGGGATTCTAGAAAGAAAAAGGATATTAGGTAAAAACTAAGGAAGTGTGAATAAATCATGTACTTCAATTGAAAACCATTAAGTGTACCAGAGGTGGTGGGTAATACTGAGAACAGGGGAAGCCATGAATGTGTGGGGACAGGGAGTATATGGAATATCCCACATGCTTTCCTCTCAGTTTTGTTGTGAACCTAAAACTGCTCAGAATAAATAGCCGTTAAAATGAAAAAAAAAAGATCCTTATTTTGTTTGTTTGTTTTTTGTTTGTTTTTAGCTCTGTCACTCAGGCTGGAGTGCGGTGGTGCAGTCAAAGTTCACTGCAGCCTCGACCTCCTGGGCTCAAATGATCCTCCTGCCTCAGCCTCCCAAGTAACTGGGACCACAGCTGCCATGCCCAGCTTTTTTTTTTTCTTAATTTTAGAGGTGGGGTTTTGCATGTTGCTCAGGCCAGTCTCAAAATTCTGGACTGAAGCGATCCTCCACCTTCAGCCTCCCGTAGTACTGGGATTATAGGTGTGAACCACGGTACCCAGCCTGAAAAAAAAATTATAATAATTCACAGACAGATGTACCTCACAGGATTTCAACAAGACTCTTTCTCCACCATCTGCAAAGACTCTCACCAACTGCTGAAGTCCAGGCTGGCTGAAAAGCAGCTGGAGGAAGCATGCTCATGCATCTGGGAACAAGGGGAGTTCACTGGCGAGCACGTGCCAGAATAGAAATGAGCTCCCTGCTGTTATCTGAGGCAACTTGTAGTGGGTCTCGATGCTAAAATTAAAGTACACCCCACAAGAAGGGAGGTCACCTGAAGGCAGCCAACTGGCCACCCCTTTAGGGATATTCTGTTGATAAATTCACCTCTGCCCAGGGTCAGCTCTCAGCTCAGCAATGACCTCATCCGTGTCTTGATGTTAATCAAACTCATAGATGCTGATTCAGACTAATAGAAATGAGTATGATATAGAAAAACAGGATGCCACATCATCAGGAAAACCCAACATGCTAGGCTTGCTGGAGTGGGGTCTGAGAGTCTCCATTTCTAACAAGTTTCCAGGCGATGCCAGTGCTGCCGGCCCATGGACCACACTTTAAACAGCAACGGTCTAGACAAGCTGTATGGGAAGTCCAAGTATCAGAGTTCATTGGTGAGCAGAATACGAATTAGATCTCAAGAGAGGTTGACTATGGAACTATTTCATGCCATCAGGTTTTGGCTGCTCTATATATCCATTTCCATAATAGATATCAACTAGCACTCAGTGGTGTCAGACCCTTGCTTTAACAGCCTTGAGAACACAGCTACTCTGTGCCAAACTATACAACCTGTTCATCCAGTCAACTGTGTTCTGCAGTATGTTGATCAGGTTTCATCATCTGAACTGATACATTCACACGGCCAGGAACGCAAATAAAAAACTCCCATATATTTCCGCCAGGGTAAATCCGAATATATTAAAAATGAAGCAACTACTAGAAACTCTATACCAATCAAAAGAGAGCGAGTAATGAAAGTAACGAATTTATCTACAGTACATGAACACTTGTTTTTTTTTTTTGAAACAAGAGTCTTGCTCTGTTGCCCAGGCTAGAGTGCAGTGGCTGATCTCGGCTCACTGCAACCTCCACCTCCCAGTTTCAAGCAATTCTCCTGCCACAGCCTCCTGAATAGCTGAGATTACAGGCACCTGCCACCACGCCTAACTAATTTTTGTATTTTTAGTAGAGACAGGGTTTCACCATGTTGGCCAGGCTGGTCTCGAATTCCTGACCTCAGGTGATCTGCCTGCCTTGGCCTCCGAGTGCTGGGATTGCAGGCATGAGCCACCGCACCTGACTTGAATAAAGAAATTTCTAACAGATTGGTTGAGAAGGAAAGGAAATACTGCAATGATTAGGTATCTTTCATTCAGCTATTTTCACACAGGCCTACTAAGGGAAACCACTATTCAGCAGGTAGCTCTCAAAGTCCTGCATGCAGAAGAATCATATGGAAAGTGTTTTGAATGCAAATTCGAAGGCCTCACTCCTTCTATTCCCACCCTCATTCTACCCCAACTACCTGGAGTCCAATTCAGCAGGCTGGGGCTTATAAATCTACATTTTTAACACGCACCCCCAACAGATTCTGAAAAATACTGGCTTATATATGATTTTAGTGGTTTTCAACCTGGCTCACATTAGATACAGCTGAGAAGCTCTAAAACAACAACAACAACAACAAAACAAAAAACTTCCCATGCCTGTATGCGAAAACCCCAAAACAATCAAATCAGAACATCCAGCGCATGAGACCCAGGCAACAGGCATTTTCCTAAGCTTCCCAGGTGACATAGTGTTTCCAGGTGTTACTATTTGTGTAGGTTGTTAGACATCAGATTCCAAGGCCCCTCCCTGAAGTCTCTGATTCAGTAGGTCTGGGGCAAGGCCCTAGTCGGTGTGTCTGACAAGTGCCCCAGGTGATTCTTATGATGGGGTTTGAGAAATGTGTGTGTCTAACTCAACTGAGTCAGAAATACTGATCCCAGCAAAGCTGCTTCGAAGGCTTTTTTTTTTTTTTTTTTTTTTTTTGAGACAACTCAAGGGATTTTTGACTCCAGTTTTGAAGCCCCTATTCCATGAATTTAGCTTCAATCTGACCTGGGTCTTCCCCAAGAGAGGGAACTCACCTCCCTTGATGCTGCATAGGATTGAAAGCCCACTGCTTTATACAGCATGGTCTCTGTGGCCCCACTTTTATTGCTAATATAACAGGACATTTCTCCCAGATTTAACACTTGGCGCTACATATCAGGGACATGGTATCATAAGCACTTCATCTATTAACTAATTTAATGTTCATAACAGTGCTATGATTAGGAACTATTCTTAGTGCTAATTCTACAGACTTTTTTAAAAATGGAGGCATACAGGCTAAGTAAATTGGCTGTTTCCTTAGTCAAAGCTAAAGTTACCTAGAGAATGAATCTGAACCCAAACAGTGGAGGACCAAGGTCTGCTCTCTTAACCGTAACACTATCATGCTGCTCACCAAGCAAAAGTTGAAGAGCCTGTCCACACATCACTTGTTGCCAGAAACAGACACCCACACCCACACCCACACCCACACCCCCCCCCCTCCACACACAGAGAGAGAGAGAGGGAGAGAGAGAAAGGATCAAGCAAGTTAGTGTCTATTACATCCCTACCATATATACCAAGTGCTGGGCTTGGGGCTTTACGGATATTACTTCACTTAATCTGTAAGTCAGATATAATCCCTATTGTCATGAACACACTATATCGCCTCACTCAGTGATGGAGAGAACCAAACTGTTTTGCATGGCATAGAGCACCATGCAAAAAACAAACACAAATAAAGCAGCCGAAGAAACCTTCCAAGTTGATTTGGCAGGCTGGAGACTGAAGAAAGAGCCAGTTGTGGGGGTACGTGCTGGGGCGAGAGGAGGCCGGGCAGAGGGTGACTGTGGCTGACTGTAAAAGGATTTTTGGAGGTGGTGGAGCTGTGAAGATCTTTGGCTCAGAGAAAAGACAGGGCTTCCTGAGGTCTCAGTAGGGGACAGGAGTTTCATTCAGACATACTGCTTCTCAGGGCAAATCTCAACAAGTCAGGACAAATAGCTGAGGTCCACCCACTTTAAGGAATGACAAGACATGGTGCTGCCTTTAAAAAGAATCTGATGTCTCTAACTCATACAGGGAAACACAACACAATTTCCTTGTCCTGCCTTAGGTTTCTTCCTGAGTAGTGGCAGAAGGGAGTTACAAACCCAGTGCCTTACTCCAAGGACTTTAAGCATTTGGCCAGTGGCCTGAAGAGACTGTCTTTAGGGAAAACAATGGTAAGTGGCTGTTAAACACCAGCTTTTTCCTATCTACCTGCTTAGGGACATCACATGATACCAATCCCAAACAACCCATCTGTCTAAGAAGAGCCACACTATAGTTCAGCCTCAAGGAAGTTTGCCTAAGCTCCAGGGTTCTGGAGGTCCGGGGCACAGGGCACACACTGAGTGAGGCCTTAGCAATACTGGACTCTATGCCCAATGGCTAAACAGAAAGGGTCTAAAAAACCCAGGACTACATGCATGAAGACAAATCCCAGAGAAGTGGAGAAGGAGAGAATCTTAGTCCATTCAGGCTGCTATTACAGAATACCACAGACTGGGTAGCTTATAAACAACATGTTTATTTCTCACAGTTCTGGAGGCTGGGAAGTCCAAGATCAAGGCAGACTCAGTGTCTGGTAAGGGCCCAATCTCTGGCTCATAGGTACTGACTTCTTGTGTTTGCACAAGGCAGAAGACAGAAGCAGCAAGTTCTCTGGCGTTTCTTTTATAGTGATATGAATCCCATTCGTGAGGACTCTGCTCCTATACTCTAATCAACTCCCAAAGGCCTCACCCTCAAATACCATCACCTTAGGGGTTAGGGTTTCAACAATAAGATTTTGGGTGTTTTGTTGCTTTGTTTGTTTGTTTTTGTTTTGTTTTGTTTTGACACAGAGTCTTGCTCTGTTACCCAGGCTGCAGTGCAGTGACATGATCGCAGCTCACTGCAACCTCCACCTCCCAGGTTCAAGTGATTCTCATGCCTCAGCCTCCTGAGTAACTGGGATTACAGGCACACACCATCATACCTGGCTAATTTTTGTATTTTTAGTAGAAACGGGGTTTTGCCATGTTGACCAGGCTGGTCTCCAACTCCTGGCCTCAAGTGATCCACCAGCCTTGGCCTCTCAAAATGCTGGGATTACAGGCATGAGCCACTGCACCCGGCCAACAATAAGATTTTTGGGAGAACACAAAACTTCAGACGGTAGCAGGGATGTCTAGATGGGCTGGCAGACAACTTGCAGCATCATGAGCCTTCTGGATTTTATAGCTCTGATCCTAGAATATAAGCTACTGGGTGGTGTTGTGTGGGTTACGGACAGCTTTGGGCCCAACGGCATTGGAACTGGAAGGTAGACAGTTCTGGAGATGAATTCCACCCTTAACCAAAGCAAAGATAGAGATGCTAGGATTTCTACCAGACATGCATTCCCTTACAACGCCAAGAGCAAGTAAGTTAGGTCAAGTGTGAGTGACAGCATCACAGGAGTGAGGAGAGTGGATAAGGAGGTGAAATGCAGTCATGCCTAAAAGAGGGTCCAATGAACAAAAGGAAACACAGGCAGTGACTTTCACTGATGGCAATAAATAATAATATTTAAAATTGTCCTGCACTTCATTCTTTCTTATTGATTCCTACCATGATTTATCTGCAAATTTGTAAAGCATTACCAAAAAAAGCCTGATTGAAGCTGATGGATGAGTTTATTATTTTTCAAACCTTCCTTTATATGTTTTATTTTCCCTGGACATGTAGGGTTAAGTAGACCATGTATACCAGAAAAATCAGAACTAATGTTTCAAGTTTTTTTTTTAAACTTCCTTCATCCAAGAAATAATAGTAGACAGCATTTGTAATTTAACATTGCTTCAAGGGGAATTGTACTCACATTTCCCACCTTTAGTGTAATCTACTTAAAATCCATACCTATTGTTTTCCCTTCATATATTATAAAGTCATAATCTCCTTTATGTGCTCTGCTGAGGATGACTTCTCTGTTGGCAAACAACGCAATACCTGCTTGCAACTCACTGAATGTTCAAAGCAAGAAACACCACCAAATGTTTAGTACATTCCCAGGCATATCTAATGAAAAACACATTTATTGTTTCTAAGAACTATTTGATGTACGTCCATGAGCAATAAATCTGGTGAATTCTCAAAAAAAAAAAAAAAAAAATGCTGTGGAAAACACTTGTTGGCTTAAGGAAGTTAACCTTTCTCCCAAATTGGACAAATCCTCATGACAGCAAATAGTACATGGTATTTAAAGACCTATTTGTCTATGACTCTAGACAAATATGTCACAGGAGGGGAGATTGTGTCTACAGTTGTTCACTACTGTGCCTAATATGCTGCATGGAACATAAATATTCAATAAACATTTGTGAAAAGAATGGAAGTTGCCTAAGGTGAAAACCAAACTTACATGCATTTGTGAAACATCCTTGTCTAAAGCCATACAAATAAAGGGAATTTAATTAGACACTCAAGCAAACACCCAAGTGTCTTTTCACATCCACATTCATCTGGTACTTATATACATTGCTTAGTTGAAAAGACATAAGAGAGGCATCTCACTTAAAGACACTCATCTAAGAAACTCAGGAGTCGGCCAGGTGCGGTGACTCATGCATGTAACCCCAGCACTTTGGGAGGCTAAGGCGGGTGGGTCACCTGAAGTCAGGAGTTCAAGACCAGCCTGGCCAACACGGTGAAACCCCACCTCCACTAAAAATAAAAAAGTTAGCCGGGCATGGTGGCAGACGCCTGTAATCCCAGCTACTCAGGAAGCTGAGACAGGAGAATCACTGGAACCTGGGAGGTGGAGGTTGCAGTGAGCTGAGATCGTGCCACTGCACTCCTGCCTAGGCGACAGAGCAAGACTCCATCTCAAAAAAAAAAAAAAAAAAAGAAACCCAGGAGAGTGGTGTCACAGTGGCAGAGTGGCATCACTGTGCCATCACGTACTAGCCATGGTTTCCTAGGAAACGGCTTGGCCTTTCTAAGACTCATTTTCTCATCTGTATACTTTTATAAAAAAATGACTGAGTCTCAGCCAACCACAACCACCATACTTCAGTCAATCATAGGGAGCCAACTAACCAGACCATCTTCAACTACGGCAAACGCTGAGCTGCAACCAATCCAGTGGTCTCAGTACTTCACTCCTGTTTTCTGTCCATAAATGCCACCTGACCATATTGCAGGCCAGAGTGCTCTGACCCTGTTCGGGTTTTGGGGGCTGCCCTAGTCTCGAATCATCCATTGTTCAATTAAGCTCTGCTAAATTTAATTTGTCTAAAGTTTCCCTTTTAACATAACCTTCCTACATCTCTATTTCCTAATCCATAAAAAGTTGATCAATATAACAATGTTTAACCTTATAAACATGTTGTGAGGCTTTAAATCAATTTAAGTGAAGGTTAAATGAGTTAAAGTATGAGTAAAGCATTTCCTTAACTGTTAAAATGTGATATACGTATTCTTTGTAAACTCTTGGGAAAGGTAATATGTTCTCCTCAAAGTGTTTCTCTCAAAGTTACCACCAAAATATATAGTAAAAACCAGTGACATTTTAAAAATAGAAGAGGAAGTCAAATTTGATAGAAAGTCTGAACTTACATGTCACTTACAAATTAATTCCAGACTACTTGATCTTTGCATTTTTAAGCTTTATGAAGCAAATTTGTAACAAAACCTACAGAAAATAGTGTAGTAGGCTGCCAGTGGGGAGAGTTTTAAGAATCTCCATAGAACAGTCTGGGCAACAAAGCGAGACCCTGTTTCTACAGAAAATTTTAAAAATCAGTCAGTCATGGTGGCATGAACCTGTAGTTCCAGCTGCTCAGGAGGCTGAGGCAGGCAGATCCCTTTGGCCCAGGAGTTCCGCGTTGCAGTGAGCTATGATCGCACCACTGTACTCTGGCCTGGGTGACAGAGACCCCATCTCAAAAACAAAAACTCCATGGAACAGGAAAAAGTTTTGAACACAGCATGTTCTCTCTTGCTCACTTTTTTTTTTTCCTTTTTTTTTTTTTTTTTTTTGAGACGGCATCGCTAAACCTCCATCTCCTGGGTTCAAGCAGTTCTCCTGCCTCAGTCTCCTGAGTAGCTGGGATTACAGGCTCACACCACCACGCCCAGCTAATTTTTGTATTTTCAGTAGAGAGAGGTTTTCACCATGTTGGCCAGGCTGGTCTTGAACTCCTGACTTCAAGTGATCCGCCTGCCTCAGCCTCCCAAAGTGCTAGGATTACAGGTGTGAGCCACCGCACCCAGCCAACATAGCACATTCTCTATCACAGAAAAGCGCAACATTCCTGAGAAGGCACCCAGAACAACTCAACAGAAACATTTTCTAAACTTTATGAAGAAGCAATGACTTGCTGGTGGAGAAGAAAAAAAAAAAAAAAAGTGAAAACTCAAAATTCTCTTACTGCTTTTTCACCCTATGTATGACAGTTTAAACAACTTCTTCCCTTTGAATATTAGAAGTTTACAGTTTCCTAGAGGCCAGACGTCTGAGGTGTGTGGAGTGACTGACAGATGTTGCAGAGTCGTTCAATCCTTCCGATTTGCAATATAATTCAGAGAATGGTGGCGCCGAAGGCCGCCTGGTCCAGCTCCCTCATTTTATAAAGAAACTGACAGGCAAATTAAATGGCTTTTGCAGCTGTCATATTCATTCATGAAAAACAGATACCAGAGTCGAAGTGTTTCATTTAGTGTGGAAATTAAGGGGAAAAAAAATTCCCCCTTAGCCAAAAGGAATTAAGTACACTGGATTAATGGGTTAACAAACAGTCCAGATCATCTTCTCAGAGCCTTTAGCAGCGGCTTCTAAAGCTCCTTAACATTTTAATTGGGGTTTTTCATGTAAGGAAAAATAATAGTTCCCCCCTCCACCCACAAGCCCTGCAAGTAGAAAAACCTAAGGCTTACCATCTTAACATATATTCAAGTTATAATTGTGTGCCTCTTTTAGGGTAATTTCTCGGCCCTGTACATGTAAATGTAAGGGTCTAGAAATATACTTTCAAATATACTTTGAATATATACTTTCAATATACATCCAAAATAATACTTTCTTGCCTTTATTATGAACATATGTAAAACCACCCCTTTATTTAAGAATAAACATTGACCTCCTTTCAGGGAAAAGCTATTGCCTCCAAGTGAATGCCTCATCCCTTGAACCATCAAGTTACTCTGTGGTCAGCATCACATACACTGGGGGAGACGCCAATAAATCCAAAGGAGATAATTTTAGAATAATAAAACAACCTACATGAAGCAAATAATAAAACCAACATCCAGACTAATGATCCTTAAGTGTCTGGATACCAATTCCGACTGAAAGACTTTTCCTATTAACTCCAAGGGAAACCAGTTATTGGCATCAGCTATCCAGGCAGAAACTCATGTACAGAATATAACTTCAGAGAAGCTTAAAATGGCTCTATACACCACAATTATACCTGCCAATCAATAGAGCCTATAATATGCTAGGCATGCTACCATCTGTTATTCCACCTAAACTAAACAACGCTGCCTGGCTGGGCACAGTGGCTCAAGCCTGTAATCCCAACACTTTAGGAGGCCAAGGCAGGTGGATCACCTGATGTTGGGAGTTTGAGACTAGCCTGGTCAACATGGTGAAACCCTGTCTCTATTAAAAATACAAAAATTAGCCAGGTGTGGTGGCACATGCCTGTAATCCCAGATACTCGGGAGTTTGAGGCAGGAGAATCGCTTTAACCCAGGAGGCAGAGGTTGCAGTGAGCCGAGATTGTGCCACTGCACTCCAGCCTGGGTTACAGAGAGACAGAGAGACTCTGTCTCAAAAAAATAAAAATAATACATAAATAAACAATTAATCCTGCCAATTAGAATCATCATTCCCATTTTTAAGATGAGGAAACTGACTCTCAGAGGGATTGGGGTCAAGATCAGCTAGCAAATAAACTTCAGGAGCCAGATTTATATCCTGATCTTTCCAAGGCCAAAGCCAAAATTTCCTCTGAAAATGCCACACAATTTTCCCCCATTAGCCTGAAATTCACACAATTAATTGCTCTCCTTAAACATCTTCAGGAAACATCTTCGTTTTATGTGAGACAGTGGCACACACTTCGGCTGATGCTTGTGCTTGGAAGAGCATATTTCTTACTGCATTCCAGCAGAAAGTTGGCTCTGCGGGAAGAGGCCAGGGGCAGGGATGCTTCACCTGAACTAAGCAAAGCAAGCAAAATGAAAGGATCTGGGGGAAGGCTGGCTTATAACAGTGTGGCAGTGACATCCAGATGGCAAGTCATCCCATTATAGGTACTACTTTCATACTTCGAACAACTAGAATGAATTACAGAGAAGTTCTATCTAAACCACTCTTAAAAGAGCTCTTGTGAAAATACATTTGGGAAAATTTACAACTGAATGCAGTGACTATATCTAAGCATGTGGCTATGAAGGGAATCTAAGAATTTGATGATATGACTCCTTAAGAACAGTCTAAGGGGCATTCAGAAATTCCTAGTTGATTTTACCAGTAACAGTGAGGCACTCATTCATTTAGCCGACACATATTATTCAAGCACATATTATATGCCTGTTTCTAATTTATTTTTTATATTTTTAGAGATAGAGTCTTGCTCTGTCACCCAGACTGGAGTGTAGCAGCATGATTATAGCTCACTGTAACCTTGACTCCCTAGGCTCAACTGATCCTCTTGCCTCAGCTTCTTGAGTAGCTAGCACTACAGGCATGTACCACCATACTCAGCTTTTTATTTATTTATTTTTGTAAAGATGGGGTCTTGCTATATTGCCCAGGCTGGTCTTGAGCTCCTGGCCTCAAGTAATCCTCTGCCTCGACCTCCTAAAGTGTTAGGATTACAGACGTGAGTCACCATGCCCAAAGCCTGTTTCTTGATATGATTTGCATCTACCCTGTCCTCAGGTTGCATCAGAGAAACCATGTCTTTATCTTTGGCTTAAGTGGTTCCTGGATGGCCTTTGGCAGGTAACCTTTTGCTATGTTGGTTCCAGCTGGGTAGAAGCTGGCCTGTGACTTCAAAGTTATGGCAAGCAGAAGTCTGACATGTGGTGTTAACTGACAGCGTCTAAAACTGTCTTTAGGACCAAGGAGGACCCATGAGGTTGGAACCAAGTTATTCTGGGGATGAAAGGAGCTAAGCTACGCCTCCCTTAACCAAAACAAGGTATCTGATGGGTGGGAGAAGCATCTGACATCCTTTGCCCAGAACACCAAATATCCCTTTATGGGAGCTTCTCGCTTCTTTCTGTTTTAAGAATAAAAAAGGGCCGGGTGCGGTGACTCAAGCCTGTAATCCCAGCACTTTGGGAGGCCGAGACGGGTGGATCACGAGGTCAGGAGATTGAGACCATCCTGGCTAACACGGTGAAACCCCGTCTCTACTAAATAAATACAAAAAACTAGGCGGGCAAGGTGGTGAGCGCCTACAGTCCCAGCTACTCGGGAGGCTGAGGCAGGAGAATGGCATAAACCCGGGAAGCGGAGCTTGCAGTGAGCTGAGATCCGGCCACTGCACTCCAGCCTAGGCGACAGAGCGAGACTCCATCTCAAAAAAATAAAAATAAAAATAAAAATAAAGAATAAAAAAGAAGAGAAGGTAACTGGGGTGTAAGCCTGTTGAAAAGAAAACGGATAGCTCACATGTTCAAAATAATGTATTTTAAATGTTTTCCAAAGATTCTGATTACATACGAGTTTTCCAGAAACATGTTATTATATAAAAGCAGGATTTGCTTACTTGAGTATAGGAGTACAAGGGAAGTTATTAGAGATGGCAAAGTTTATGCAGAAAATTATCCCAGAAGCAGTAGCCTATCTAGAAAATTTGACCTCATGTAAATTAATTTGTAACACCATCCTTCTCTATATGACAAAATTATTTTTGTTATAATTATAAAAGGAAATAATAGCAATGGGCACCATAAGGGGAATAACTTATTTTCATTAAAAAGGATACTAAAGGATACAAAGGTAATCCTGTGCATCGATAGAGGCTGTGAATAAAGAAATACTCCTATTGGCAGTTAAAGGTTTTTTTTTTTTTTTCTTTTTGAGACAGGGTCTCACTCTTTCCCAGAATGGAGCACAGTGGCATGATCATAACTCACTGCAGCCTCAAAATCCTAAGCTCAAGCAATCCTCCCCCCTCAGCCTCCCAAGTAGCTAGGACTACAGATATGAACCACCACACCCAGCTAATTTTTTTATTTTTTATTTTTTGTAGATACAGGATCGCACTTTGTTGCCCAAGCTGGTCTTGAACTCCTGGGCTCAAGCAATCCTCCCACCTCAACCTCCCAAAGTGCTGGAATTGCACCTGGTCAAGATAAAGTATTAAATCCATTTGGACATTCTCACCAGGCAATCCATGACATCTGAGCATGATTCCTGACTTATACCTGAGCTCTTATTCCCTATTGTTACATTGGCTGTCTTAATTCCAGAAGCCTGAACCATACAGCTGTTCATATCCCAGAGAACAGCAAATCCAACTGTAAAGCCTCAAGAAATCTGACATCTGCTGGCAGCTGAATGCCACCACGTTGTTTGTCTGCAATGACATTTAAGAGTCTTGAATGATATCAAATGTGAGGTATAATCTGGTGCGTGGCTAAGATTGGGACCTGGAATCAAAAACAAGGCTGTAAAATGGGGCACCTCACAGACTCTGCCAACAACTTTGTGAGCCCCAAATATTTGGTATGACCCTGTTTTTTACACAGGATTTGATTCCATTAAATTGAATCCATTTCAATCCAACTAATGGATATGCCGGGTCCTGTGCTAGACAGTGGGTGGGAGGAGGGAGAATATGGATAAAATAATCCCGGTCTCAAATGTTCACAGTCCAGGAGGAAGAACACAGGAACTCCATGATAAAGGTAACAACAGACTAGTGGCCTGGGTACAAAGGCAACACAGAGGAGAGGAAAGAGCTATCTGGAGGGTCAGGGATACTGACCAATAGTGGGGTTTAAAGGAAAACCAGGGGTTCATCAGGCAGGAGGTGGGAGAATTGCCTAAAGCATATCAACACCACTGAATATCACATCAATTTACCGTATCCGTGGGTACATTTAATGCTGAAGACAATATCCATCATTCTTATTTCAACTAGACAGCCACAAAGAAATTTGCAATGTCTATTTCTCACTTTGCATACACATGACAAAATATTGATGAAAAATAACCCATTACTGAGGACTTACTTTGTGTTAGACATCACAATAGGTATGTTATTCCCACAATAACCCCTTTAAACATTATATATTATCTTTATAGATGAAAAACTCTTAGGTCAAGGTCACCTGGCTAGTCAATGGCTCAGCCAGATCTTGTGGGGTGTTGTTTTGTGTTTCTTTTTACATTTCTCACTTTATTTTTTTTTATTTCAACAGCTTTTGGGGTACAAGTGGTTTTGGCTACATGGATGAATTGTATAGTGGTGAAGTCTGAGATTTTAGTGTACCTGTCACCCGAGTAGTGTACATTGTACCCAATATCTAGTTTTTTATCCCTCACCCCACACCCATTCTCCCCATTCCGGGTCTCCAAAGTGCATTATACCACTCTGTATGCCTTTGTGTGAACATGCCTTACTTCCCACTTATAAACGAGAACATACAGTATTTGGTTTTCCATTCTTGAGTTACTTCACTTAGAATAATGGCCTCCAGCTCCATTCAAGTTGCTGCAAAAGACATTATTTCATTCTTTTTTATGGCTGAGTAGTATCCCATGGTGTATATATATCTCATTTTCTTTATCCACTCATTGGTCAATGGGCACTTAGGTTGGTTCCACATCTTTACAATTGTGAATTGTGCTGCTGTAAATACATGGTACATGTGTCTTTTTCATATAATGACTTACTTTTCCTTAGGTAGATACCCAGTAGTGGGATTGCTGGATCAGATGATATATCTACTTTTAGTTCTTTAAAAAATCTGCGGCCAGGCACAGTAGCTCATGCCTGTAATCCCAGCACTTTGGGAGGCCGAGGCAGGTGGATCACGAGGTCAGGCGATCGAGACCATCTTGGCTAACACAGTGAAACCCCATCACTACTAAAAATACAAAAAATTAGCTGAGTGTGGCGGCAGGTGCCTGTAGTCTCAGCCACTCGGGAGGCTGAGGCAGGAGAATGGCGTGAACCCACGAGGTGGAGCTTGCAGTGAGCCGAGATCAGACCACTGCGCTCCAGCCTGGGCGACAGAGTGAGACTCCATCTCAAAAAAAAAAAAAAAAAAAAAAAAAATCTGCATACTGTTTTCCATACACATTTACATTCCCACCAGCAGTGTCTAAGTCTTCCCTTTTCACCACATCCACACCAACATCTACTGTTTTTCTGACTGTTAATAATGCTCATCCAGATTTTGAATCAGGTTTATCTAAAGCCAATGATCTGGCCTTAATCACCACCCCAAACTTCCTTTATGCAAGTCACCTATATATCTAAACCAGTCCCTTGCTTCTCTATTTAATATAAATCTTCATGTTGACATAGTTCTCTTTCTGCTATGCTGTGGAGCTAGTGCTAAGTTTCCTTCTGACAATTGCTGACGCCAAAGCTTCTCCTTTCAGCATTTACCAAACCATAAACCAAATGCTGGACTTACATGGGGAAGTGGAAACTGGTTTGGTTTGCAGGACTTGGAGCTATGGTGGAGCTTTTTGTGGCTTGGGGACTCTGATTCCAAAGCCCAATTTTCTTTTTTTTGAGACAGAGTTTCGCTCTTGTCACCCAGGCTGGAGTGCAATGGAGCAATCTCAGTTCACTGCAACCTCCGCCTCCCGGGTTCAAGTGACTCTCCAGCCAAAGGCCTCAATTTTCTAAGTAGCAAAAGGAAGAGAAACTCCACAGCTGAAGTGACTCAAGAAGGAACTTGAGATAATTTAATACTTCGCGTGCTTTATTACACTTAGGGTTTTTCTGATGTAGATACAGCAGAACTAAATGTACCCAAGGGACAGAAACAAACAAACAAAAATGCCTTTCCAAAGCTCAGAGGGCATCTAAATATTACCAATTTTTTGTAAAGGTTTATATAAAAAAGCGGGAAGAAAATGGAGTAGAGGGAAAAGTCCGTATGAAAACAAAGACCCACTGAAATGCTAAAAGGTCAAAGATGCAGAATCCCAGTTCTGCCAGCTCTTCCTGCTGAGCTGTTTAAGACGAACCCCTCATCTCCCTCCCCTGGCTCTCTCCACCACTCACACAAGAAAACACTACATGGTGGTCCACTTAATTTCTCCTGATCATCAGAAACAGCCCCTGGACAACTACATCTAGGATCTCCAAATGCGGCACAATTTTCTTGCTTTTTAAGGAAATTATATCAAATTACGGTTGGAGAAAAAAAACTGGCTAAGCATTCTTTTAAAAGTTCAGAACAGTCTAAATTATGGGGTTGCACACACAAGGAGAAGGAAGTGTTGTTTTAATCTGATTTTAAACTGAATCAGTTGAGGCTGCTGCAAAGATGAACTATGTAATCAGAGCAAACTACTCAGTTAATACAGCTACAGCAAAGAAATACAGTCAGAGGAAAGGGCAGAGACCAGAAAGACCTTTCTTCTGCTTTCTTCACTAGAGTTATTTTTCTCTTTAGTAACAGGAAAGAGAAATACAAATACTATATTTGCATATTTGATGTGCCAAAAAAATCACATTAAATAATTTTAAAATTATACTTCTTACAAAATATTCACTTTATCACTTCTTGTAAAATAAATTTGTCCTGGGAAAAGGAAGTAATTGTTCCTTAAAGAGTTACTAAATGTACTTATTTACATTTAGCATGGTTTTCTCACACATAAACCAATCACACCCACAAGGCCTGCAACAAGAAGGGCTTAATACTTTCATACAAACCATTATTTTTGGAATGTCCTGATTTTTAGAAAATAATTTTCAAGCAATGATGTCCTGTTCGTTATTTTTATTTATTTATTTTTAGATGAAGTCTCACTCTGTCTCCCAAGCGGAGTGCAATGGCACAATCTCAGCTCACTGCAACCTCTGCCTCCCAGGTTCAAGCAATTCTCCTGTCTCAGCCTCCCGAGTGACTTTTTGTATTTTTAGTAGCGATGGGGTTTCACCATGTTGGCCAGGCTGGTCTTGAACTCCAGACCTCAGATGATCCACCTGCCTCCTGCTCATAATTTTTAAAAGCTAGCTGAGCATGGTGGTTCACACCCATAATCCCAGCACTTTGGGAGGCAGAGGTAGGAGGATCGCTTGAGGCCAGGAGTTCAAGACCAGCCTGGGCAACACAGTAGGACCTCATCTCTACAAAAAAAAAAAAAAAAATTAGCTGGGCTCGTGCTTTGCACCTGTGGTCTCAGCTACTCAGGAGGCTGAGGCAGGGGGATCACTTCAGCCTGGGAGGTCAAGGCTATGGTCTCTCAAAAAAAAAAAAAAAAAAGAAAAAAAACACCAAAAAAAAAAGCCATGCTTAATCCAGTTACCATTTCCACTTATTTCTGGAATTGAAAAGAATTTCAAAGTTTACTAAAAAGCAGGGAAGTGATACAAACATCCAATTTGCACAAAAGAGTTATTATGTCTTACCAGTGGAAATCAGACATAATTGGACAAGTTTTAGAAACAAAGAAGCTAACATGCCTCAGAGATTGAATTTAGAATGTTCCTCAAATGCCAGTGCTAATCACAAGCTGAGTATCACAATTTCAAAATGTAAAGAGAACATTTTTTTTTGTTTTTTTGTTTTTTTTTTTGAGACGGAGTCTTGCTCTGTCACCCAGGCTGGAGTGCAGTGGCCGGATCTCAGCTCACTGCAAGCTCCGCCTCCCAGGTTTACACCATTCTCCTGTCTCAGCCTCCCGAGTAGCTGGGACTACAGGCGCCCGCCACCTCGCCCGGCTAGTTTTTTGTATTTTTTAGTAGAGACGGGGTTTCACCGTGCTAGCCAGGATGGTCTCGATCTCCTGACCTCGTGATCCGCCCGTCTCGGCCTCCCAAAGTGCTGGGATTACAGGCTTGAGCCACCGCGCCCGGCCAAGAGAACATTTTTTTAAGTAATTATTTCACATTGAAACCAAAACCCAAAAAACAATGCCAGTCATCACAGTATGTGGTAAATGTAACTTTCAGAAACAAGTAACTGACTTGTTTAACAAGAAACCTGTTTTCAGGGTTGGTGAAAGCAAACCAGGTCTGATGATGCATATCTAATTACCCAAGGAAAGCAATCAAAGTAAAAAGATTCCATTGGTTCATTAACTATTAAAATGCAACACCAAAGACACAGCCCCTTTAAAGGCTTGACAACAAATATTAACTTATTACACATACAAATTATGCTCAAGACCAGCAATGCTACTATTCAAATAATAACCAGGTAATATTATTCTTACTGGGTTGAAAGAATGAAAAACAGCTTAAGGAGTGAATTTTCAAGTGCATGTAAAATGTGGCAAGTTGGGACATGGAAAAACTGAAAGTAGTAAAGGTAATTCAGTTACCAGAAAGGGATATAAAAATAATCAGCTCATTCAATGAAAACATAATGCAGAATTAGGTCAGCAAAGCTGAAAACATAATACAGAATTAGGTCAGCAATACAGACCTAGAAACCTCCTTCCTGTCTCCCAACTCCACACACAATTCAGTCAATGCTGGCTGCTTTTTCACCAACCAATCCAAGGATAAAAAGCTAGGAAAGAACAACATTCGGGTGAAAGGAGGCCCCTCCTTCTATGAGTGTCAAATTATATAAACCTATGAGACAGCCTCTCAGAGTCATGGCCATCATGACTTACAGCTGAATGGAACATAAACTGTCTCCACAAATAAATTATGTTTTGCATTGCTTTACCCCAGCCTTGGAAACTTCTTCTATGTCTCTATCACCAGAGACTCTGCCAAGGAGAGAGGAAGGCTGCAAAATCTAGCTCTTCCCCATTCTCTTCAAAACTCCAGGTGAGCTAGAGCCCTTAAATGCGTTCAAGGACAGCAGCTGGGTGCGTAAGGGGGCGTATCCCATCTGGTCCTAGCGCTCCTCTGTCCTTGCTTTTTTCTCTTTTCTGCATCACACTCAAATGGCTGGAGCTGGTGGCCAGAGATAAGAACTTAGAGACATTTCCACCGCTAGCCCACTGGGCTCCCCACTTTCCCACTGCTTCCTGTAAAAGGACCATTCATGCATTTACCCTCGAACTGAAAACGACCCACACTGTATTATGCAAAATATACTGCTAGTTGCTCGCTCGTGCTCTCTCTCTCTCTCTCCACCTGATCCTTCATTCCTGCCTCACATGACCAAGAGTCCAAAGACTCATGGTGCTTTCCCGGCCCAGGAACTGTTTAAGTGAAAATCTTTGGATTTGTTTCCTATTAGGGTGCTGTACTGAATTTGCACCTTCCATCTGAAGAACTAGAGGCTGCCCCAGGCCTGATTTTCTCCAGGACACCAAGGAGAACACAAAGTCAGGCTCCCAGCACCAGAGTGACAGTCAGACAGGCATAAACTGGACCCAATCAGACAAGAGCCACGTGGGTATCTGCCAGTATAAACAAGGTTCCCGTGAGAGAACCCTCCTAGTCACAGGTTGGACAAGTAGGCTTTAGGCCACCCGCCAAGTAGACGTATCCTGTGAAAGGCACACAGTGAACACTCACACCCAGCTCCCCTTCACTTCCCATCAGGGCAGCATTGTTAGCTGCTCTGATACTAGAACCCCAAGTTAGCTGGGGGCTGTCAAAAACACCTGCTTCTCCTTCTTTCTCCCATTCTCCCCGGATTCCTGGGGCTCACATGGTGTGGTATG
Organism: Papio anubis; assembly: GCF_008728515.1. Classification (NCBI taxonomy): domain Eukaryota; kingdom Metazoa; phylum Chordata; class Mammalia; order Primates; family Cercopithecidae; genus Papio; species Papio anubis. The sequence continues at coordinate 18,345,083 of NC_044981.1, read as the reverse complement.
AGCCTGCCATATACACGCCCAAAATGGCATCCCTTCCCTACTCTCCACTCCAACTCTATAATTCCTGCTTCATTAGTTCAGCTGGGGTGGACAGAGCTGGAAAATGATCTGATATTCTAATCCACATTACAGTAATACTTAATAAAGTAAATAATTGACAGCATCTTCTCCCCACCTCAATTCCCCATGCACTCTCATTGTTAAATCAAACCAGTCTCCAAGTGTGTGTATTTTAGGCAGTATGGAGAAGGAATGGGGGATAGGTTTCGGGAATGGGAGGCTGGTTTTCTGTTGCCTGATCAGTCACACCACTTGCTGGCCTTGGAAGGAAGCACGATATTTCCTGAAGGGCAGGAGAAAGGTATCCCACACCTACTGTCTTTCTCCCACTGCCACCCAAGGAGTGCAAGCCCGACCATGTCCTCCCATCTCCTCTCCAGTCTTCTAACATTGACCAAAAAATTAAGTTCTTACACATGCTTCAACATGGATGAACCTGGAGGACATCAGGCTACATGAAATAAGCTAGTCACAAAAGGACAAATACTGTATGATTCCACTTACACAAGGTACCTAGAGTAGTCAAATTCATCAGAGACAGAAAGTAGAATGGTGATTGCCAGAGGTTGGGGAGAGAAGGAAATGGAGAGTTGCTATTTGTGATTATGAAAAAGTCATTCACAGGCTGGGCACAGAGGCTCATGCCTGTAATCCCAGCATCTCTGGGAGGCTGAGGCAGGAGAGTTGCTTGAGCCCAGGAGTTCAAGACCAGCCTGGGCAACACAGTGGGACTCTGTCTCCACAAAAAATACAGAAATTAGCCAGGGATGGTGGTGCACACCTGTGATCCCAGCTACTCAGGAGGCTGAAGTGACAGGATCGCTTGAATCTAGGAGGTCGAGGCTGCAGTGAACCAAGATAGTGCCACTGCACTCCAGCCTAGGAAACAGAGCGAGACCTTTTCTAAAAAAAAAAAAAAGAAAAGAAAAAGTAATTCACATTGTGAATTACTTATTGCCACGGAATTGCACATGTGAAACTGGTGAAATGGTCAATTTTATATTATGCATATTTTACCATAATAAAAAAAACCAACAACAAAAGAAATGTTTAAATAGGGGGATAATCTCACCCATTCCTCCCCAACCCCTACCTTCCCCATTCCTCACTGAAACCGGTTTTAGTCCCAGGACTTCAGTATCTATTCATACCCTCTGGTTCTACTAGGGGTGGACACATTTGTCACCCCAAAGGAGCCTGGCTCCTGGAGCAGCCCCTGGAGGGACACAGAGAGAGCCTCTGCCACCTCCTGAGTTGGTCTTAGAGAACAAGTCCACCAGGGAGCTGAAGCAACTTTTCCTCCTTGCATTTTTCCTGTTTTCTCCAAAAGTGGACCCCATTCCTCCCACTCTGTTCCTCATGCTCCTCTATTCCATCCCCAGGCCAAACTCTCAAGAGCTGGATGACTGAGTGACCGTGAACCCCCATTCACTATTTTCAGGTAAACCATAGTGTAACATAGACGAATCCATTTCCAACCCTGAGCAGATTCTACAGGACTCTTGAGAGCTGAAATGGGATTCATTAAATAATTGGGTCAGCCTCTAGGAAAAAAAAAAAAATGAAGTGCACTTTTCCCTACTCCTTTCCCATATGCTTAGTATCTATGTAACATAATTCTTTTTTTTTTTTTTTTTTTAGACAGAGTCTTGCTCTGTGGCCCAGGCTGAAGTGCCGTGGCGCGATCTCGGCTCACTGCAAGCTCCGCCTCCCTGGTTCACACCATTCTACTGCCTCAGCCTCCCGAGTAGCTGGGACTACAGGCTCCTGCCACCATGTCCGGCTAATTTTTTTATATTTTTAGTGGAGACGGGGTTTCAACATGTTAGCCAGGATGGTCTCGATCTCCTGACCTCGTGATCCGCCCACCTTGGCCTCCCAAAGTGCTGGAATTACAGGTGTGAGCCACCACACCCGGCCTGTAACATAATATTTATTCATTCATTCATAGAGATATTATTCACTAATTATTATCCACGCAACTGTGTTGCATAGTTGCACAATACAATGGTTAACAGTACATTATCTATGCACAACACGTGTGACCCTGGGCAGTCTTTTCAACACCAACTGCCTCAGTTTCCTCATCTACAAAGTGTAAATAACAGTCATACCTATCTCATAGAATTGTAATAAAAAATTAAGTGTGTCCTGTGTAAAAGGTTTAGGAAACATACCTAGCACATCAAGAGCACTCAAAGTAAGTTGTTATCTGAATCCGTTAATCATACTAAATTTTCATTGCTCACTAACAATGTGTGACTTTTTTATCCCAAATGTTTGACACTTTTGACAACTAAAGGACACTTCTGAAGATTTTAATCTAAAGTAAAACAAACAGTATTATGGTAGCCACTCCAGCATGGGAAGGAGGAACACGAAGACATTTGTATTGCATTTTTCCATGTTCTAGGAATACCAATGTATAAACCATCCACTGCTGAAACTTATAACGTCAATCTGATATAGTAAGTTTCCTTCTGTAAATCAAAGCAGGATTCTTAATTATAGTCTAAAGCGCCCTCTAGTGTTCTTATGCAAAAACTCCCGGGATAATATGCCATCCTTACAACTAGAGTCTTTTTCTGCCCTGGACATTACTGGTTTAGGGGTATTGTCCTGCTGTTTTGTCTGCTTTAACATTTCCCTGGATTGTTTCACTTTGATGGAGAGTCACCATTAATATCTGCACTAAAATAAGCTAGGATTGGTTTAGTAGCCCTTTATATTTTCAGCTTCCACCATGGTCTTGTCTAGTATTGTATGAGACATAAGCCAAGATGCCAAATGTGGTTAAATCTGTAAGGCGGCTAGTATTGACCCATTTCTATTTTCCCCAGTCCTTTCCACATGCAATGGAACTAACACGTTTCCCTTTCAAAAACAGCAAGGCACTGTTTACAAAAAAAAAAAAAAAAAAAAAGGCCGGGCGCGGTGGCTCAAGCCTGTAATCCCAGCACTTTGGGAGGCCGTAGACGGGCGGATCACGAGGTCAGGAGATCGAGACCATCCTGGCTAACACGGTGAAACCCCATCTCTATTAAGAAATACAAAAAACTAGCCGGGCGAGGTGGTGGGCGCCTGTAGTCCTAGCTACTCGGGAGGCTGAGGCCAGAAAATGGTGTGAACCCGGGAGGCGGAGCTTGCAGTGAGCTGAGATCCGGCCACTGCACTCCAGCCTGGGCGACAGAGCGAGACTCCGTCTCAAAAAAAAAAAAAAAAAAAAAGACCTTCAGACAAGAGCCTCCAAGTTCAACTCTGTGTCCAAGGACAGCACTTACGGTGGCAAGAGAGCTCTCCAACAGCTGCTGCCCTGAACCCTTGGGACTCACCGACTAGGTGTGCCATGGCCCATGCTCAGGTTTATAAAATGCATACAACTGCCAAGGCACAGCTGCTGGGGTCCCTGAGATATGTGAGAAATCATAGGTTAGGGGTGTGAGGAATATGTGCAGGGAAACAAGGCTGAAAGTACTGCCTTAGGACATAGAGAAACCAATCTGGCCAAACTGATTTCGTCATTTCTTCTATGAGGTGCATCTAAAAGTATTGTGTTATTATTTAGTGGTGATTTTTTATTTTGCAAGAAATCTTTCAATAACAATATACTCAAAAGTGAAAGTTTAAGCCAGGTTCAATCACTCACACCTGTGATCCCAGCACTTGGGAGGCCAAGGCAGGAAGATTCTTTGACCCAAGGGGTTTGAGACCAGCCTGGGCAACATAGCAGAATCCCGTCTCTATTTTTTAAAGTAAATAAATAAAAGTGAAAGTTTACACTTCATAAAATATTAAGTGAGGAATTTTTCTATCCTCAAGTAAGTTGATGAATGTGAAATTGCATAAAATGTCATCATTTGCTACTCTCCACACCCATGGAGGACATATGGTGATATCCTCCAAATGAATATCCAGAACAAAATGAAATCACCAAAGTGATCACCAAAGTGATATCCAGAACCAAATGAAAACCCCAAAACACAAATCTGAAGAAGTTTTTTGTTTTCTTGAGTTGTTTTTTGTTTGTTTGTTTTGTTGTTATTGTTGTTGTTTGAGACAGAGTCTTGCTGTGTCGCTCAGGCTGGAGTGCAGTGGCGTGAACTGGGCTCAGTTCACTGCAATCTCTGCCTCCCAGGTTCAACCAATTCTCCTGCCTCAGCCTCCCAAGTAGCTGGGATTACAGGCGCACACCACCACGCCCAGCTAATTTTTCTATTTTTAGTAGAGGTGGTGTTTCACCATATTGGCCAGGCTGGTCTTGAACTCCTGACCTCAGGTGACCCGCCTGCCTCGGCCTCCCCATGTGCTGGGATTACAGGCGTGGGCCTGAAGTGTTATAATCTACATTAAAAATTAGTAGTGGCCAGGTGCAGTGGGTCACACCTGCAATCCCAGCATTTTAAGAGTCTGAGGTGGGAGGATCACTTGAGGCCAGGAGTTCAGGACCAGCCTGGGAAACATAGCAAGACCTTATCTCTACAGAGAAAAAAAAAAAAAAAAATGCTAGGCAGGTGTAGTGATACACACCAGTAGTCCTAGCTACTTGGGAGGTTGACATGGGAGGATCTCTTGAGTCCAGGAGTTCGAGGCTGCAGTGAGCTATAATTGTGCCGCTGAACTCCAGCCTAGGCAACAAAGCAAGACCCTGTTTCTACTTTTAAAAGAAAAATAAAATTAGTAGCTATTTTGGAAACCCTGTACTTAAAGTTTACAAGTTATTACATGCAGCTATGGAAGGTGATCATACGACATTTCAATCCAGTAATTATTGTCCTACACTGACTTTGCCAATTTTTATTTCATGCTTTTGTGTTCATGTACCAAAAGTGAAGCAAAACCTATAATGTGTTAAGATTGATAGCAGAATTCTATACAGTGTTACTAAGGCTTCACCTAGAAAGAAAGATCAATTAATTCCAATAATGGTTTAACTTTTTTATCTACTTCATGGAATCAATGTAAAGCTTCTGGAATTGTTGTCTGTTTAAGATGAAACATATCTGACATAATTGTGAATCTTGCTATAAATTTAGTTTAAATTTTCAATATTTAAGATAAAAGTATTTATTTCTGCAGTGATAATCTATATAAACATTTTGGTGGAACATGATATCATGGTAAAAACAATATCTTGGCCAGGCGCAGTGGTTCACACCTGCAATCCCAGCACTTTGAGAGACCAAGGCAGGCAGATCATGAGGTCAGGAGTTCGAGACTGGCCTGGCGAACATGGTGAAACCCTGTCTCTACTAAAAGTACAGAAAAAAATTAGCTGGGTGTGGTGGTGCGTGCCTGTAATCCCAGCTACTCGGCATGCTGAGGCAGGAGAATGGTGTGAACCCAGGAGGCAGAAGTTGCAGTGAGCCGAGATCACGCATTGCACTCCAGCCTGGGCAACAGAGCAAGACTCCGTCTCTGGGGAAAAAAAAAATCTTCTTAAATTAAGGCATCTAGGTGGGGCACAGTGGCTCACACCTGTAATCCCAGCACTTTGGGAGGCCAAACCGGGCGGATCACAAGGTCAGGAGATCGAGACCATCCTGGCTAACATGGTGAAACCCCCGTCTCTACTAAAAATACAAAAAATTAGCCAGGCGTGTTGGCAGGTGCCTGTAGTCCCAGCTACTCGGCATGCTGAGGCAGGAGAATGGTGTGAACCCAGGAGGTGGAGCTTGCAGTGAGCTGAGATCGTGCCATTGTACTCCAGCCTGGGCGACGGAGCTGAGACTCCGTCTCAAAAAAAAAAAAAAAAAAAAAAAAAAAAAAAAAAATTAAGGCATCTAATTTTAAAGATGCAGAACTATAATTGAAGTTGGTTACAGTGTAAACAGAGTCATAATTTCTCCAAAGAAGTTGCATTATTGTATCAATTGCAATGAAACCATATTTGTAAAAATTTACAAATTTTGAAGATGCCAACTAAACTACAAAATTTTCGTATAAAGTTGATAAGTTGATGTTGATTGCAAAAAAAAAAAAAAAACCAAAACACTTCAGCATGGCAGTACTGAGCTTTATTTCCTTTCTGCTACCCATCGTCCATTGGAACTATTTAGTAAATCAGTTGTTGTCTGACCAATGATACTGAATTTTTTCATAAATTAGTCCTCTAGATTTAGGGTGCGTTTTGTTCAATATCAGTTAGAAATTTTAATCAAAGAATTCAAGGAGCATCAAAAAACTCCTTGAATAAGGAGAAGTTAAAAATAAGTCTATTTTAGAAAAAAAGCAGTATTGGCTGGGCGTGGTGGCTCACACCTGTAATCCCAGCACTTTGGGAGGCCAAGGTGGGTAAATTACTTGGGGCCAGGAGTTCGAGACCAGTCTGGCCAATATGGCAAAACCCCGTCTCTACTAAAAATACAAAAGTTAGCTGAGTGTAGTGGCACACGCCTGTAATCCCAGCTACTCGGGAGGTTGAGGCAGGAGAATCCTTTGGACCTGGGAGGTGGAGTTTGCAGTGAGCCGAGATTGCATCACTGTACTCCAGCCTGAGTAACACAGCAAGACTGTGTTTTGGAAAAAAAAAAAAAAGAAAGAAAAGAAAAAAAATGCATTCTTCCAAAAAATGCCAGTGTCAGAAAAATGACATGATTGATATTTGAGACAGATAAGACTAAAGTCCGGGTGTGGTGGCTCAAGCCTGTAATCCCAGCACTCTGGGAGGCCGAGGAGGGCAGATAACCTAAGGTTGGGAGTTTGAGACCAGCTGGAGGAACATGGAGGAACCCCGTCTCTACTAAAAATATGAAATTAGCCAGGCATGGTGGCGCATGCCTGTAATCCCAGCTACTCAGGAGAATGAGGCAGGAGAATCGCTCGAACCCAGGAGGCAGAGGTTGCGGTGAGCCAAGATTGTGCCATTGTACTCCAGTCTGGGCAACAAGAGCAAAACTCCGTCTCAAAAAAAAAAAAAAAGACTAAGAAACTGATTAAGCATGTACTATGTAACAAAAACAAAGACTAAGGAGCTAATTAAGCATGTGCTATGTAACAAAAATAATCATACCACTTATGTTATTTTCATCATTCTGATAAGACTAAAGATTTTTTTATTTTGCTTTAATATACATAGATAGTTGTTACTTTTTAGAAAGAATTTCATTTTCAAAAGTTTTTAAATAGAACTATTTTATTGGCCTATGCATATAATAAAACTAATTTATCAGTCAATATATAAACAATTTAGAAATTATATTCAAAGATATGTAAATTATATTGTATGTATTATTTTAGTACTTTTTCATTTTAAGTGTACTGGTTTGGAAAATAAATTACCCTAAAAAGAGCTACCAGGCTGAGCATGGTGGCTCACACCTGTAATCTCAGCACTTTGGGAGGCCAAGATGGGTGGATCACTTGAGGTACAGAGTTTGAGACCAGCCTGGCCAACATGTTGAAACCCTGTCTCTACTAAAAATACAAAAGTTAACCAGTCATGGTGGCGGGTGCCTGTAATCCCAGCTACTCAGGAGGCTGAGGCAGGAAAAGAACCGGGGAGGCGGAAGTTGCAGGGAGCCAAGATCGCACCACTGCACACTCCAGCCTGTGCAACAGAGCGAAACTGTCTCAAAAAAAAAAAGAGAGAGAGAGAGCTACCATTTCTTAAGAGCTTACTATTTATGAGGCACTGTGCTTGAATCAATTTACTCTCTACAACCATTCTGAAAGGTCGTTATGAGCATCTTCGTTTCACAGAAAACTCCACCTGACGATCATAAGTGCAGTACAAGAATGTGTCTCCAGTCTCAGCCCACACTCCTCACTCACCATCTTCTACTACATCTTTCCCTACGTCAACAGGACACACTACTGGCCCACCAAAGGTGGAATGCGCTTCCAGTTAAGAACCACGAATTCAGGTCCATCATGGCCTCTGACCCCATCACCCATGTGCCAAGGCTGTGCATTTTCAGGGCAGCTAGCACATTTTGGAGGGCAGATTATAGCTATGTGAAAATAAAATTTAAAAGCTGCCAGAATCCAGAAAACACCTTGAGAGAGATGTGACTGTGATCTGAGTCACATAGCATGTAGCTGTAACTTCTGCTTCTTAAATTAAATCGTGTCTCGGCCGGGCGCAGTGGCTCAAGCCTGTAATCCCAGCACTTTGGGAGGCCGAAGCGGGCGGATCACGAGGTCAGGAGATCGAGACCATCCTGGCTAACACGGTGAAACCCCGTCTTTACTAAAAAATACAAAAAACTAGCCGGGCGGGGTGGCGGGCGCCTGTAGTCCCAGCTACTCGGGAGGCTGAGGCAGGAGAATGGCGGGAACCCGGGAGGCGGAGCTTGTAGCGAGCTGAGATCGGGCCACTGCACTCCAGCCTGGGCGACAGAGCGAGACTCCGTCTAAAAAAAAAAAAAAAAAAAAAAAAATCGTGTCTCTTCCTCATTGTTCTTGTTCTGTAAATGACCAGGAAGGACCAGAGACAAGACTTCTTCCTCTTCCAATCACTGATCTTTGTTCCAGATTAACTGCCTCCTTTATTGTCCTTCACCTAATTCAACCCAGATGATGCAAAAATCTTCAGCATGGAATGTTAAATATACCTTTCTTGAAAGAAAAAGACAACCTCAATTCATCAGATCATTGTAACTATGTATTAATCGTTATATAGAAAGATCACGAAATTCTATTACGTTCCTTAAACTATGTCTATATAAAGGGTACCAAGATTCTACACTTCGGAACACTGGCTTCCATTCTTTGGAATATGTGCATCTTGGGTGGTTGAGTGGTCATCTCAAAGTTTGCACTTGAATAAACTCTCTTTGAACTCTGACCCTTTTGGTTATTTTAGGTTGACAGCTCTAAACCCAAGCAATTAATGACCCTTATACCTAAGAGAGTCACGCTTACCCCATGTCTTTCAAACTACACATGTCTTTTGTATGTGTAACCTCCAGTTCTGGAAAATCTTTCTTTATTGTTACTTTAAATAGTATCCTAGACACTCGAGGGGCAGACGATAATGTATAGCTCTTGCATTAATGTGAATTAAATGGTATTTGACCTCAGATCTTAGCATCGCTAAAATTATAAATTCTTCATCTCTGGCTATCCTATAATATAGACTATGCTATGAAATGTAACAATAAAAGTATAAGTTTTGTACTATATTTAGCACTTGGTACATATTCCTCTTCCTCTGTCTTTAAGTGTCATTCTTGAGACTATGAACTCTTTTTTTTTTTTTTTTTTTTTTGAGATGGAGTCTTGCTCTTTTGTCCAGGCTGGAGTGCAGTGGCATGATCTTGGCTCACTGCAAGCTCTGCCTCCCAGGTTCAAGCAATTCTCCTACCTCAGACTCCCGAGTAGCTGGGACTACAGGTGCGTGCCACCATGCCCAGCTAATTTTTGTATTTTTAGTAGAGACGGGGTTTCACCATGTTAGCCAGGATGGTCTCAATCTCCTGACCATGTGATCCACCCACCTCAGCCTCCCAAAGTGCTGGGATTACAGGCATAAGTCACCGCACCTGGCCTTTTTTTTTTTTTGACAGGGTCTCACTCTGTCACCCAGGGTGGAGTGCAGTGGCATGATCATAGCTCACTGCAGCCTCGAACTCCTGGGCTCAAGTGATACTCCCACTCAGCCTCCTAAGTAGCTGGGACTGCAGTTACGCACCACTATGCCCAGCTAATTTTTGTATTTTTTGTAGAATGGGGTTTCACCATGTTGCCCAGGCTGGTCTCAGATTTCTGGGCTCAAGCAATCTACCCGCCTTGGCCTTCCACAGTGCTGGGATTACAGGTGTGAACCACTGTACAGGTAAACTCTTAAAATACCATTGTGTTTAACCTAGGTACTTATTTTTCCAATGCTTTCATCGTATTTTAATTGTTTCAGTTATGTCTTATATGTACAAAAGGTTTCCCCTCAAAAAGAAAGACATTATTTAGTAGACAATTAGCAATATATGCTAGCAGATAGTGAAAATACATAAAGTACCTGTTAAGTAGATTACTCCAAGGATGTAACTAACTAGGATAATAGATTAAAATGTTACCTAGACTGGGTGTGGTGGCCCATGCCTGTAATCCCAGCACTTTGGGAGGCTGAGGCAGGCAGATCACCTGAGGTCAGGAGTTTGAGACCAGCCTGACCAAAATGACGAAACCCTGCCTCTACTGAAAACATAAAAATTAGCTGGGCGTGGTGGTACGTGCCTGCAGTCCCAGCTACTTGGGAGGCTGAGGCAGGAGAATCACTTGAACCCAGGAGGCAAAGGTTGCAGTGAGCCGAGATCGTGCCATTGCACTACAGCCTGGGCAACAAAGCGAGACTCTGTCTCAAAAATAAATAAATAAAATGTCACCTAATAAAAATGATATAATAAATGTTGGGGACTCGGGGTGGGGAGGAAGAGACAGAGGGAGGTGAGAGATAAAAGACTACACATTGGGTACAGTATACACTGTCCAGATGATGGGGGCACCAAAATCTCAGAAATTACCACTAAAAAACATACCCGTGTAACCAAAAACCACCTGTTCCCCAAAAACTTTTGAAATTAAAAATAAATAAATAAAATGTTGCCTAAAAGTAAGACGTTTGTGTTGGATTTAGATATCTCCCAAATCCTAATATGGTTTGACTTGAGACAAAGATATGATTGCAAATAGTCCATTAGGGAGGTAAGGGATGGCTGGTAGGGGAGCAGGAAAGGGAAGATTGCTAATTAAGCATGTGTTGTTAAACCAAAGCTAGAATTTAACTTCAGCAGGAAACGCTGAAGGCAAACATAGCCCTTACAATCATTCCTTCCAGGGATAGGGGATCTGGAGTAATTATACCCCAACTCCCATCAGCTCCTGATTGAGGACTTCTGGGGGTTGGTGCGAACTCCCCAGCATTTCCAGATACTACCAGTTGGAACTCTAAAACACAATGGAATAACAAGGTCTTAAAGGAAGTGGGCAGGACACTGAGAGCATCTGCTACATCCCTCCAAGCCTAAAGTACTTTCTCATACCCAGTAATTAAGTAAATACCATCATGCTGCCTACCCACCCTACATCTCACAAAAAAACAGACAAATAATGGTCAAAGTCTAGCAGTGATGGGCTTTAAAGTAATTACAGCCAAGGAAGAGAATTCTAAATTAAACATTCTTTCCCAAACAAACAAACAAAAATTTAGGCCGGGCACGGTGGCTCATGCCTGTAATCCCAGCACTTTGGGAGGCCGAGGCGGGTGGATCATGAGGTCAGGAGTTCAAGACCAGCCTGGCCAAGATGGTGAAACCCCGTCTCTACTAAAAAATACAAAACTTAGCTGGGCGCGCTGGTCGGCGCCTGTAATCCCAGCCACTAGGGAGGCTGAGGCAGGAAAATTGCTTGAACCCGGGAGGCGGAGTTTGCAGTGAGCCGAGATCGCGCCACTGCACTCTAGCCTGGGTGAGACAGCAAGACTCTGCCTCAAAAAAAAAAAAAAATTTAAAACATAAAATAATTTAATATTATTAAATGAAAAGGACAGAAATCTAGATTTTATATTCCAGCTGGGAGCAGTGGCTCACGCCTGTAATCCCAGCACTTTGGGAGGCTGAGGCGGGTGGATCACGTGAGATCAGGAGTTCAAAATCAGCCTGGCCAAAATGGTGAAACCCTGTCTCTACTAAAACTCCAAAAATTAGCTGGGTGTGGTGGCCCACACCTGTAATCCCAGCCACTTAGGAGGCTGAGGCATGAGAATCACTTGAACCCAGGAGGCAGAGGTTGCAGTGAGCCGAGATGGCGCCACTGCACTCCAGCCTGGAGACTCTGTCTCAAAAAAAAAAAAAAGAAAAGAATACGTCAACATTTTATATTTTATATTCTGTTAGACTTTGGGCTGCAAGTTATTTGAGAAAAAGCCATGAAATTGGCCCTATTAAAATATAACAAGGATTTCTCAGCCTAATCCAAACAAACAGTGTCGATGAATCATTTCTTGATTGAGCTTGAGGTGCATATAAACAACTAGAAGCAATTCAGCTGTGCATTTCAATGCTTCAATGAAGGGAAGGCTTTGCCCACTGCTCCCTAGTTGATCCAAATGTTTTTTTTTGCGGGGGAGGGGGAACGGAGTCTCGCTCTGTCGCCCAGGCTGGAGTGCAGTGGCCGGATCTCAGCTCACTGCAAGCTCCGCCTCCCGGGTTCACGCCATTCTCCTGCCTCAGCCTCCCGAGTAGCTGGGACTACAGGTGCCCGCCACCACGCCCGGCTAATTTTTTTGTGTTTTTTAGTAGAGACGGGGTTTCACCGTGTTAGCCAGGATGGTCTTGATCTCCTGACCTCGTGATCCGCCCGCCTCGGCCTCCCAAAGTGCTGGGATTACAAGCATGAGCCACGTCGCCCAGCCTTTTTTATTTTTTCTTTTTCTTTTTAAAGAGAAAAATCAAGGTTTTTCTTTTGTTTTCGTGTGTTTGTTCGGTTGGTTAGTAATTTACAGACTATGCAACAGTGCTGTTCCCCAATATATGCATAAGGCAGGACAGAGTGGGATTTGTTTGCTTGCTTGTTTTGGAAACATACTGATGTTACTTACTGAGCCTCTAAAGCACTCCCTATCTGTGGCTGCCCCCAAGTTCAGGCAGATGAGCATTCTGAGAGCTGCTCAAAGGAATACAGTTTTTTCTAGGTATCAGATGGCAAGCCTACAATCTGTTGAAGAATTTCTCACCTAATTTTCACCTCTGTATATTACTCACCAATTTTACATCGATTCTCTCCTCCAAAAAAATGATAAGCATTCCCATGGTCACATCCTGGGTGGATCTTAAAGAGTATTGGAAATAGCACATGCAGCTGTTAGCTTCTCCAAACACACAATCCAAAGCATTTAAATGCCCAGTCTGCAATGCTGGCAGTGAAAGACAAGAATAACAGTTACTTTTTATACCAAAGATAAATACCGGATGATGCCTGAAAAAGGCAGGGTCAGCCTAACTCATAGGCAGAGAAGAATACCACCAATGTCAACGGCAGGAAAAGCTCCCTGGGAAAGATGCACAGGCTTGACTAATTAACAGTCTTTTAAAGGAAAGAGCAACATGGTTTTGTTAAATGTTGAAAATACTGCCCTCAACTGCTTTTTGGCGTGGTGGCTCACGCCTGCAATCCCAGCATTTTGGGAGGCTGAGGCAGGTGGATCACTGGAGATCAGGAGTTTGAGACCAGCTTGGCCAAAATGGTGAAACCCCATCTCTACTAAAAATACAAAAAATTAGCCAGGCGTGGTGGCGGGCCTTGTAATCCCAGCTACTTGGGAGGCTGAGGCAGGAGAATTGCTTGATCCCGGGAGGCAGAGGGTTCAGTGAGCCCAGATCACGCCACTGTCGTCACTCCAGCCTGGGCAACAAGAGTGGAACTCGGTCTCAAAAAGAAAAATAGAGCCGGGCACAGTGGCCCACGCCTGTAATCACAGCACTTTGGGAGGCCAAGGCGGGCAAGATCATGAGGTCAGGAGTTCGAGACTAGCCTGGCCAACATGGTGAAACCCTGTCTCTACCAAAAATACAAAAATTAGCTGGGCGTGGTGGCTCACACCTGTAATCCTAGCTGCGTGGGAGGCTGAGGCAGGAGAATTGCTTGAACCCAGGAGGCGGAGATTGCAGTGAGCTGAGATTGCACCATTGCACTCCAGCCCAAGTGACAGAGCAGACCAAGTGTTAGGGGAGGGAGGGGAGGGAGGGAGGGAGGGAGGGAGGGGGAGGGAGGGGAGGGAAGGGAAGGGGAAGGGAAGGGAAGGGAAGGGAAGGGAAGGAAGGGAAGGGAAGGGGAAGGGAAGGAGATGAATAGGATGAAACTTTCACAAATATAGGAATAATAAAATACATAAATAAATGGAGCATGGAAGGGGGGATGAGTGGATGAAGGGAAAGATGGAGGTGGTGGAAGACCGGAGACAAACAGAAGGGAATGGAGGGGTGGATCAACATGAGGTTGAGACCAGCCTGGCCACACATGATGAAACAAGAAATAAATATGGAATGGAATTTGAAGGAGGTGGAGAATCAATGGAATGGGAGGCGGTGGAATCGACGCCTTGCCACTGCACCCAGCCTGGTGACAGAGTGAGACAATCATTCAAAAAAAAAAAAAAAAAAAAAAAAAAAAGCACAGTAATTACAGACGGTGGTGGTAGCTGTTTAGGAAACAAAGGGCTTAGACAAGGGGAAGAGAGTAGCATGGTCAGAGAAAGCCTGTCTAAAGAAATAGTTAAGGCCGGGAGTGATGGCTCACGCCTGTAATCCCAGCACTTTGGGAGTCTGAGGCAGGTGGATCACGAGGTCAGGAGATCGAGACCATCCTGGCTAACACGGTGAAACCCCGTCTCTACTAAAAAATACAAAAAAATTAGCCGGGGGCGGTGGCGGGCGCCTGTAGTCCCAGCTACTCTGGAGGCTGAGGCAGGAAAATGGCGTGAACCCGGGAGGCGGAGCTTGCAGTGAGCCGAGATCGCACCACTGCACTCCAGCCTGGGAGACACAGCAAGACTCCGTCTCAAAAAAAAAGGAAAAAAAAAAGAAATAGTTAACGCTAAACTCCCCAAGAATCAAGTGAATCCTATGAAGAAGCATGGAGAAACAGCCCTACTGCAGGTATACCTTGGTGACCTCAAGCTGCTCAGTGTTGCTGGAACTGAGGAAGAGGTGGAATGGAAACAGAGGGTTGGAGGTGGCTGGAGAGATAATCAAGTGCCAAATCCCTTGGGGACCTGAAAACCAATGATAAGGAATTTGCATAATCTCAATACAAGGAAAGCCGTGAAAAGATTTTAAGCAGGGGAAAGAAGTACGGGATTTACACTTTAACTTGATCACTCTCACTGCCCAGTGGATTCAAGAGCGAGAAAAGGTGAGAAGGTAGTCTCTGTCTTCACTGTCATTGTCATTCACTCCCTCCTCCTGCCACTTTCACCCCTGCATTGCTGACCCCCAAAATCCCCACAGCATTATATGCTACCCACAGGACAACACTGCACCTCCGCAAAGGCCTAATAATCCCTGTTCATTCAGCTTCTAAATTCCTGCAACCTTTTGCCCCAAAGCCATGAACCCATCCAGACCCTCTTACTAGGCATCCTGCCACACAGATCTCTTGTTCTATAGCTCGCATCAGCCTCCTCTGGGAGGATAACCCCAGTTCCTCCACTATGACCATCTCTTTAATCCCTCTACTCACCTCCTAGTTCAAACTCATGCCACCTTCTGTGTTCCTGGAACGAGATGTCATAGCGTTTTCTTTGCAAACAATTTGAATTCATGACACCATAAAATGCCTCATGTTGAAAGGAACTTTAGAGATATTCTGGTTTAACCTGCAGGTTTTTATGACAAAGAAACAGGCCTGGCATGGTTAGAAGATTTTTCTGAGGTCTCTGAAGTTAGGCAGTGGCAAAGCAGGACTAAACCCTGGGCCTCTGACTTCCTAGTTGGAGTTCCTTGCATGATTTTAAAGCAATTTTTAAAAACACGGCAGAGTGAGGGTGCTTCATGTTTTATAAAACACTTCAACACCTGCCATCTCGTAGAATCACGGCAGCCCCCGAGTAATAGATATAAATTGAAGCTGAGAAAGACGGAGTGCTGAGAGTGTTGCTAAGCCAGGACTCAGACTCAGGTGTTGTGGCTCCAAGTCCTGCCGAAACTACAAAAACTTTCCTATTGTTAGTCCTGGGCATCAAAATTAGAGGTTTCCTATTTCTGCTCGTTATTATTGGTTAATGACGCCTTTGTGTGTATTAGTTTTACATTCCTCTGAAGACCACGTTTTTTACAGCCCTATCAAGCTCTACTTGCCCACGTAATTATCGCTATTTTTCCTTTTATTTTTTTAATTGACACATAATTGTACATATTGTGACAACGCTGCAAGGTTGTCAGTTTACCGGAATGAGGGCAAGGAACACCCGGCCCACTCAGGGTGGAAAACCGCTTAAAGGCATTCTTAAACCACAGTGATATTTTGATATATGTATATAATTTATAATGATCAATTCAGGGTAATTAGTATATTCATCACCTCGTACGTTTATCATTTCTTTGTGTTGGAAATATTCAAAATCCTGTCTTCTAGCTGTTTTATTTTCATTTATTTTATTTATTTATTTATTTATTTATTTATTTATTTTACTTTTTTTGAGATGGAGTCTCACTCTGTCACCCAGGCTGGAGTGCAGTAGTGCGATCTTGGCTCACTGCAACCTCTGCCTCCTAGGTTCAAGCAATTCTTGTGCCTCAGCCTCCCGAGTAGCTGGGATTACAAGCGCCCACCACCACACTTGGCTAATTTTTTTGTATTTTTAGTAGAGACAGGGTTTTACCATGTTGACCAGGCTGGTCTCGAACTCCTGACCTCAGGTGATCCACTCGCCTCGGCATCCCAAAGTGTTGAGATTACAGGCATGAGCCACTGCACGCAGCCCCTTCTAGCCATTTTAAAATATACAGTAAGTTAATGTTAACTGTAGTCATCCTACAGTGCTGATAGAACACTAGAATTCATTCCTCCTATCAGTTGTTTTCTTTTTCTTTTTACTTACTTGTTGGGAACAGGCTCCCAAATCTGGCCATAAACTGGTCCCAAAATTGGCCATAAACAAAATCTCTACAGCACTGTGACATGCTTTTTTGTTGTTGTTGTTAATATTATAAAATATTCTTTTATTATTATTATACTTTAAGTTCTAGGGTACATGTGCATAACGTGCAGGTTTGTTACATATATATACTTGTGCCATGTTGGTGTGCTGCACCCATCAACTAACTCGTCAGCACCCATCAACTCGTCATTTACATCAGGTGTAAATTCCCAATGCAACCTCCTCCTCCCCTCCCCATGATAGGCCCCGGTGTGTGATGTTCCCCTTCCCGAGTCCAAGTGATCTCATTGTTCAGTTCCCACCTATGAGTGAGAACATGCGGTGTTTGATTTTCTGTTCTTGCAACAGTTTGCTGAGAATGATGGTTTCCAGCTGCATCCATGTTCCTACAAAGGACACAAACTCATCCTTTTTTACGGCTGCATAGTATTCCATGGTGTATACGTGCCACATTTTCTTAATCCAGTCTGTCACTGATGGACGTTTGGGTTGATTCCAAGTCTTTGCTATTGTGAATAGTGCCGCTGGCCATGACACCCATGCTGGAAGGTTGTCAGTTTACCGGAATGAGGGCAAGGAACACCTGGCCCACTCGGGGCGGGAAAACCCCTTAAAGGCATTCTTAAACCACAAACAATAGCATGAGGGATCTGTGCCTTAAGGACATGTTCCTGCCTCAGATAACTAGCCAGACCCATCCCTTTATTTCAGTCCATCCCTTTGATTCCCATAAGGAATACTTTTAGTTAATCTACAATCTATAGAAATAATGCTTTTCACTGGCTTACCGTCAATAAATATGTGGGTAAATCTCTGTTCGAGGCTTTCAGCTCTGATTTCCCACTCCACACTCTATATTTCTGTGTGTGTGTCTTTAATTCCTCTAACGCCACTGGGTTAGGGTCTCTACGACCGAGCTGGTCTCAGCATTTACTTATTTATTTACTTTTTAATAGAGACAGGGTTTTGCCATCTTTCCCAAGCTGATCTCAAACTCCTGGGCTTCAGTGATCCTCCTGCCTCAGCCTCCCAAGGTGCTGGGATTACAGGCATGCGCCACTGCACCTGGCCTGATGATTTTATAATTGTTAACCACTCTCCCTCTCCCCGCTTCCCCACTCCCCTACCCAGCCTCTATAAATGACTATTCTACCCTCTACTTCTATGAGATCAACTTTTTAACCTTCCACATATAAGTGAAAACATGCAATGTTTGTCTTTCTGTGCCTGGCTTATTTCACTTATAATGTCCTCCAGGCTCATCCATGTTGCCGTGAATTATAGGATTTTGTTCTTTTTTTATGGCTGAATAGTACTCCATTGTGTGTATATACACCACATTTTCTTTCTCCATTCATCTGGTGATGGACACTTAGGTTGATTCCATATCTTGGCTACTGTGAATAGTGCTGCCATAAACATGGGGGTACGGTTATCTTGAGATCAGATTTTTTAATGTGGTTAAGGAAGAACTTTGTCCAATATGGAAGTTGACTGGAATGAGGGTAAGGGTTTCTGAGCAGGAGAGAAACTTAAAGAACATACATAATGAAGAAAAGAGATGCCCTACAGGTTTACACCTGTAATCCCAGAACTTTGGGAGGCTAAGTTGGAAGGATTGCATAAGCCCAGGAATTCAAGACCAGTCTGGACAACATAGTGAGACAGCATCTCTACAAAACAAAAACAAATTAGCCAAGCAGGGTGGCATGTAACTGTAGTCTCAACTACTTGGGAGGCTGAGGCAGGAGGATTGCTTCAGCCCAAGAGGTCAAGGCTTCAGTGAGCCGTGATTGCAACACCACTGCATTGCAGCCTGGGTAACAGAGCAAGACTATATTAGAAAGAAAGAGAAAGAAAAGAGGGGAGGGGAGGGAAGGGAAGAAGGAAGAAAGGAAGGAAGGAAGGAAGGAAGGAAGGAAGGAAGGAAGGAAGGAAGGAAGGAAGGAAGGAAGGAAGGAAGGAAGGAAGGAAGGAAGGAAAAGACAGGAAGGAAGGAAGGAAAGAAGGAAGGAAGAAAGGAAGGAGGGAAGGAAGGAAGGGAGGGAGGGAGGGAAAGACAGAGAGGAAGGAAGGAAGGGAGGAAGGAAGGAAGGAAGGAAAAGACAGGAAGGAAGGAAGGGAGGAAGGGAGGAAGGGAGGGAAAGACAGAGAAAGGAAGGAAGGAAGGAAGGAAAGAAGGAAGGAAGGAAGACAAAGGAAGGAAGGGAGAGAAAGAAGGAAGGAAGGAGGAAGGAAGGAAAGAAAGAAAGAAAGAAAGGAAGGAAGGAAGGAAGGAAGGAAGGAAGGAAGGAAGGAAGGAAGGAAGGAAGGAAAGGAAGAGAGAAAGAAAGATGCAAACTTTACCAAGTTTGTGATTTGGGCTAGAGTCAGATGTGGATGCAGATCCAACACCATTATGGCAACTACTGTTATGAGGAAATACGCTCTAAAACTGGTTTTCTTGTTTTAAGCGCAAGTTACCACAGCACAATTTCACCATAGCAAAAGAATGGAGATGGTCTCATGGATTCATTATTAAAATGCTTGAAGTATATACAAATTGGATTCTTTGAATTCTTTTTTCCAGCTCATTTGAGGTTTAGAGTTTCAAATCCAATGTCAAAAATATTCTCAGTGACCAAAAAAAAAAAAAAAAAAAATGTCCTTCTCAGTTGCTTTGCAGGATGTGGAAGAGATTACTGCTTCAGAGGAAATATATTTTGGAATGCATTGCATCCTGATGCTACAATTAGTTCTATTCTTGTTCTGAAAATGGAAAGGGTCAGGGGCTCTGCGTAACTGACATTTAGCAGCAGCGGCAGATGCAAGCTGGCAGCTAGCACTCAGCCAGGAGAAGTGGCTTGGTTTTGCCATCCAAGCCCAACATAGATAAGTTAACGGAACACTTATGCAAGAATTATTGTTTCCTTGTTCTTTTATTTGCTTTTATTTTGATGAGCTCAAACATTTTTTCCCAAACATCAGACCTATTATTGTCAACATTCCCTTAGGGTGTGCTAGGTACAGTTACTTACACGTGTTGTAAAACCTCCCAGGCCAGGCGTGGGGACTCACGCCTGTAATCCCAACACTTTAGGAGGCCAAGGCGGGCAGATCACGAGGTCAGGAGATCGAGACCATCCTGGCCAACGTGGTGAAACTCCGTCTCTACTAAAATACAAAAACTTAGCCAGACATGGTGATGCATGCCTGTAATCCCAGCTACTCAGGAGGCTGAGGCAGAGGAATCACTTGAACCCGGGAGGCAGAGGTTGCAGTGAGCCGAGATTGCGCCACTGCACTCCAGTATGGCGACAGAGCAAAACTCCATCTCAAAAAAACAAAAACAAAACAAAACAAACTCCCAAATGTGAATGAAAAATACCTGCACTTACCTCAGATGTTAAGTACTATAAGAATATAGTTGATTCCCTTTGTGAGTAGTTGCTAAGAGAAATCTTGTGGGTCTATTAATTAAAAGCCCAGAATAATGTAATTATTAGGATTTTCTTAATATTATTCACTGAATCTGAATAATAGTCTGAGAAATGAATATGATAACAAATCAAGCAAACAACATTACTTGCTTTTAGAAGGCTAAAATTAAATGTCTAAAGTAGCAAGCGTTCTGCTGAAAATAATCATGCAAAATGCACATATCTTGCATACCATCAAATCGGACCATTTTTCAGGGCATCCTCCATTATTGCATTCCACCCCATTCACACTCCTTGGCAAGTAAGACACCCAAGTTGTGACATGCAGATTCTGGTTTAGCTCAGCTGAGTGCTGTGTGAGTGTGGTGGCATAGATGAGTCAGCCAGATACCTCACCCCACATGCCTCTCATACCTATCCAGTGACCCCAAGATCTGTATATTGGTTAGCAAATATACAGAAAGCTTACAGCACATTACCTTGGCCTTGGGGATTTGTTCATTCTTCAAAGTCAACTGAAATCTGGAGACACTGAATCATCTTCTCCAACACTGCACTACACTACACTAGCATGCTTGCTTCAGCAGCACACATACTAAAATTGGAACAATACAGAGGAGATTAGCATGGCCCTTGCGCAAGGATGACACGCAAATTCGTGAAGGATTCCATATTTTCAAAGATCGAGTGTTCTCATGCATAAGTAGGAGCTAAGCTATGAGAATGCAAAGGCGTAAGAATAATACAATGGACTCTGGGGACTCAGGGAAAGGGTGGGAGTGGAGTGAGGGAAAAACGACTACAAATCGGGTTCATTGTATACTGCTCAGGTGATGGGTGCACCAAGATCTCACAAATCACAACTAAAGAACTTACTCATGTAACCAAATACCACCTGTTCTCTAAAAACCTATGGAAATAAATAATTTGTATATACAAGCCAATATTTAAAAGCAAGGAGGATTACTGGTCTAAGATGGTAAGATTATATCTCTAAGATAACCATTTCCAGTCTTTTAAGGCACTGAATGGTGTACATAGGATTTTTAGTAAGAATTCCTATGACTGAGTACTGTTTGTGCTCATGTTAGGTTATTTTTATTTCTTTGGGTAAGAACACTAAAACTGCCTTTGCATTTAAGATTCTGACTGGGTGTGGTAGCTCACACCTGTTATCTCTGAGCTTTGGGAGGCGAGGGCGGGAGGCTCGCTTGAGGCCAGGAGTTTGATAGCAGCCTGGGCAGCATAGCAAAACCTCATCTCTACAAAAAATGCAAAAAAAAAAAAAAAAAAATGTCCAGGCGTGGTGACATGCACCTGCAGCCCCAACTACCCGGAAGGCTGAGGCAGGAGGATCCCTTGAGCCCAGGAATTCAAGGCTACAGTGAGCTATGACGGCACCACTGACCTCCAGCCTGGGTGACAGATCAAGAATCTGTCTCTTAAAAAAAGTGGGGGGTTGGCAGGGTGGGGGAAGATTCAGATGAAGCAGAAAATGAAAATAATGTTTTAGGAATGCAAAATAGGCTGGACGCAGTGGCTCACGTCTGTAATCCCAACACTTTGGGAGGCCAAGGTGGGTGGATCACCTGAGGTCAGGAGTTCAAGAACAGCCTGGCCAACATGGTGAAACCCTATGTCTACTAAAATTACAAAGAATTAGCTGGGCATGGTGGCAGGCACCTGTAATCCCAGCTAAGGCAGGAGAATCGGTTGAACCCTGGAGGCAGAGGTTGCAGTGAGCTGAGATTGAGCCATTGCACTCCAGCCTGGGCAATAAGAGCAAGACTCTGTCCATCTCAAAAAAACACAATAATTTAAAAAAAGGAATGCAAAATAAGTAACACCAGTCAAAATGTCACCGCTCTGCTTTCTTAAAAATTGAATTTTATATAAACAGCATTTTATTTGCCATTGAATTAAAACAAGGCTCAGTATAATTGAATAGGTTTATATTTTCAGGCAGTTTCTGATTCTGTGAAAAGTATACTTTATAATCAAGAGTACTGACAACATTATGAGCAACTTTCCTCATCATCTAATATCTCTGATAAAGAGTATGATGCTACAACACTAACTCTAGCAGTGAACTGCAGTATAAAACATTAATAAGTAAAAACTTAACAATCCAGAAGAGTGTCTACAAAAAAGCAAACAACTGGACTGGCTTCCATAGATCATCTAGTCCCTTTACCAATTTGTTAACAATGACATTAATATAATTAAGATGGCACCTTTCGGCCAGGGGCTATGGCTTTGTGGCTCTGTGGCCAGCTTACTTTTTGTTCTAAGAAGACAGAAGTCAAAAAGCCAGAGTAAGAAACCAGTGATACCACTTTACCATCAAGACACATGACAATTGATCCTAATGGTTTTTTCACTTGAGCCTTCTAGCCAAAATTGACTTGCAAACAAAACATTCCGAAATATTTAACAGCTGAACATTTAAATGCAGCCATTTTTGCACTTCCATCAAAAAAAAAAAAAAAAAAGAGGCTGGCCAGGCACAGTGGCTCACGCCTGTAATCCCAACACTTTGGGAGGTCGAGGCTGGTGGATCGCTTGAGTCCAGGAGTTTGAGACCAGCCTGGGCAACATGGCAAAAACTCATCTCTACAAAAAATACAAAAAATCAGCTGGGTGTGGCGGCATGGACCTGTAGTCCCAGCTACTCAGGAGGCTGAGGTGGAAGGATTACTTGAGCTTGGGAGGTCAGGGCTTCAGTGAGCCATGATGGTGCCACTGCACTCCAGCCTGGGTGACAGTGAGACGCTGTCTCAAAAGAAAAAAAGAGAAGAGGCTAATGTTGAACTTGTCAATATTTTTCCAAAGTCTTAGAACTCAGTAAGACTAAGGTACATTTAGATAAAGCTGAAAAACCTCATCCACATCTCTACAAGAAAATGTTGGTGAGACTAAAAAAGCAAGTTAAACAAAACAGGCACAGTTTCACGACATCCTTGGGAAACATTTTCTGAATACTAAAAAGAAACAATTATTAAATACAATAAAAATACATTTAAATATCAGAAAAACCTGGAAAGTACTTTTTTTTTTTTTTTTTTTTTTTTGGAGACAGAGTCTCACTCTGTCGCCCAGGCTGGAGTGCAGTGGTGCTATCTCGGCTCCCTGCAAGCTCTGCCTGCCTCAGCCTTCTGAGTAGCTGGGACTACAGGCACGTGCCACCACGCCTGGGGAATTTTTGTATTTTTAGTGGAGACAGGGTTTCACCGTGTTAGCCAGGATGGTCTCGATCTCCTGATCTCATGATCCACCTGCCTCGACCTCCCAAAATGCTGGGATTACAGGCGTAAGCCACCGCGCCCAGTGAAACTACATTTTAAAATTCATGGCTAGTACTCACAGAAGACACAGGACCCTGAAGGTACCAAACATCATGTTTTAGGGCAGTTCAAGTTTCAGATGGATCCAAGTATTCATTACTCTTTAAATTGTTACACCAAGATACCTTTAGACTTAGTTCTTATATTTTAAAATTGTGTTTAAGATCCCTAACCCAAAATAGCTAGCAGCATGTTACTTGATTTCCTGGAACTACAGATTAACAGAGCTAGAAAGATATTCAAGATGATTTGTTTCAACACCTATTTATAGATAACTGAGTGTCCTGAGATCCAGATAGATGGAAGGTCATGCAGTGGCAAGATGAAAACCAGGACCCAGATTCCTTGACTCTTAATTTAATTTACTGAATCCTGGTTGTAATTTTAATTTTGAGATTGATTTTGACAGTAATTCCGTGTTTAGTTTACTACCACAGGAGATTTAAAAAAAAAAAAAAATGCAGTGGAGAATAAAGATAACAGTTACAGATACTTTCCCTCCTCAAAAAAAAAAACCCAATAAGCAAAAAATTTTCGTATCAGTGTTTTTGCCCTAAATTGCCAAATGTGTGGCCTAAATTCATTTCCCTTTAATGCCACAGCCTAAATTAAAAGCATTGTCTTCCTTTTAAGAAAACACCCTTAATCTGAGGTTACAAATAACCCCAAAATCCCAGTGGCTTAAAACAAAAAGGGCTTTCTCAGTCATGCCAAATGTCCATGCTGGTTCAACAGGGGATGCTGCGGCAAGTAAACACTCAGAAACAGATCCCCAGAAAGCTTCATGGATTAAGAACCCCTACTCAGTGTATGTTAATTACCTTGATTTAGCCATTCCTCAATATATACATACATCAAAACGTCATGTTGTACACCATAACTACATACCATTTTTATTTGTCAATTTAAAAAATAAAAAAATAAATTAGAGGTGACATACAATTCTGCTTGCAAATCACTGGTCAAACTGATCACAACGTGCCATCCAACCACATGGGGTCAGTAAATGCAATAGTAGAAAGCAGTGGCTGGGGGTAGGGGCTCACGCCTATAATCCCAGCACTTTGGGAGGCCCAGGCGGGAAGATCACTTGAGGCCAGGAGTTTGAGATTAGCCCAGGCAACACAACAAGATCCCTGTCTCTACAAAAATTTAAAAATTAGCCAGGCATGGCTTCAGCCCCAGAGTTCAAGGCTGCAGTGAGCTATGATTGCTCCACTGCACTTCAGCCTGGGCAACAGAGTGAGACCCCAACCCTCTAAAAATCAAAAAACAGAAACAAGAAGACAGAAAGCCAGAACATATTTGGAGAACAGCGTAACTATCATACTCTATATTTCTGAAACATAAAAAACTGAATATTGACTCCCTCTGATTGAATACACAACAGTTTATGAAATACTTAATTTTTAAATCATAAGCCAAAAGAGGCTAAAGAGAATGTCACGAAGAATCAAGAACCTCCTGCAATACCCTTTGTTCCACCACCAGCTAACTGATGACCCTGGCAGGTCACATCAGTTTCCTCATTTGTAAAATATGTAATGGGTGAGACTGGATGATATCTGAGGTCCTATCTGGCCTTATAAGACCTACAGTCCTCAGTGGCTCACACCTGTAATCCCAGTACTTTGGGAGGCCGAGGAGGGTGGATCATGAGGTCAGGAGATCAAGACCATCCTGGCTATGGTGAAACCTCGTCTCTACTAAAAACACAAAAAATTAGCCAGGTGTGGTGGAGGGCACCTGTAGTCCCAGCTACTCGAGAGGCTGAGGCAGGAGAATGACATGAACCCAGGAGGTGGAGCTTGCTGTGAGCCGAGATCGCGCCACTGCACTCCAGCCTGGGCAACAAAGAGAGACTCCGTTTAAAAAAAAAAAGACCTACAATCCTAATTTACATGAATTTATGAGAGTATTCAGAAGGACTCTTTACTGAATTAGCAATACTAAAGTCAAAATATTTTCTCTTAAAAATGCAACAACTAGGCTGGGCGCAGTGGCTCACACCTGTAATTCCAGCAATTTGAGAAGCCGAGGTAGGTGGATCACCTGAGGTCAGGAGTTTGAGACCAGCCTGGCCAACATGGTGAAACCCTGTCTCTACTAAAAATACAAAAAATTAGCCGGGTATGGTGTCGGGTGCATGTAATCCCAGCTACTCAGGAGGCTGAGGCAGGAGAATCTGTTGAACCCGGCAGGCAGAGGATGCAGTGAGCTGAGATCTCACCATTGTATTCCAGCCTGGACAAGAGTGAGACTCCATTTCAAAAAAAAAAAGGCCGGGCTCGTGATGGCTCACGCCTGTAATCGCAGCACTTTGGGAGGCCAAGGCAGGTGGATCACAAGGTCAGGAGTTCAAGACCAGCCTGGCCAACACAGTGAAACTCCATCTCTACTAAAAATACAAAAATTAGCCAGGCACAGTGACACACGCCTGTAGTCTCAGCTACTCAGGAGGCTGAGGCAGGAGAATCACTTGAACCCGGGAGGCAGAGGTTGCAGTGAGCCACGATTGCACCACTGCACTGTACTCTAGAGTGAGCAACAGAGCGAGACTCCGTCTCCAAAAAAAGAGAGTCTTAATTTCAAAAAACCATGCAAAAATAATTATTTCTTGGTTGGCATTTGTTTTGTTTTGTTGCTTTGTTTTATTGGGCTTTCTTAATAGTCACAGAAGCAGAAAATCTCACTTTGTTCAAGGAATTATAGTATGTTGCTTGGCTTGCGCCAAAGAATCTTACACCAATATCTAGGAGCAGCTTTTCTAGCCAAAGCAAAAGTTCTCTGTTCATTCTAGACCTGACTGTGCTTTACTATGTTTTGATACACAATCTTTTCATTATTTATTTATCTATACTTGTATTTGTCCCTTTTCTTATAGGGTTGAGGGAATTCTAAACTCTACAAAGCAATAATGTAGCATTATACTTTTCCCTTATAGGAATCAGCCCATACTCTTAATGTGAATTAAAGTCATTCGGTCCAACCAGTTGACGAGATACGGGCACTCTTATTTATTCGTGATCATTAGGCAGATCTTGAAAGAAAAAAAAAAAACTTGATTTTATATAATATGGAAAGAGAATAGTATAAGCTCCTGTCTGATAAAGGAAAATATGAAATTAGATATATGACTCCCTAATCCATTCTAACAAAAGGTAGATTGTGAAGCAAGTCACTTGAAGCCAAGACACTCTATTTAGATCCTATGTTAGTAAACGTCTTGATCTGGGCCAGGCATGGTGGGTCATTCCTGTAATTCTAGCAGTTTGGGAGGCTGATGTGGGAGGATCGCTTAAGTCCAGGAGTTTGAGACCAGCTGGCCAATATATCAAGACCCAATCTCCACACAAAATAAAACAATAGCTAGGCATGGGTGGTGCGTACCTGTAGTGACAGCTACTCAGGAGGCTGAGGCGAAATCACTTAACCCCAGGAGTTCAAAGCTGCAATGAGCTATGAGTGATCCATTGCACTTCAGCCTGGGTGACCCCGTCTCAACGAGTGTAGTTAAGGAAGCTGAATGTGGGGCCCAATGTGAAAAAGAGCCT
Organism: Papio anubis; assembly: GCF_008728515.1. Taxonomy (NCBI): domain Eukaryota; kingdom Metazoa; phylum Chordata; class Mammalia; order Primates; family Cercopithecidae; genus Papio; species Papio anubis. The sequence continues at coordinate 18,318,112 of NC_044981.1, read as the reverse complement.
GGTTAGCTACTAATAAACTGAGGTGAATGGTCCGAACTAAGATTAAAGTTTACTCTTTTCTCTTCCACGAATGTTAAGATTCTCTGTGGGGTTTCTTCCTAATATTCAACGTGAGGAAAGGACAGACATTCTTGCTTTCCAATTGTCTACAGAAGCCTGCTTTACCCATCTGAAAAAGTAAACTTATATTTGCATAAACCCCAAGTCTGGTTAACCATATTTCCAAAATCTGACTTGAAAAGTCATTAAACGTGTCCAGGGCGGGAGATGATGCCAGCTCATAAATTGTACATGTCATTCATTACTTCAGATATACATTAATGTAAAATAAACTTCATCGGTCTTGAAAAATTATTTCCCGGCCGGGTGCGGTGGCTCATGCCTGTAATCCCAGCACTTTGGGAAGCTGAGGCAGGCGGATCACCTGAGGTCGGGAGTTCAAGACCAGTCTGACAAACATGGAGAAATCCCGTCTCTACTAAAAATACAAAATTAGCTGGGCGTGGTGGCACATGACTCTAATCCCAGCTACTCGAGAGGCTGAGGCAGGAGAATTGCTTGAACCCGGGAGGCAGAGGTTGCAGTGAGCCGAGATCGCACCATTGCACTCCAGCTTGGGAAACAAGAGCGAAACTCTGTCTCATACACACACACACACACACACACACACACACACACACACACACACACATTCCAGCTAGAGCTAAGTCTTTGTCCCATAGACACTGTAAAAACTTCAGAATGGTTTCCAGCGTTGGGCCCAGTGGGTCTGTCTGCCGTCTCCCTGCTGCACCTGTTTACAACTAACTTGAATTATTATAATTAAAGAGCTTCTCACAATTTCTAAACCCAAAACAGTATAGAGCATTGTTCATTCATCACATTATAGAAATAAAGAGATTTGTTTTGAGAATAAAGATCTACCTAAACTCCAAGTTCTTAAGTCAGAAACAAAATTACAGCTTGATGGTGGTGAAATAGGAGCTCAGAAAGAACTGGAGAAATTGAATCATTAAGGCCTAAATTTTCTAACTACCTATGTTAACGAAGGCAATCTTAAATTAGAAACATTTTTCTTCCAAGTAAAGTCTCTACACAATTAAGGGGTTAGACTAGAGAAATAATTCCCAACCAGAACACTTTGTCAGATTACCTAGGAAACTCTTCCAAACACACATACCCACCCATACTCCAGACCTACTAACTCAGAAGGTGTCGTGTGTATTTTGAAAATGTTCCACAAAAAGATTCTGATGCACACCTTTAGTTTGTAAATTCTAAATTTCTGAAGTTCCCTCCAGCTCTCAGTGTCTATATTAATAAATGGAGCCAACGAGAAAAGAGCGCTATAGAGTTAAATCAATAAGGCTCTGTAAGCAATAATAATGTATTGATTACATAGCGGCATTGCAGTGAAAGAAGAACCACAATGGTTGCCATCTTCTGAACAACTGTTGAGAAGGCTTTACTGTTGGATCCGTATGGTATTTCACAGATTTCATGTTTAGAAAAGGGGATGGGCTTTGGCAGAGAGTTTTCACTGACACCTCTACAAGGCCTCTTTGGAAAGTTAAAGTTTCTGTCATGTCTTTGACTCTTAACCACACCCTAACAGTGAAGATCACCCAGCTCACTTAATGTCTGTTGCCTAAAACTCAACACCTCTGTCTACCAACAGTCCTAAGTCTGCTCAAAGTTCCACAATTTCCTTCTTTTTTTGTGCGTGACAGAGTGAGACTCTGGAGTACAATGGTACGATCTTGGCTCACTGCAACCTCCGCCTCCCAGGTTCAAGTGATTCTCCTGCCTCAGCCTCCCAAGTAGCTGGGATTACAGGCGTGTGCCACCATACCCAGCTAATTTTTGTATTTTTAGTAGAGACGGGGTTTCACCATGTTGGCCAGGCTGGTCTGAAACTCCTGACCTCAGGTGATCCACCCGCCTCGGCTTCCCAAAGTGCTGGGATTACAGGCGTGAGCCACCACGCTTGGCCAACAAAATATTTTTAAATGCATAGCTGGGCAGAAAGCTCGACAGGGCAATCCCTCAGAAACAGGAAAGAAACTCAAAACCCACAATGTTGAGTAGGAACTGAAGACCTAGTAGAAATATGACAATAGGATATTCACTTTCCAGTGTGGCATTTATCTACCACATGGAGCTGAAATCAAACACCTTATATAAATAATAGACTGGACATGGTGGCTCACATCTGTAATCTCAGCACTTTGGGAGGATGAGACAGGAGGATCTCTTGAGGCCAGGAATTTGAAACCAGCCTCGGCAACACTGCAAGACCCCCATGTCTAAAAAAATGTAAACTATAAAGAAAACATATATATATGTGTGTGCGTGTGTATGTCTATGTTTATATGTGTGTCTATGCATATGTGTGTGTCTATGTATATGTGTGTGTATATATATGTACATATACATTTTTTTTTTCTTACTTTGATATATAAAGTCAGAAGGGAGGAAGGAATAAAAAAAAAGAAAACCACCTTCCTCTCAAGAGAGAAGCAGTACAAAAGCTTGCCACTTGCACTGGACTACACATGGAAAAAGAATCACTCATGAGAAATTAGATATTTAAGCCTGTTCAAGGTAGATGAAAGGATCTCAAGTGCACCTTAACTACACAGGATTGGAAACCAGGTCCAAAACTAAGAAAACACGCAGGCCTTGACAAACGAAATATAAAACTGCCTCACAGGAACACCACTCCACCCCAGAACATGTGGAACTTGTTGATGAACTTACAGTCAAAAATGATAAGGCTCATGAGCCAATAAATCACCCTGAGAAAGAGGGAATTAGCGGTAAGACAGAAGTTGGGTGCAGTGGCTCACGCCTGTAATTCCAGTACTTTGGGAGGCTGAGGCAAAAAGATTGCTTAGGGCCAGGAGTTCAAGACAAGCATAGGCAATATAATGAGACTTCATCTCTACAAAAAAAAAAAAATTAAAAATCAGCCCAGCCTGGTGGCACACACCTGTAGTCCCAGCTACACTGAGAGCTGGGTGAGAGGATTGAGGTGGGAGGATTGCTTGAGACTGGGAGGTTGAGGCTGCAATGAGCCATGATCACCTCACTACACTCCAGCCTGGGTGACAGAGGAAGAACTTGTCTCAAAAAAAAAAAAAAAAAAAAGGAAGGCCAGGTGTGGTGGCTCACATCTGTAATCCCAGCATTTTGGGAGACCAAGGCGGGTGGATCACCTGAGGTCAGGAGTTTGAGAGCAGCCTGATCAACATGGTGAAACCCCATCTCTATTAAAAATACATTAGCCAGGCATGGTGGTACATACTTGTAATCCTAGCTACTTGGAAGGCTGAGGCAGGAGATTTGCTTGAACCAGGAGGCAGATGTTGCAGTGAGCTGAGATTGTGCCTCTGCACTCCAGCCTGGACAATAAGAGCGAAACTCCATCTCCCAAAAAAAAAAAAAAAAAAAAGAGATGAAACAAAAAAGATAATTGACTCCATTGAAAGTACAAATGATAGAGCACTAAGAATGTTAATGCTAATGGCTTTAAAATGGTTGAAAAGATAAAGGATGGAATAGAACACATAAGTCAAGAAAAGGACATTATGAAATAAAAGGAGATTCAAAAAGAACCAATAGAGATCTATTAAAAATATCATTAATGGAAAAAAAAAAACCCTACAGTAGTCCATTATAACAGATTGTACTGTTACTCAAAAATACTCCTTGCTTCTTCCCCTGGGGAGGAATCTAGTTCTGCATCTCATTGATGTTGGGCTGGACCACTAACTCGTTTTGACCAATGGCCTAAACGACAACACACCCAGTCGTAAGCAGGGGATTTAGGAAGCATTTCAAGCCCCAGTCAGCCCTACTGCCCACCATGAGAACCTCCGTCCCAGAGAGGAGCCGCGCTCTTCCTTCAGCCTGGGTCTCAGAGTGAGAAGGTATGCGAGGTCAACTGAACATGACCTTGGAGCGGAGACACTGCTCTCCACCTGCAGCCACTGATGTGCAAAGTGAGCAAGAAATCAGGATCGGCTGTAAGTCACTGCGGGGGTTTGTTACACTGAATTATCAAAGCAGAGACTGATCAGTAGAACCAGCTGAAGATTAAAGATAAAGCTGAAGAAAGCCCAGGGCACAATACAGAGGAAGAAACATTTAATGGGAAATATATGAAGTTAAGGAGCACAAGAACAGAATTAGAATTTCTGGTAACGCTTATAATAAATCAGAGAGTGTAAACTAGAGAAAATAGGGGGCGTATTCATTTTCTGTAACCATGAAACAACTTAGGACAAGTTGTTTCATGGCTACAGAATTCTAGAGCAGGACTTAGGGGCTGCTCTAGAGTCCTGGTCTCATGGCTCTCAAGTCATTTGTTCATTACAGAACAAAATGACTTGCTTCTCTAAAGCCAGTGGGAGAACTTCTTTCCGGTGAGCTTTGGCTGAGTCTTATGCGATGGAATGTAGTCATGGGAGTCACACTATCCCATGTCTTCACACCCATCATCTTCACAAGTCACACCCACACTCAAGGGGACCCTTCCTTTACAGGGCGAATATACCAGCAGATAGGAATCCTGGGCCACACCTTGGCATTTTGCCTACCACAGGGAAAAAGCAGTAATAGAACACAGACTATGCTTTGCTGTGCGCGGTGGCTCATGCCTGTAATCCCAGCACTTTGAGAGGCCAAGACGGGCGAATCACAAGGTCAGAAGATCGAGACTATCCTGGCTAACACTGTGAAACCCCATCTCTACTAAATATTATAATAATAATAATAGTAATAGTAAAATTAGCCAGGCATGGTGGCAGGTGCCTGTAGTCGCAGCTACTGGGAGGCTGAGGCAGGAGAAGGGCGTGAACCCGAGAGGCCGAGCTTGCAGTGAGCCGAGATCGCGCCACTGCACTCCAGGCTGGGGGACAGAGCCAGACTCCACCAGGAAAGGGCAGGGCAGGGCAGGGCAGGGCAGGGACTATGCCTAAGGCATATTCTAGCACTCATGCTCTTACCACTATACTAAAGGATAGCAGGCATTCAGCAGCGCACCAGGGCAACACGGCATTGCCCTTAGAATTGTACAGGCACAGGAAGGTTTTACACTAGAACCACAGAAGGCTGAGTCATGTCTTCATGCCCAGTCATCACCTTTCTTCCATCCTTCCAGGCCAATCTAATAGCCTACCTCTGGGTCCAAAGTTCCACTTCTATGAAATAAGCTGCAAGTGTTTCCCACCATTGTAGGTATTTTAAGTGCAACCCACACGTGTTTTTCAAGCTGTATTTTCAACTTTTAGGAACACATTAATAGAAATGTTATTTAGATTGTCCCCTTGTCACTCCTTTGCCATTAAAAGACTTTGATTGAGTAATAACGCTGTAAATTCTGGGAAGATAATCTAAAAGCTAATTTAAAGCCCTTTTAAAATTCCTAAAAGCTGAAAAGAGAAATGCATTAGCATTCTTGTTTATTCTACATTTTATTGGCTAATGGGCATCATCTTTATTGTTTTACAGGAATGCACACATTTGTTTTGTTTTGTTTTAATTGACCAGTGGCAGAATGCAAATGGCGAACAATAAATCTTAGCTGTTTATTGCTTCTGTGATTCTCTGGAACAGAAGGAGAAGAATGTCTTATGTGCTCATCACACACAGGCAATATCTCAGATCATTTCCCCAGCTGTGGAACAGATTGTGAACCTCATTTAAAAATTATCTAATGTAGGCCAGGCACGGTGGCTCACACCTGTAATCCCAGCACATTGGGAGGCCGAGGCAGGCAGATCCTTCGAGCCCAGGAGTTCAAGACCAGCTAGGCAACATAGGGAGACCTCTTCTCTACTAAAAATTTAAAAATTAGCTGGGCATGGTTGCATGCATCTGTAGTCCCAGCTACTTGGGAGGCTGAAGTGGGAGGACTGCTTGAGCCCAGAAGACAGAAGTTGCATGAGCCAATATCATGCAACTGCACTCCAGTCTGGGTGACAGAGTGAGACCCTGCCTCACAAATAAATAATTTATTTAATAATTTTTAAAAATAAAATTACCTAATATAGGCCAGGCATGTTGGCTCATGCTTATAATCCCAGCATTAAAGGCAGGAGGATTGCTTAACCCTAGGAGTTCAAGACCATCTAGGCAACATAGGGAGACCCCTATCTCAAAAAAAATTAAAAAATTAGGCATGGTGGCACGTGCCTGTAGTCCCAGCTACACAACAGGCTGAGACAGGAAGATCGCTTGAGCCCAGGAATTCAAGGCTGCAGTGAACCATGATAGCACCACTTCAGTCCATCCTGATTAATATGGTGAAGCTAGATAAAGCCCCGTCTCAAAAAAATTAAATAAATAAGTAAATAGGCCAGGCACGGTGACTCACACCTATAATCCCAGCACTTTGGGAGCGGCCGAGGCGGGTGGATCACGAGGTCAGGAGTTCCAGACCATCCTGACCAATATGGTGAAACCCCATCTCTACTAAAAATACAAAAATTAGCCAGGCATGGTGGCACGCACCTGTAGTCCCAGCTACTTGGGAGGCTGAGGCAGGATAATCACTTACACCCACAAGGCGGAGGTTGCAGTGAGCCGAGATCAGGCCATTGCACTACAGCCTGGGCAACAAGAGTGAAACTCCATCTCAAAAAAAAAAAAAAAAAAAAACCAACCAGTAAATAAAATTACCTAATGCATATGTAAATTGATTTCAATGGTCCTAGCATCATTTTAAGAAGTGAAAATAGTTATTCTGACACTTCTGTGAATACGTTTAATTCACAAAATAGCCATCTCTGCTCTTCTCTTCTATCCTTTTGCTAATCATATATCACTGAAAATCTATAGATGGTTTTACATAAATGACTATTATACTGAAGGGGTCTGTTTTCTCCATTGTCTCTTTGTGATGATTAATCTTATGTGTCAACTTGACTATGGGACACCCAGATAGTTGGTCAAACATCATTTCTGGGTATATCTGTGAGGGCGTTTGTGGAAGAGATTATCATGTGAGGCTGGCTGCGATGGCTCACGCCTGTAATCCCAGCACTTTGGGAGGCCACGGTGGGCGGATCATTTGAGGTCAGGAGTTTGAGAGCAGCCTGGCCAAAATGATGAAACTCCATCTTTACTAAAAATACAAAAATTAGCGAGGTGTGGTGGCAGGTGTCTAATCCCAGCTACTTGGGAAGCTAAGGCAGAAGAATCGCTTGAACCCAGGAGGCAGAGGTTGCAGTAAGCCAAGATCATGCTACTACACTCCAGCCTAGATGACAGCAAGACTGTCTCAAAAAAAAAAAAAAAAAGAGAGAGAGATTAACGATTAACATCTGAAGTTTGAGTAAATCTGAGTAAAGAAGATCTGGGCAGTGTGCAGTGGCTCACGCCTGTAATCCCAACACTCTGGGAGGCTGAGGTGGGCAGATTCCTTGAACCCAGGAGTTAAAGGCTAAAGCGGTCCACCTGCCTTGGCCTACTGAAGTGCTGGGATTACAGGCGTGAGCCACTGCAGCCAGGCTGCCATGACTTTTCTAATTATTCTTAAATAATGAAGACACCTCAAGTCACCCAAGTCCGGAGAATCAATCCCAGTTTTGTAATCGATGTGTCCAATCTAATACAGCACTCCAACTCTTCCAACTTGATGTTAAGTTAAACCTCTCTCCTTCAGCTGTGGCCTGCTGAATGAACACTAGCCACTTGTACTGGGAAAGGTAGACATGGAAAGATTCTATTCTCCTTAGCTAGATTGCTAATTTAGGCAACCTCAGTTTCTGATACTAATCCCTCATTCTGGGGAAGCGGTGGGGGGAGGAAGAGGCAGAAGGAAGGTTCTTCCTTGATTAAGACAATTCAGTGACCTAAGGCTGGTGATCTACAGGCTTGGTGGGCATTTAAAGCTTACTTCTCTTGAGCCCCAGGTGGGATGGTAGTGGTGGGGATGGGAAGTTGGGAAGTAGAGACGCTCCCAGCCCACCCTCATCACTAGAGATATTTCACCTGCAGATTGCTTTCTGCAGATGGTTACTTATGGCTCTTTCTTGCTGGGGTCCAGGAGGCATGCTTACACATGATTTGAGATGACCCCAGGCCCCCTCAGTGACCTGTGTGGTCTACCTTTGGTCTCTGGAAAACCATCTCTGCACTCTGTGCTCTATCAAACTATGAGACGATGTGCTACATCTCTTTGGCTCCACCATCAGAGGAGCTGGCCAGCAGGTCTCTTGTTCTTTAGATTTCTCAGGCATGCAAACTGGTCCACTATGCCTTTCAATCTGTGGGGCAGGGTGCACATTAAATACTCCAAAAGGTCTGTATAAAACCGCTATCTCTAGATGTGGGTTGAAGGGGCAAGGACCTTACACCCCTCTCCCATGGTGGCCAGGAGGGAGGGACTCAAACCCATCATCAACTCTCTAAAAATCATCTTCTAGTCTTTATCTTCTTGGCCTCTCCTACTTGTTTCATTGGCCGGATGTGGTCAGTGAGCTAACCTGGTTGGAGGACAATGCTGACCTGTTCTCCTGTGCTTCCTTTTCCACCTGCTTTGTGTTCTTACCTGACTTTGGAATGTGGCCTCTATTGTCTTAGGCCACAGCTAACACGGAAACTAAAACGGTTCCATTTTAACATCCTGTGTTTACATGAGTACTCATATTTCTATCAACTAGTTCATTTTTATTTGTTTTTAGTTAAAAAAAAAAATGCATTCTGTTGGCACACAAACCCTAGGAAGCAGGGTTTGAACTCCCAATAGTTAAATAACCCCAGAAATGAGGGCTTAAGGGCCAGCTATAAAAAGGAGTCATGACAATGGGTGTTGAGGTGGAATGGGAGCTTAGAGGATACAGGAGCAGGACTCAATAGCAGAGTCAGAGTTCCTGACCTACACACCCTACGGCACACTGGACTGAAGTTACAGGTTTTCATTCTCCCAGCCCTGCTTCTCCTTTTCTATGACTGCACCGTGTACCATAATCACCCAAACCAGGTCTCTAGGATTTATTTTAGATTCCTCCCTCTGTCTCTCACCTGCTGTATTCAATCAGTCATCAAGTCCCATTCACACTATTTATATACCATCTGTCCCATCTAGCCCCTCCTCCCATCCCCTCTGCCACTACTTTCATCTAGGTTCTCACTAACTTTGACCTGTGCTTTTTTTTTCTTTTGAGACTGAGTCTCACTTTGTCACCCAGGCTGGTGTGCAGTAGTGCGATCTCAGCTCACTGCAACCTCCACCTCCCGGGTTTAGGCCATTTTCCTGTCTCAGCCTCCTGAGTCGTTGGGACTACAGGTGCACACCACCACGCCCGGCTAATTTTTGTATTTTCAGTAGAGACGGGGTTTCATCATATTGGTCAAGCTGGTCTCGAACTCCTGACCTCAGGTAATCCACTCTCCTCAGCCTCCCAAAGTGCTAGGATTACAGGCATGAGCCACTGCGCCCAGCTGACCTGTGCTTTTTTTTTTAAGATAAGTGAGTAGACTATGCTTCTTTGCTAATAGAAAAGAGTCAATAGAGAAGAGGTTAAAAGTATCTGAGAGAAGACAATTGATGAAGCCAAATTCCTATAAAAGGAGAGATGGAACCTTCAACCAGGGGGAAAAAGACACTCTTAAGTAGGAAAAGAAAATCTTCACTGAGATACTAACTTTCTCACAAAGTTAGGTTATTCAATTTTTAAATGTTAGTATTTTCCTTCTTTTCTGAAATAATATTAGGTAGTAATTTTATTTATCTATTTATTCATTTATTTTGAGACAGGGTCTCATTCTGTTGCCCAGGCAGCAGTGTAGTGCCATGATCATGGCTCATTGCAGCCTCAACCTCCTGGGCTCAAGCAATCCTCCTCCCTCAGCCTCCCAAGAAGCTGGGACTACAGGTGCATGCCACCACACCTGGTTAATTTTTATATCTTTTGTAGAGACAGGTTTTCACTATGTTGCCCAGCCTGGTCCCAAACTCCTGGGCTCAAGCTATCAGCCTGCCTCAGCCTCCAAAAGTGCTAGGATTACAGGCGTGAGCCACTGTGCCCAGCCTAGATAGTAGTATTTTTAATATCCTTACTTGAAAAAATTTAAATATGGCAAACTTTCAGTCCTTACATTTTTTTTTTAAATTTTGCTATTCCTTCAAATCTAAATCCAGTTTCCCAATCTTAAGTATCTGTCTAGCTACTGACCCATCTCTCTCCTTTCTCTATCTTTTCCCTTTCTTCTAAGGGAGAAACATATTTTTTTTATTGGCTGTTTACACTTTCCTTGCTTCCTTAACCTCATTAATCAGTCCAACTACAGTCTTCCTTCTACCTGCATATCTCCACTGAAACTGCCTGTGGCTGAGCTCACACTAAGCTCCTAATTGCCAAAGCTACTGGAAATTTCTTTGTCATAACACATGACACTAATGACTATTCTTTTCATCTTAAATGTCTATATTCCATTTAATTCCCCGACTTCACTCTCTTATGGTCTTCCTTCTACCCTCTGGCTACTCCTTCTTACCCTCCTGTTGACTTCTCCTCTATGTCCTCAGGGTTCCATTGTTGAAGGTCTCTCTGCTTCACACGCCTTCTGGGCTATCTGGGCATGGCTATTATCATCAGTCTGAGTTCTGACAATTCCTATATAATTATCTCCCACAATATTTACAGCTCTATGAGGTAAATGTTACCTTTTCCCAGAGTTCAAACGCTGCTTTCCAGGTGAAGGAAATGAGGCTAAGAAAACTCAAGTAATCTGCAAGAAGTTCCATCATTAGGGAAGTATTCAGTCCACAACCTTCTGAATCCAGAGGTTATGATTATTTGACTCTAAAGCAATTGTTTTAAGGATAAAATAATGTATAAACATTTGCAGACTGAAACAAACAAAAGGCTTATATTTTAATGAAATTCAGACATTTTATAGTAAAGAAAATTTTGTAAAGTCCAAATTCCCTTCTCTAATATCGTGTCTTGCTCTCTCCCTTCTCCCTGAAGTGGTAAAGCAAATCAGAATGCATTTCTTTTCTTTTCTTTTTTTTTTTTTTGAAACAGAGTCTTACTCTGTCACCCAGATTGGAGTGCATTGGCACGATCTGGGCTCACCAGAACAAAATTACAGCTAGGAAAGAGGACTAAGTTCTAGTGTTCTATACCACTGTAGGATGACTCTAGTTAATAATAATACATAGTTTCAAATAGCTAGAAGGAAGATATTGAACTTACATAGTTTCAAATAGCTAGAAGGAAGATACTGAATGTTCCCGACACAAAGAAATGATAAATGTTTGAGATGACGGATATGCTAACTACTGTGATCTGATCACTATAAATTATATGTATCACAACGGCACTATGTACCGCATGAATATGTACAATTATTCGTCAATTTTGCAAAGTTTTAAAATAATAATAAAGCCAGAAGCAAGAAATAACCTAATACAAAAAGAAAATATGACTTTAGCATTCATTAATAATGATAATAATTGATTTAAATAATTCTAGATTGTATCAACAAAAAACTAGGAAACGTGGGAGCTGGAGAAAGAGAGGTAGTAAATGTGCCGACTTTCCCATCTTGCAGAAATAAAGTTAATAAATACCATTTTCTCCTGGCATTGATTAGGAAAAACATGCATATACATGTGCATATATATATACACACACACACATGCACACAAACAAAAATATTAACATGTATATACACAAACACAAACAAAAACCCAAAAGGCAGCAGTAGTGGATATTTAAAATATGAGAACTACCTTCCAAACTATCACGGGGAAAGTGAGCAAATATTATAGTATTATCCAGATAACAAAAGAAACAGTCTTAACAGCACAGGCAATTTTTAGGATATATTGTTAAATTCTTTCCAAGTAGGTCAAAAAGCAGAATGCATAGAAAAAAGTGTTAATTCTGTAACAACAAAATTAGTACACATATATACTCACACACATTATTGTAGTAAATAACTGTGAAAGTCACACCAAATTGTTAAATGTGGTTATCTCTGGATGGTAGGTTTGGAGGTAGTTTTGATATTCATCTTTAAAGTCCTCTATTTTCCCAACCAAAAATGTAAAATAAGGTAATTGCCTGAAATGCTCCTTAACCTTTTTCATAAGCCTATTTATTTATTTAGAGACAGGGTCTTCCTCTATCGCCCAGGCTGGAGTGTAGTGGCACGATCACAGCTTACTGCAGCCTCAACTTCCCTGGCTCAAGCAATCTCCCTGCCTCAGCCTCCCAAGTAGCTGGGACTACAGGTGTGCACCACCACACCTAATTATTTATTTATTTCTTATTTATTTTTTTATTTTTTTCAGACAGGGTCTCACTCTGTTGCCCAAGATGGAGTGCAGTGGTGCGATCTCGGCTCACTGCAACTATCGCCTCCCAGGTTCAAGCGACTCTCGTGCCTCAGACTCCTGAGTAGCTGGGATTACAGGCATGTGCCATCATACCCAGCTTATTTATTTATTTATTTATTTATTTATTTGTATTTTTAGTAGAGACAGGGCTTCACCATGTTGGCCAGGCTGTTCTCAAACTCCTGGCCTCAAGTGATCTGCCCACGTCTGCCTCCCAACGTGCCAGAATTACAGGCATAAGCCACCAGGCCCACATCAATTTTTTTTAATTTTGTAGATACAAGGTCTCACTATGTTGCCCAAGTCAGTCTCGAACTCCTGAGCTCAAGCGATCCTCCCACCTCGGCCTCCCATAGTACTGAGATTACAGGTGTGAGACACTGTGTCTGGCCCATAAGCCTATCTATAAATTTAAATTTATATAAAAACAATTTTAAGTGTAATACTCTCCAAATACTCTTACCTCTTTCTACTCACATGGTTTCCCAGAAAATATTTAAATAATGATCAAGTATGCTAATGAAGAATATGACTTTTTTTTTTTTTTTTTTTTTTCCTGAGACAGAGTTGCCCTCTCTGTTGCCCAGGCTGGAGTGTGGTGGCCTTATCCCGGCTCACTGCAACTTCCACCTCCCAGGTTAAAGTGATTCTCCTGCCTCAGCCTCCCAAGTAGCTGAGATTACAGGTGTGTGCCACCATGCCTGGCTAATTTTTGTATTTTTAGTAGAGGTGGGGTTCCACTATGTTGGCCAGCCTGGTCTTGAACTCCTGACCTCATGATCCACCCACCTCAGCCTCCCAAAGTGCTGGGATTACAGGTATGAGACACTGCGTCCGGCTGAGAGTATGACTTTTAAAAGAAAAAAATGTCATGACTAATTAAATATTATATGGGAAAGTATTGTTACAAGCAGTTGCTTGACTTTTTTCCGGGGTGTGTGTGTGTGTGTGTGTGTGTGTGTGTGTGTGTGTGTGTGTGAAAAGCAAGGTCTTGCTATGTTGCCCAGGCTAGTCTCAAACTCCTCGGCTCAAGTGATCCTCCCGCCTCTGCCTCTCTAAGTGGCGGGATTATAGGCATGAGCCACCATACCCGGCTACCTTGAAAATTTAAAGCAAGATTTCATGAGACACTAATTACACATTCTCCAAAAAAGGGGGCAAAGGCGGGAAAGGGCAAACATTCTGTCAGCCTTCCCAAGCTGCAGACCAGGAAGCTGCGCCCTGCCAAGAGAATGGCTGAGGGCCAATTGCTTTATGTACTAGGCCCAAAGTAGGGCCTTTCAAAGTGTTTACAAAGGTTTTCCATGAACCTCCTAATCACAGAATAGCCTTTGCCTTTGGGGATATGGAAACAAATGCATTGGAAGAATGTAGTGAAAGAGAAAGAGAGCCTTCTCCAGGTGCAAGACTTTCTCCTAGGGTAGAAGCGGTAAGATTCCATTGTAATGAGGCAACTGTTCACCTCTTCATGTAAAAGTTTAATATTAACCAAGCACAATAGATAACAAAGGCCAAAAGAAGCAGATTAAAATGTATAAATTCTGGCCGAGCCTGTAATCCCAGCACTTTGGGAGGCCGAGGTGGGCTGATTACCTGAGGTCAGGAGTTCAAGACCAGCCTGGACAACATGGTAAAACCCTGACTCTACTAAAAACACAACAAAATTAGCCAAGCATGGCACCTGTAATCCTGGCTACTTGGGAGTCTGAGGCAGGACAATCACTTGAACCTGGGAGGCAGAGGTTGCAGTGAGCCAAGACTGCACCGTTGCACTCCAGCCTAGGCAATAAGAACTAAACTCCATCTCAAAAAAGAAAAAGTGTAAATTCATGGAACTGAAGGTAAAGTTTGTACTACTACTAAATTGTTAGATTTGTCTCAGATTAAGAAATATTTTGTATAGAACAATGATTCTCGAACCTACCAGACTGACGTTCATTTTTAAAACAAATATTTTGTGAGCTACCCCTTTTTTATCTTGAAGTGAAATTCATAGAAAATATAGCCAAATACATACATACTTTAAAAACAAAACAATGCAACATCCTAATTATAACATAAAGGAGACATAAAGTAAATTCTAATATAGTACACATTTTAATTTAGAACTGCTCTGACAGGATGATGACACTAAAAGACAGAACTCCTAAAAAGCCTCGAATAAAAAGTTATTGTGCAGTAAAGAATCACTTGCAAAGTGCAATGGAGGCTGGGTGCAGTGGCTCATGTCTATAATTCCAGGACTTTGGGAGGCCAAGGTGGGCAGATCACTTGAGATCAGGAGTTTGAGACCAGCCAAGCCAATAAGGCGAAACCCCACCTCTACTAAAAATTCAAAAATTAGCCGGGTGTGGTGGTATGCGCCTGCAGTCCCAACTACTCCAGAGGCTGAGGCAGGAGAATGGCTTAAACCCAGGAGGTAGAGGTTGCAGTGAGCTGAGATCGCGCCACTGCACTACAACCTGGGTGACAGAGCAAGACTCTGTCTCAAAAAAAAAAAAAAAAAAAAAAAAAAAAGCAATTGAGAGTGTGCAAATTTGTCATATTATAGATGTCTTGTAAATCACCAAAAGTGTATGAAATTACTTTTTAAAATGGGTGTTTAAAGACATCTTGATTATTACGGATTCATTTTGCTTTGGAACACATTTTTAATTTTTTAACCATTCAACATTTATTATGTCCTACTATGAGCCATCCCTGGGGATGCAGAAATGAAAAAAAAAAACCATGCTTCCTACTCTCAAGGAGCTCACAGTCTAATGAGGGAGAAGGACAAGCAATTAGACAATGACAACACAGTGAGCTAAGTGTTGTGATTAAGGGAAATTTTGAGAACAGGTTGGTAGGAGGTAACACCTGAATTGTCTTGAAGTTCATGTATGAGATATGAAAACACACCCTTTTGCTATTATTTTTCTAGGATTGTGTATATGTATGGAAATTCATGGAGAAACATCTGGAAGGATCAAACCAAACCAAACTATTCCACAAGTATTTCCTAAATGTGTCAAGTGCTTTTCTAGGCCTTTGGGATATATCACCAAACATAACAGACCAAGATCTCTGCCCTAGTTGGGACTTGTATTTTAGCAGTGGGAGTCACACAATAAAAAATAAATAAGTAGAAAATATGTTGTATGTCAGCTGGGCATGGCGGCTCATGCCTATAATCCCAGCACTTTGGGAGGTTGAGCTGGGAAGATCACTTGCAGCAGGGAGTTCAAGACCAGCCTGGCCAACATGGCAAAACCCCATCTCTACTAAAAATACAAAAATTAGCTGGGCATGGTGGTGCATGCCTGTAAATCCCAGCTACTCGGGAGGCTGAGCCAGGAGAATTACCTGCACCCAACCCACTGCAGAGGTTGCAGTGAGCCAAGATTGCACCACTGTACTCCACTGTATGCCGTTATACTCCAGCCTGAGCAACAGAGAGACTGTATCTCAAAAAATATATATATAATATATATATTTTCTTCCATAGCACCTATCTCACCTTATAACACACAACATATACATTGTTACATATAACATATATGTTATAAATAACTTATGTTATATATAACATTATATATAACTATATATCATGTATGTTGTGTGTCATATAACTATATATCATGTATGTTATATATGTTATACATGTTATATATAACATTATATGCTGTTATATATTATATATAACATTATATATCATATATTACATATATGTTGTATGTTGTAAGATGATATATATACATATATATGTTGTATATGTGTGTATATATGTTGTATATATGCTGTAAGGTGATAGGTGCTATGGAAGAAAAAATAAAGAGTCTAGTAGAGATGAGGTCAGGAGTCTCTGACCTCGGTAGGAACGGTAGTGGGGTTGGGTTGCAGTATGAAATAGGGTGATGATGTTGACCTCATTGAGAAGGTGCGAAGTGAGTGAAGACAAGAAAGTGAGGAAACTTGTCAAGTGCATATCTGGGGAAACAATGTTCCAGGCAGGGGGGAAAATTAGAGAAAGGCCCTAAAGCGGACATGTGGTTGGCACATCGAAGAGGTCATTCCTGCTGGAACTGAGTGAATGAGGGATAGAACAGGAGGAAATGAGGTTAGACAGCTAAGAAGAAAAACGTCTGATTAGGTGGTATCTTCTACAATATTATAATAATTATGAAACACATATTTTAAAGGTAGTAGTTGTCTTTAATCATTAAATCGATACAAGACTACTGAGTTCCACATGTTAAATACACCTAAACTGAAATTTTAAAACATATGAAGACTTTGCAAAGTCTTTTCAGAATCAAGAAATAGCTCAGATATCTTAAAATGAGCATATCATCATCTATAGACTCACTCTACAGCTTGTACCTATTAGGGAAGCAATGTGGCATGTTAGAAGGGTATGCATCCTTGATCAAGATGCTCCCTTCTCTGAATCACAGATCTGTATAAAGGGAATAATAATCGCTACTTCTTAGGTCTCTAAAGATATTTTCTTAATGTAGGTAAAGTACCTCAATAAATGGTAGCAGATTGTGGTACTAGCAAGAATACCTCTCTAAATGGTCTCTCAAGATTGAATTCAATCCTTTCAATGTCTGTATATAAGTACAAATTATTTTATAACTAGTGAGAGTAGATCTTCAAGACGGATGATCTTGAAAGATAAAAGCATCAAGAATTAGGACTTCCAGACCAGGTGTGGTGGGTTGTGCCTGTAATCCCAGCACTTTGGGAGGCCAAGGTGGGAGGATTGCCTGAGCCCAGGAGTTCGAGGCTGCAGTGAACTGTGATTGTGCCACTGCACTCCAGTCTGGGTAACAGAGCAAGACCCTGTCTCTTACATAAAAAGAAGAAGAAAGAAGAAGAAGAAAGGAGGAAGGAGGAAGAGGAAGAAGAGGAAGAGGAGGAAGAAGAGGAAGAGAAGGGAGAGGAGGAAGACAAGGAAGACGAGGAAGAAGAAGAATGAAGAACAATGAGAAGAAGGAGAAAGAAGAAGAAAAGAACAACAACAACAACAAAAACTACTACTACTACTTCCGGGGCAAGCTTTAATTTATTAAGGTTTTGAGGCTGGGCACAGTGGCTCACGCCTATAATCCCAGCACTTTGGGAGGCCAAGGCAGGTGGATTGCTTGAACTCAGGGGTTTGAGACCAGCCTGGGAGCCTGAACCAGCCTGGACTTGGTTGGCTGAATCATGTTTGCTCCCAGCCAAAACGGCAAAACCCAGTTTCTACAAAAAATAAAAAAAAAAAATTAAAAAAAAAATAGCCAGCCATGGTGACACATGCTTGTGGTACCAGCTACTCAGGAGGCTAAAGTGGGAGGATTGCTTGAGCCCAGGAGGTCAAGGCTGCAGTGAACCTAAATTGCATCACTGCACTCTAGTCTGGGTGACAGAGCTAGACCCTGTCTCAGAAAAAAAAAAAGAAGAAGAAGAAGGAAAGGAAATAGAATTTTGAGAGCTGGAACCTCCAGTGATAGTTTCCATTAGTTCAGATGAAAATCTCTGGGCTAGGGTGTGAAGGCTAACTATTCCTGAATGATTTGCTGATTTACTAAGTCATGCTCTTCACACACCCATGACCTTACTCCTTCCTCTCTCTACACTCACCTCTCTTCGTGTACTACTCTTTTCTTGTGTCAAGTCAGTTGAAGAAGTCCCATTCAATATAATGAAAAACCTAGGATGCTGGTATAGAGTAGTTCACTGCCTTTGTAAATGACTTACATTGCCTTTAATGCCACAGTTTTTGTAATTTTTTGTTTAATTAATTGTAGACACAGGTCTTGCCATCTTTCCCAGGCTAGTCTCCAACTCCCAGGCTCAAGCGATTCTCCTGCCTCAGCCTCCCAAAGTGCTGGGATTACAGTCGTGAGCCACTGCTCCCAGCCTAATGCCACACTCTGAGTTCTGTTGAAAATCTAGCTGAGATTTGTAACCACTTTGCTGTCACTGCTACATTATTAAACTCATATATAAATTCATTTCAAATGAACAAAATTCTCATTACTACAAGAATTGGAAAGAATATAAAATGTAATGTCTATTCTCAGTTTGGATTATACTTATAAGCACTTCGGTATTCTCTATATAAAGAAATGATTAAAATCTAGATGACTTTTAAAGTGACTTCTAATTTTAATACTCTATAACGCTATTATTTCTACGTAGCTGAATCATTAGTACATTATCATAGCTCAATGAAATAAGGCAATTTGTGGTGTAGGCTGCACTAAGGCTACGCTCTTCATGGTCAAAGTTATTTCTTAGAATACTGAGCTAAAAATGTAACTGCATTCTGCAACCTATGCAAATATGTTCTAATTGATGGGAGGGGAAAAAATTCAATTCAGAGTGCCAACAATTCCTCTGAGTTAGTGTGGCAGGGATAGTGTAGGGTCAGTGAAGCATCAAGTTACAGACCAAATTAAAGGTCTGGAGAAGAGTGGCAGGGTCTAATCATCCATCATCTGAGGTTGCCAGAACTGGATCTACTACCCTTACTCACTCACAAAAGACCGTTCTATGGAAGCTAAGCACACAGACTTCAGGCTTCAAACATCTTTTTTTCAAAAAGGACTTCTCGTTCCAAACAGATCTTTATGAAATTATTTCCTTGAAGCTCTCAGTTCTGTCATTTTAAAATTGCCATCAAAAAGTAATCAAAACCTAATGCTTACAGTGTTCTGCCACAAATAAAAAATATTGTGGGTTTTTGTTCCTATTAAAAACATATGCGACATATATATTTATGGAAGTCCCAGAACCAGTGTACACACATACACAAAAACCTTAGGAAAATAATGTTAATAGTTTTGCCTAAACCAATAAATTATATACTGTGCTCTGTCCATAACTACCCTTATTAAGCTAACACTTTGCAAAGGTCAGCAAGCAAGGAATATTTCTGCATATTTTGTGGCATAGGTTGCAAACCTTAGATCTATAGGGATGAATTAAGGTCACTTTTAAAATTCAGACAGTATTTTCTGGACTTGGTTGACTGAATCATGCGCATCTGCACTATTTTTCCTGGGGGAAAGTTAATTTTAGAAAGGAGAAAAAGTTTGCCAGGAAAACAATCACATTGGCTCAATCTCTAGACAGTGATTCTTTTCTTAAAAGTTCAAAATGCTTTACAGCCTCCTGCTTGCCCTTAATATCCTTGAAAGCGGGTATGGAATATCATCCCTATTTCATAACAGGCATCTGGTTTCATAAAAAGAAATGTAAGTTTTAATGTTATAACTACTTTAGGGTACTTTTAAAAATTGGTCCTTCACCTCAATTTTTCAAAAGACAGAAAATAAAAATCTTTATTTTCCCTGGTGGTTATCTTCTGGTAGTTGGATAAGTACTTACAATGGTTCAGGTACATATACGAATATATGAAAAGTAGCAGACATGCATCTATGACAAAGTTCAAGATGGAGAAACATTTCGCATTTCTGTAAATACGATATAATTTACAGACTCTCTTACTCAATTCAGGATAGAATAACTTCGTTCAAATAATTAGGAGTGAAAACAGGATCTAAATTAATATGATCACTCTTCCTTCTAGTTCCTAGAGATAATAGTCCATTCGGGTCTTTAGCCTTAAAGTAAGAAAAATGTAAAAATGTCAACGGGCTGCATTCCATCATTGACAAAAAGTCAAGGGAGCAGTGAAGGAAGATTTTCTGATTCTCTGGAGAATGGGCCTCAACCCTTTCTAAATGCCAGAGTACTTGTGAAAGAATTCTTACATTTTAAAAATTGATATTTAAAAGCTGTTTAACCAGGTCTCCTGGAAGTCTGCATTTCCCCCAATGTTATATCAGAGTTTCAAATAAATGTTAACTCTCCCTTTCCAAAACTGCTGTCTCGGGCAAGGCGCGGTGGCTCACTCCTGTAATCCCAGCACTTCGGGAGGCCGAGGCGGGCGGATCACTTGAGGTCAGGAGTTGGAGACCAGCCTGGCCAACATGGTGAAACCCCCGTCTCTACTGAAAATACAAAAATTAGCCGAGCATGGTGGTGTATACCTGCAATCCCAGCTACTCGGGAGGCTGAGGCAGGAGAATCGCTTGAACCCTGGAGGGGGAGGTCGCAGTGAGCCGAGATCGGGCCACAGCACTCCAGCCTGAGCGACAGAGCGAGACTCTGTCTCAAAAAATAAAAACAAAATTTTAAAAATTACCTTGTTAGATCCAATGATACCGCACCAATCCCATTAATCAACTTGAGGGGAACTGGTTTTCACCCCTTTCACTCTGTTTTTATTCTCCATTCACACTAATAGACCCAAGTGATGCTTAGCCACAGTGGGTGGCCCCTCTCTCTTCTTTGCGGACCTTACAGATACTTTGGGGGTATGTTGCCGGGGCAGGCATCATAATCACCTGAGGTGCTTTTTAAATATACTCAAGCCTGAACACACACACACACACACATGCATGCATGCACGCACACGCACACACAACACCAGATTTCTGAATCGGGATTTCAGGGTGGGGTCCAGCTTTTTTCCCTGGCGCCTAAGAGCTTTTGCTTTAAGTTGTTATAAAGTTCTAGCACCGCAGTCACCCTGAAAATCTTGTACACTTATCATAATACTTAAGGGTAATAAAAAAAACAACCACTTCAGCCTGTGCCAATACGAAAGGTAAGACAGTGCATTTACTTTGATCAAGAGTCAATATTCCTCCCAAAGTTAGGATAGTAAAGGAAGGGGGGGCGGGCGGGGGGAAGGTATGTTCTGGAAGGAGAAGGAGTTAGGACCTTTCAGCCTGGAAATTGTTACAGACCCTAGGGGAAATCTTTGCGTCCGTGTTTGCGCCACACACCTGGAGAGGGTGGATTACTCCTGCCAGCCCTGACCTCAGAGCCGCGGGTGCGGGTTTCGGGAGCTTCCCGGGGGCGGGGAAGAAAGTCGGGAGTAGAGCGTGGAGAGGAAGCGGGGGTCCGGCGGACGGTGGAGTGGAAACGCAGATGGCCGGAGGGTCTGAGCCCCAGTGGGCCGCCGGCCGGGGCTTCAGCTCTGCGCGGAGGGGACCTGGAGACGAGGAAAGGGAGGGAGAAGGCGGCGAGGCGGTGACAGCCTGGGGGAGGCCGAACTGGCCCCTCGCAGAGGCTCCAAGCAGCTCGAGGGCGAGCGCTGCACCCTGCGCCCCTCCTTACCTTGCGCCCGAGGTCCGAGTAAGGAGAGGGAGACCCCGGAAGGCGCAGGGCTCCCGCTAGGGCGCGCGCACGCTCGGGGTCCGCTATCAGCTTCTGCAGGCTGCGGCTTCAGGTATCAAAGGCATTCAGGTCGCCTAACTACCAGCCCTTTGGCGCGTCTCGGACCCCTCCTCCGACCCTCGCCCCGGCGGCCCTCCGCCCCGCTCCCCTCCACCCCGCAGGCGCCCGCAGAGCCTCTCCCTGGCTGCTGATTCCAGAGAGCCTTGGCCCCTCTCCGCGGCCGGCCCTCCCCCGGCGCGCGCGCACTCACCTCCCCCAGAAACGCACCCTCTTTAGGAAGGAGGCAGCGAATGCGGTCCTTGAAATTCTAGGCGCTGGGCAACTTCAGAAAACCCTTTTAAAATCTTTGATCTGCCCAATGAGGTTCAAAGTAGGGCACCATGTATATTCATTCCCTGGCTCCGTCCTCTTTTTTGTCTTAACCACAGCATTATTTAACACTTGATATTCGTGTTTAGGTTGAACTCTGAGAATCTCCTGCCAGGCATTTTAATTTTCCCAAAATAACTCCTTCCGCTTTATTGTTTTGAGAATGCAGACATCCCCACTTTATAAACTTGGGTTGCCAGGACGTTAGATTGGCCTCAGAAAGCAGATGTTCAGCTGCACAAGACAGAGCAAGTCTCTTCCCAGCAGCGCTGCTACCTGCCACCTGTAAGGGCCCTGCGTCAGGGCAAGAGCGGTTAATTACACCCTGGCTTTGGTTACCGAGCATGCCCGGAGCCTCTGTTCTCACTTAGGACTCAATTCTGAGGCTTAGGTTCTGGAAAGAAGCAGGTGGATGTGTTCAAAGAAGAGAGTTCTAATGCAGAAAACCAGCAAAGGGCAGAATTTACTGAATAATAGAGAAAAAGAACGATGGGAAGGGATCCTGGAAACATGACAGTATCTTGGATAGGACGATGTTTGAGGGCATAATATAAATAAATTATAAAAGAATAAATAGAAAAAAATTAAAAGTTAATAAAAAACTATGAAATAAATAAAAATAACATAAAAAATAAAAAGTAATTTAAAAATAACAAACATGACGGTATCACTAACTCCCAGGAATCTGAAAGTGACATAACCCCTGCTGGGAATGTGGAAGGTGAATTGTTAAATGGCACTCCAATCACTCATTCATTCACCTGTCAATATATTAATAGTATGTATTTATGGAATATGTTAAAGGCAATAAAGCATTATTTATAGTCATTATAAATGCTGCTAGGAATCAACTTCTCAACCAGTTTATAACAGGGCCCTGGAAAATGCAAATATCTATTAAGAGACACCATATTAATCCATTGTCTTTTTCTAAATTCATCAAATAAGTTTCTCATCTGAAGGCTGAAAAATGGGCACTTACTAAAAACTGTCAGGTTTGTCTATTAGATAGAAGGCAGATATCAGAAGATAAACTCACCAGTCAAGTTACTACAATTGAAAGAACCAGCTTAGCTGATATAAGAAGAGGTGAAGGGGGAGGAGGAGGGAGGTCAGCCAAAGACTAAGCTGGCATTCTTTTTTTTTCTTTGAGACAAGGCCTCGCCCTGACACCCAGGCTAGAGTACAGTGGTGCTATCATGGCTCACTGCAGCCTCGACCTTGAGCTCAAGCAATCCTCCTGCCTCAGCCTCAGAGTAGCTGGGACTATAGGCACGCCATCACCATGTCCAGCTGATTTTTGCATTTTTTTGTAAAAAGAGGGTTTCGTCATGTCGGCCTTGCTGATCTTAAACTCCTGGGCTCAAATGATCCTCCCACCTTGCCCTCCTGAAGTGCTGGGATTACAGGCATGAGCTACTGTGCCTGGCCTGGCATTCTGTTTTCTTCTGTCAGAATAAATGTTTGCCAGTCTCACACTAGCAAGCATTCAATAAATACTGGGTGCTGAGGATGGAACAGTTATCAGAAAGACAACATTCCTGCTCCCATCAAGCCAATTGGGAGGGAGAGTGTAGACAAGAAAACAGGCTGTTAAAAGTAGATGCTCTCATGGAGGATGACACATTCGGGGCAGTATAAATGAGACCTGAAGAGTGAGGGTAATTTGGCCCAGAGCAGGAAAATAGGAGAAGAGTTTTCCAGTAGGATCACCAACATGGAGAGAAAGCCAAAGGTAAGAAGGAACATGGCCATTCACTATGGCTGGAGGATCTTTTCTTTGGGGTGGGAGTCAGGGAGACTGGGAGGAACAATGTAGAGACAAGGCTAGAGAGATGAACAGAAGTCAGATCATGTAGAGTCGTCTAGGCCATGTTTTAAAAATTGTACTTCAGGATAAAGAAAATGTGGTACATATACACCAAGGACTACTACTCAGTCATTAAAAACAGAAGGAAATAATGTCTTTTGCAGGAACTTGGATGGAGCTGGAGGCCGTTACTGTAAGTGAAGTAACTCAGAAATGGAAAATCAAATACCATGGGTTCTCACTTACAAATGGGAGCTAAGCTATGGATATACAAATGCATATAGAGGGGTACTCATGGATATTGGAAACCCAGAACAGGGGAGGATGGGAGGAGGGTCAGGAATGAAAAATTGCATATTGGTAACAATGTACACTACTCAGGTGACAGGTGCACTGCAATCTCAGACTTCACCACTATACAATTCACCCATGTAACAATAATCCCTTGTAGCCCAAAAGCTACTGAAAATTTTTAAATATTTTTCTTAAATCAAAAAATAAAAATAAAAATTATACTTTAGGCCAGGCACAGTGTTTCACACCATAAACTCTGGAGGCTGCTTTAGGAGGCAGAGGTGGGAGGATTGCTTGAGGCCAGTTCAAAACAGCCTGGACAACATAGAGAGACCCTATCTCTACAAAAAAAAAAAATTGAAAACTTAGCCAGGTGTGGTGCCATGAGCCTGTAGTCCTAGCTACTCAGGAGGCTGAGGCAGGAGGATCTCTTGAGCCCAGGAGGTCGAGGCTGCAGTGAGCTATGATCGCACCCTATGCTCCAGCCTAGGTGACAGAGAAAGACCTTGTCTCTAAAAAAAAAAAAAAAAACTGAAAAATTACACTTGATCCTACAGACGATGGGGAGGCATTTAAGTGTTATAGACAACATAATAATGAGATCTTTTTTTTTTTTTAAAAAAGACTTCTGGCTGCAGGCAGTGAACTAATGAGGATGGGAGGTAGGGATGAGAGGAAAGAGGATAAATCAGGAAGAATATCTCTGTAAAGGACACTTAATCAATGAGTACCAGGCCAGGTGCAGTGACCCCTGCCTATAATCCCAGCACTTTGATAGGGTGAGGTGGGAAGATCACTTGAGCCCAGGAATTCAAGACCGATCAGCCTGGGCAAATAGGGATACCTCATCTCTACAAAAGATAAAACGTTAGCTGGGCATGGTGGCATGTGTTTGTGGCCCCAGGTACTCAGGAGGCTGAGGCAGGAGGATCCTTTGAGCCAGAGAGGTCAAAGCTGCAGTGAGCCATGATCATGCCACTGTACTCCAGCCTGAGTGACAGATTGAGACCCAGTCTCAAAAATCAATCAGTCAATACCAATGTAGAGATCCTCATACCTTTGTGGAATCTAAATTCAGTCCCATGACAAGTTCCTAAGAGACAAGCTTTCCTGGAAGGGAAGAGAAGTGTGGAGGGAGGAGGGTCACTGGTGGTAAACAACTGAGAAACATATTGGTAAATAGAATTTAGAGAGAAGGCCGGGCGCGGTGGCTCAAGCCTGTAATCCCAGCACTTTGGGAGGCCGAGGCGGGTGGATCACAAGGTCAGGAGATCGAGACTATCCTGGCTAACATGGTGAAACCCCGTCTCTACTAAAAATACAAAAAAAAAAAAACCAGCCGGGCGCGGTAGCGGGCGCCTGTAGTCCCAGCTACTTGGGAGGCTGAGGCGGGAGAATGGCGTGAACCGGGGGGCGGAGCTTGCAGTGAGCCGAGATCGCGCCACTGCACTCCAGCCTGGGAGACACAGTGAGACTCCGTCTCAAAAAAAAAAAAAAAAAGAATTTAGAGAGAAAATGGCTTTTTAAAATTAAATATTTATACAGTGACACTATCTCACACAGTTCAAAGATAAAAGAATGTTGATTTGTAACTGAGTAGTGGAATAAATTAAAGGGAAATTGACACACAGGAGGTATATTGATACATATCCCCAATTTCCTACCATGTAAAAGCAAACCAGCACGCTCCTGCCTCTTCTCCCTCTCCTTTTGAGAGAGTTATTTTCTTTTTTTGTTTATTTGAGATGGAGTCTCACTCTGTCGCCCAGGCTGGAGTGCAGTGGCACTATCTCATCTCACTGCAACCTCTGCCTCCCGGGTTCAAGCGATTCTCCTGCTCAGCCTCCCAAGTAGCTGGAATTACAGGAACCCACCACCACACCCAGCTAATTTTTGTATTTTTAGTAGAGACGAGATTTCACCATGTTGGCCAGGGTGGTCTCGAACTCCTCACCTCCAGTGATCTGCCCGCCTCGGCCTTACAAAGCCACTGTGCCCAGCTATTTCTATTATCCCTCACTGTAATCATTTTATAGTCTTCCTCAATTTGCACCCATCTGTCTGAAGTCAAAGTCCACGCTAGGCTAGTCCAAGTGCATTGTTGTTTATAACTAATTAATCACAACCAGTTGCAGATCTCTTTGTTCCTTCTCCATTGTCATTGCTTCACTTGACTAGCTTTTAAAAAAATAATTTAAACGTTTTTACAAACCAATGTTCAGGCTACTTCCTTCCACTAGGCCATGCTCTCTCGATTCACTAAGGTCTAGTCAGCTATGGCTGTCCCTGGGAGCTGAGCTACCTCGCTGTAACCACAGTGGGCTGTACTCAGAAGACTTAATGGAAGGCTAGAGTGCTCGGGCTAGGGTGCTAGGAGGTAGCAGGGTTCTCCTGATGGATCCTCTCACCCGAGTCAGAGCAAATAGGCCAAGAAGAAAGGAAGAGGGAAAGGCTGGCTGGCCTTAGGAGGGCAGAGCAAGAGCAAGACAGCCAAACATCTCACCCCTCGATCACTCAATTCATAGTATTCTTTCAGATGATTTGCTACCTTCTGTCTACCATTTCAATTTGGTTTTTCTCAATTTCCTTTGTATTTTTTTTTCATTTCTATTTATTCTCTCCTCTTTTTATTTTAGCTGAAGACCCAGGAAAGCTGGGTGTAGTTCAAAGGCCTGAGAGCCAGAGAGCCAATGGTATAGATTCCAGCCTTGGTCTGAAGGCCTGAGAACCAGGAGCACCAAGGGCAGGAGAGGACTGATGTTCCAGCTCAAGCAGTCACCCAGAGTGAATTCAATCTTTCTTCACTGTTTTGTTCTATTTGGGCCCTCAATGAATTAGAATGAGTTATAACAAGAAATGTTTTACTTATTAAAGTCCAGATTAAAAAATAAGATTTCGCCAGGCACGGTGGCTCACGCCTGTAATCCCAGCACTTTGGGAGGCCGAGGCAGGCAGATCACTTGAGGTCAGGAGATGGAGACTAGCCTGACTAACATGGTAAAACCCCATCTCTAACTAAAAATACAAAAATTAGCTGGGCGTGGTGGCACATGTCTGTCATCTCAGCTACCTGGGAGGCCAAAGCAGGCGAATCACTTGAACCCAGGAGGCAGAGGTTGCAGTGAGCCAAGATCGCACTGCTATACTCCAGCCTGGGCAACAGAGTGAGACTCCCTCTAAAAACAAAACGAAACAAACCAAAAAAAAAATGAAGACAGAAAGAAAATTTAAAAATAGAAAAAATAAGATTTATAGAAATATTTTAGAGTTACACATATCTATTTTCGAAAATGACACCCCATTTTGACAGTCTTGGGACAATGTTGATACCTAGTCAACTTGTAGTAGAAATCATTTTTCTGACTCTGATGTTATGATTTGGCCAAGGGGATTAAATATAACCTGAGTATTGAATCTTAGCAGAAAATCCTCCTCCTATAGAGATGACTTCCCTGTTTTGTTTTGTTTTTTAACAGCAAATAAGGGCAATAATACCAAGGATCTATGCTTCTCTATTCCTTTAGTCTCATTCCATGGAACAGTTGATAAGATATACTAAAGAAATGTGTTACAAATAATACTCTTAAAGTTAGAGCAAAATTAGTTACTAGGAGCAAAAGTTTGCTAGCCATTCATCCTTTGTTCTCCAACTTTTCTAAGCCTCACCACCATTTCCCTTAACCCCTCCAACTGCTTACCTTGAGGGTCCTCCCTGACCATAGTCGAGCCACAATATCTACTTTATTATCAACTGACTGGATATTATTACATTCAGATATTTTTCAAACCCAATCTTAAATAGCTACACTGTACACTTTGGCTAACTCAGTCCACCAAAATAGAGTATGATATCTTGTTTTTAGAAGAACCAAATGTGTCAGTATATTTATATTTATAACCAGGTTTAAAAAAGAATCTGGTCATCAGCTTATTCAAGCCATGTTAGTTTACTGACTTGGTATCACTGGACCTTTTTTTTTCTTTTGAGATGGAGTTTCGCTCTTGTCTCCCAGGCTAAAGTGCAATGGTGCAATCTCGGCTCACTGCAAACTCTGCCTCCCGGATTCAAGCAATTCTCCTGCCTAAGCCTCCCGAGTAGCTTGGATTACAGGCATGCACCACCACGCCCAGCTAATTTTGTATTTTTAATAGAAATGAGGTTTCTCCATGTTGGTCAGCCTGGTCTCGAACTCCCAACCTTAGGTGATCCGCCCGCCTCGGCTTCCCAAAGTGCTGGGATTACAGGCGTGAGCCAATGCACCCAGCCTGGATGGTCTTTAAATAGCATCCAGACAACAAACTCATGCCACTGTCTAAGAACCAAAAGGGAGTGCACTTTAATTAAACAAATATTTTAAAAGTATTTACTATGTGTCAGGCACCATGCCAAGTACCAGGAGGGAATAATAAAAGGAAGCACAGGGCCTCTGCCCTTGAAACTTACATTTTTTTTTTTTTTTTTTTGAGACGGAGTCTGGCTGTGTCACCCAGGCTGGAGTGCAGGGGCGTGATCTCGGCTCACAGCAAGCTCCGCCTCCCGGGTTGACGCCATTCTCCTGCCTCAGCCTCCGAGTAGCTGGGACTACAGGCGCCCGCCACCACGCCCGGCTAGTTTTTTTATTTTTAGTAGAGACGGGGTTTCACCATGTTAGCCAGGATGGTCTCGATCTCCTGACCTCGTGATCCACCCGCCTCGGCCTCCCAAAGTGCTGGGATTACAGGCTTGAGCCACCGCGCCCGGCCGAAACTTACATTTTGGGAAACATTGATCTGTGTGTGTAAGAGATAGATTATGTGCATGAGAAAGATCGGTATGTGTGTGCAGTTTATATAAAAACTTCTCACAGGCAAAAGGAGGGAAGTGTTTTAAGAACCAGGGTTTTCATAATTGCCAAAATAAAACCAACATATTCTCAGGCACATCCCCTGTTCATCCCAATTGTCCCAGATATGGTTGCAATTAGCCCTTCTGTGTCAGAGGCAGCAATACTCATCAGCTACTTCCTGTGTGCCCCTATATTGTCTAAATTCTTTGTGGTCAGGTGGGATCATACGACTGAGCTGACCAATGAGCAGAACCACAGAACAGCAGGTATGGGTTCTCCTCCTGCTCTCTTCCCCTACCACCATGAACACGATGGACTTGTGTTAAGATAGTAGATCTACAAGATCAAAGTAGCCTAGAGCAATGAGTAAACCACATGAATGGAAGCCCTGGAGAATTGCCTGAACTGACAAGAGATTTATAGAGCAAGAAAAAAACTTGGCAGTTAGGCCATTGAAGTAGCCTGTTTTATCCTAATATACTTTCTCATCACATTAACTAAAAAATATTCTGGATCTTCACAATAAGGGTTTATTTTGGCTGGCATTCACTCATTCAGCAAAATACTTACTATGCGTTAGGCACTGCTTTGGGCGCTGAGAATACAGTGAAGAACAAGACAAAGTCTCTGCAGCCTCGGGGAGTTTACATTTGTGTAACCAGGTTTAAAAAGAATCTGGTCATCGGCTTATTCAAGCCACGTTAGTTTACTGACTTGATATTACCAGACTTTTTTTTTTTTTTTTTTTTTTTTGAGATGGAGTTTCGCTCTTGTCTGCCAGGCTGGAGTGCAATGGTGCAATCTCGGCTCACTGCAACCTCTGTCTCCCGGGTTCAAGCGCTTCTCCTGCCTCAGCCTCCCGAGTAGCTGGGATTACAGGCATGTACCACCACGCCCGGCTAATTTTGTATTTTTAGTAGAAACGAGGTTTCTCCATATGTATGTCTGGTAGTAAATAAATAAACAAAAATAAATAAAATTTTCTGGTAGTGATAAATGTAATAAACAGAAATAAAGTTATTACTGATTGGTTCTATACCCTTCTCACTAAGCTTCACCCTTCTCATGTCTTTACTTCCCTCCTTATTCAGCTCAGATTCTGTAGTCCATCACTATCTTCCTTGTCCTGTGTGTATCCTCAACTCACTCACCCTTTTCTCCTTCTTTCTTACTTGCCTAGCAAAATCCCCATCTGGTTAAATGCATTTTTTGGATGTTGTTGTTGCCATCTTCGTACTTACTCCCAGGTAGCTGAATATGGCTGGAGAAAAACAATAATGCTGACTGGTCTCACTCTCACTTTACAGTCACTGATCCCAGAGAGTCCTTGCAGCTACATGGCAAGCCTACAACATTCCCTAATGCATCCATCTCCCATTCTTCTACATGATCACTTCACATTTCCTCTGTCCAAAAACCTTCAACAGGCTCTCTCACACTCACTCACTGTCAAAAATGTTGCCCTGGATTTTACTGAGAAACTTAAAGGAATAAAAACTTCAAAAACTCCCACTTACATCTGCCAACTCCTGCCCTGCATGGGTACTCAAGTCCACTGTCTTTCCTCTTGTTACAATGGAACAGCTTTCTGTTGTCCTTTTTAAGGACAACTCTTCTACTTGTGCACTAGATCCCATGTCCTCTCATCTCCTGTGGCACACATGGAGATGTGTCACCCAGATGCCTCTTCAAGGAAGAATCTGCTGCCCAGCTGCAGACCCCAGAGTTAGCAGGCAGCCTCCATCTGTCAACTCCTTCAGGATCTGCCAAAGCCAGTAAAGTGGAATCACTTCAGTCGAGGTCACACCTTCCTGGGGCTGCCTGCATGCAGTGACTGAGCAGTATGGGGATATAAAAGTTCAGCCACTCAGGATACCCTGAAGAGCAGCACTCCCTCCAGAGCTCCCCTCGTAGCTGTCTGAAGCTCTGTCAAGCCAGCTTTGCAGTTTGACCTCTTCCTCTGCCAAATCTTGCTTCTTCCCCCTTCCCTTCACAGTTCTTCACCTCTAATAAACACCTGGTGTCCCAAATTCTGTTTCAGCTTCTGCTTACAGAGAACCCAACCTGACCTACCTACTATAGATTGGCTTCAGCTACTGTCTCCTCCTTCTCTTGTACCATCAGTGTTCCCTTCTCCACTAATTCATTCCCATCATCAGACAAACATGTGTCCACTTTCTTCAAAACCAAACTCCCTTTGAACTACTGCTCCTTCTTTGTTCTCCTGTACAGCAACATTCCTGGAAAGAGTGTCTGAATCCATTCTTTGCCTACCTGTCTCTCTGTATTCCCACTCCTGGCACCTTTCTACTCACCACCCCACAGAATAGTCCATGTCACTGATAAAACAACATTGGAATATCCAATGGTCAGTTATCAGTTCTCATCTTACCCGACCTTTTATGAGCATGTGACTCAGTGGATCATTCTCCTTCAAAAACACCCCTTTGTCACTTGGCTTCCGGGACACAATTTTCATGTAATTCTCTTCCCACTTCACTGGCTACAGTTGCTCTTCTCTTCTCCTTTGCTGGTTCCCCTCTTACTCTTGAACCTCTGAACACCAGAGAGCGCCAAGGTACGATTTTGAACATCTCATCCCTACCTATGTTCACTATTAGTGATTTCATTCAGTTTCAGGGCTTTAAATACCATCTACATGTTGACAACTGCTACATTTATTTCTTGAGCTAGAGTTTCTTCTGCTGAATGCCAGACTCTCAAATCCAACAGCCACTCCTGAATCTGCATTTTAAATTCTAACTAACATGTCTAAAACAAAACAACTCATTCAAAACTAACATGTCTAAAACAAAACAACTCATTCCCACCTCCTCCACTTTCCCCTCTAAAAGCATCCTGCCCACCCCCACCCCCGAGGTCTTTCTCCTTTCAACGAATAGCTACTTTTGTCCTTACAGTTGTTGAACCAAAAACCCCAAGGTCATCACTGACTTCTAGCTGACTCTCGTGCCCCACATCCAAAACTTTAGAGAATTCTTTGGAATAACCTAGTCGGTCTTCAGAGCTCTCATTTTCTTAGGATCTTTTCAAATGTCATCTTATTAATAAGACGTTGCTTAATTGTTGAATATATAAAACAAAATCCCATCCACCCTACTGGTACTTCCTATCTTCTTTAACTTGCTTTACTGCTATCACTAATCGTCATAGAATATATATTCACTTGCTCATTGTCTTGATGGCAGTGGCAGCCTATCTGGAGCAGCCACTGAGGGGATGCCAACTGCAGCGTGGAAGGCGCAGCCAGAGCTGAACACTCCTCAGAGCCAGCAGGGCCCAGGAACACACAAGAGCCCCGTCCCTTATCAAGTTGGCAAGGCAGGAGACCCATGTTCCTGGGCACAGCTGCAGTTGTCCAGCCACAGCTCTGGACCCAGGCATCCCTGCAATCTTGGGGGCCCAGGAAGCCTCTGCCCCTGCAGGCTTAAAAGTACCTGCTCCTGAGGTTGCAGTGAGCCAAGATCATGCCACTGCCTTCCAGCCTGGGTGACAGAGTGAGATCCTGTCTCAAAAAAAAAAAAAAAAAAAAAAAGAATGTGCCTGATGCCAGGTATCTACCCTCCACCCACTCCCAGGGCCCACTCCATGGCAGAGCAAAGTTGTGGCCAAGCATGGGCACTGCTGCAACCCAGCTGGGTGTGCATGTGTTCAGGGCAGCACTGACACACCAGCCCCCTGCCGCCTCGGCCCCCTCTGGACTTTGGGCACCGACGGGTGCAAGAAAGAGGCTGGTAGGGCTGAGGGTGGCTCAGCGTGGGCCTGCAGGCACCCCTCGGCACAAACAGCCTGGGCGCCACGGGTGACATGTTGATGCTGGCAGGCAGACACGTTCCTGGGAGGAAAGGGATAGGTCCCTGCCCATCTTCAAGCCAGGGATGGCCTGAAGCCTGGGGGGCCCGGTGGCTAGTTCCAGGCAGAGTCTGCAAGCAGCCCAGAGCGAGAACTTACGGTGCCTTTTCTGGGCCCACCCATGGACCAATCAGCACACGCTCTGGGTCCCTTCTGGGTCCATAAAAACCCCAGACTCGCCGGGTGCGGTGGCTCAAGCCTGTAATCCCAGCACTTTGGGAGGCCAAGACGGGCGGATCACGAGGTCAGGAGATCGAGACCATCCTGGCTAACACGGTGAAACCCCGTCTCTACTAAAAAATACGAAAAAACTAGCCGGGCGAGGTGGCAGGTGCCTGTAGTCCCAGCTACTCCGGAGGCTGAGGCAGGAGAATGGCATAAACCCGGGAGGCGGAGCTTGCAGTGAGCTGAGATCCGGCCACTGCACTCCAGCCTGGGCGACAGAGAGAGACTCCGTCTCAAAAAAAACAAAAAAAACAAAAAAAAACCCAGACTCAGCCAGAGGTCAGGACTACCAGCTGCAGAAAGGAGTTACCCGGTTTGGTCTCCTCAACTTGTCAGGACGACCTGCCTACAGAAAGCAGCTGTCCACTTCGGGTCTCCTCTCCACTGAGGGCAGGACACTAGTCGGGACAACACCCCTGCAGAAAGGCGCAACCCACTTCAGGTCTCCTGAGAACTGTTCTGTCACTCGGTGAAGCTCCTGTCCACCTTGCTCACCCTCCAGTTGTTTGCGTGCCTCATTCTTCCTGGACACAGGACCAGAACTCAGGACCTGCCAAATGGTAGGACTGAAAGAGTTGTAACACAAATAGGGCTGAAACACAACCCCCCATTCCCAACCACATTGCAGGCAACAAGGAGAGACGAGCTGTAGAGTTTGGATAGGATTTGAGTGGAATCAATAGTGGGAAAAATGGTATACAATTTGAGGGTAGAAATGACACTATTTGTGTATGTTTTGGAAGGGGAACAAAGGGAAAAGGGAAGATTCAAAGGAAATGTCAAATTTTTGTACTGCAACCGGGAGTCCTAGCAAATTTCACTGATCACATTTCCATTAAGTCCACTGAGTACAAGGATCCTTTGGGTGAGCTAGTGGTTGAAGAGTTGGGAGAAAATAAAGGAAGTCACATACAAAAGAAGGCAGCATTGAGCAGGGAAGATACTTCTTTGAGTGTCTGCAGTGTTGAATGTGTAAAAAGCATTTGCATAGATGGCCTAAAACTCAGGGAGAAGGGTCTGGACCGGCCAAATTACCTCTACTATAGAACAGTGTGTGAGAGAGGAGAGGGGAAGGAATGGGGTGGGAGGGAGCCATTCCCCTTATATTTACAGGGGTGTAAATCTATGTGGTTGGCTATGTGAACCTTTAACGTGGCAGGTAGGATCTTTTTCCTTACGGTAGACCTTACAAGCGATGGGGTCCTTAGAAATACAGCAGATTTGGAAATTATCTATCACCCAGCACGATTTCTGGGGCATTGATGAGACGGCTGATTAATACCCCTCCGCCTCGGAGAAACACTGTAGATAGCGACTTCAGGGATCTCTCAACTTCTTTACCGATGCCCGCCGCGCCCCTCCGCGGCCCGGGACTGCTCATCATCTTTTCCGGGAAGCGACGGTGGAGACAATAAACACGCAGGCCCCCTAGCGTCCTTCCGTTCCGCGCTGCCAGGCCGCCTCGCCTGCCGCTCCCGCCCGCCCCGCGGGACACAGCCCGCAAGCACTCCGGGGCCCGAGCGCCGACCGCACGCCAGGCGCAGCCGGGAAGAGCCCCGAGAGCGCATCCCTCCGCCCGCGGCCGAGGCGACCCCTCGCGGTCCCGCCAGCCCGGGCTTCCCGTGGAGGCGCCCGGCCACCCCGCCTCCCCCGCCCCGCGCCCGCCAACTCCCAGCTCGCGGCCCTGATTGGTCGCCGCATTCCCGCTCTCCTTCCCGAACCGCCATTTTGAAAATCTTGTTGATTCTGGGGAGCCGAGCGCGCGGCAGCGAGCGTCACGCCAGACAGCGGCCCGCGCGCCTTCTCCTCGGCGTCGGCCGCCGCCGCCTCCCAGAACCTCCTCGTGCCCTCGCGTGCCAGGCCCGTGGCGGCCGGGATCCGCGGTGAGGGCTGCGTCGGGACACCAGAGGCCCGGTCGCCCCTGCCGCGGCCGACGGGGGAGGGACGCGGCCATTTGGACGGCGGCCTGGGGCGGGGGAGGGGACGTGGAGGGCCGGCAGCTCGGGCCGGGCCGGGCCGGGAACAGCGCAGGCCGGGCGGGCGCGCGCGCGCGGGGGCAGCGGGCGCGGTTTCCCGCCTCGGGAATCCCTGGACGGCGGCGGGCGTAGCGGGAGGGAAGCCGCCCCTGGGGACTGAGCGCTACGGGAGGAGGCAACTTTCAGGGCAGGTGTCCCGCGGGAAGGGTCGCATCCTTCAGGGTGGCCGCCGGGTCCTCCCCGCAGGAGTAGGGGGACAGAGACGTCCGGCTTTCTCCCCGTACGAAGGTTCACAGCATGTCCGCCTCGGCCCCTGCTGCGGAGGGAGAGGGAACCCCCGCCCAGCCCGCATCCGAGAAAGAACCCGAAATGCCTGGTCCCAGAGAGGAGAGCGAGGAGGAAGAAGACGAGGACGACGACGAGGAGGAAGAGGAGGAAAAAGGTGGGGGGAGTCGCGTCCCAAGTGATGGATTTTTCAGACCGAAGTTTTTTTGTTTTTTTCCCCCAGGAAACAAGTTTTCTTGCTCTTTTCGTGTTTAGAGGCGCAAAGTCGGAGTAATTTTCAGCGAGAACGTGTGCACAATTTATCTGCTTTTGTGCTGAGCGATGGCGTAGAATTGACTTTGTGAATTCCGGTTTTTAAAGTATTTGTTAGCGTAGTAGTGATGTATTGGAGTGCAGCCAACTTCTCGCCGGCTCTGAATGTTCGTTAACATTTCATCGTTTGACGGGAGGTTTGTAGGTCTTGGATTTGATTTTTTTTTTTTTAACTCCGTGTGTGCACCTTTGAAGTTGCTAAGTGGATGTTCTAATTTTGTCCGTTTCATGACACATCTTTTGCCTTTTGAAGTTATTGTAAGGTCTTAGTGCAGTCTGTTAAGACTGAAGTTATTAAGGCGAGACCTGTAAGTATTTGAATGCTTAAAAATATTTTTACATTTGCCAAAAAGTTTCCCTCCCTGGCAAACAGCGGTGAAAGCTGTTGCTACTTGAGAAAGTAGTTAAAAATGAAAAAAGTGAACTCTGAAAGAAAGTTAAATGTCAGCCCAGCACTGTCTCAGTTTCGAACCTGAGTCTGTTTTAAGGGAGGGCGTTATGAACCCTGATTTGACTGGAGGTGTGAAACGGAAACTTAACAGAATGGAGGAGTGTGCCGCATCAGTTTATCCAGGATGCATGCAGTGTCTGTTTCAGGTGTACCCGCTTCTTGACTGTTTCCAAACATTTAAAAATCCAAGTCGCGTCTCAGCATTCTTTGATATTAGCCTAGTCTGGATTTATTTCGTATAAGTCGCGTCTCTCAGCATTCTTTGATATTAGCCTAGTCTGGGTTTACTTCGTATATGTTTACGACTCAGCCACACTTGGGAAGAGGTTGAAGCTCTCTTCCTAAACCCGGATTTTTTTTTTAAGCCTCAACCAGCCTGTGGTCACAATCTGGGTTAAGATTACAAGATGTGCCTTTTGTTTGTTTAAAGTGGTATGTGCCCTAAGAAGGGCATTTTTAAGTGAAGCATGGCTTTTTGAGTATAAGTTTTTATATAAACTATTGCTTAATGATATGTTATTTTAAAATTATTTTTAATACAACAGCAAAACTGGGTGCACTATCTCACTACTAGCCAAAGAGGCTTTGCACTTTTTCTCCAATTTTTTGTTTGTATTTTAGTCTTTCTGTGGGGGCAGGGTTGAGATGCCAAAGAAATGGTGAATTTTTTTCATGTCAGGAAAGAATTAGAGAAGTCATGTAAATATACTGTAAATGGTCAACGCATTAATGCTTGGGGAACAGTTGGTAGTTGAAATAATCCCATGTTTTGTTCTAGACACATTATTTTTTAAAACATGATTTTGTAGAAAGTTTATCCCCTAACAGTTTTATTGTAGCTCTGATTTATTATTCTTTTTACTAATTAGAGGTGTTTGTGGGACATGTAGGATTGTGAAAGTTTTTATTCTACTTAACCCTGAATATTTAACTTTAGAATTGAGGCATCATGGAAGCCAGACAGTGAAATACTTTCTGTATTAGGATTTTTTTCTTTTTTTTTTGCGTTGCTATAAAGAAATACTTGAGGCTGGGTAATTTATGGAGAATAGGTTTAATTGGTTCGTGGTTCTGCAGACGGTACAAGAAGCATGGCGCCAGCATCTGCTTCTGGTGAAAGCCTCAGGAAACTTCCAGTCATGGCAGAAGACAAAGGGGGAGCCGGCATCTCATTTGGAAGTTGGACCAAGTGGTTGGGGGAGGTGCCACGCTCTTTTAAACAAACAAATCTTGAGAGAACTCACTTATCACCAAGAGTTACCATGCTAAGCCATTCATGAGGGATCTGCCCCCATGATTTAATCACCTTACCAGGCCTCACCTCCAACATTGCAAATCACTTTTCAACATGAAATTTGGAGGGGGCAAACATCCAAAGCATACCGTTGCACCCCCAGTCCCCCAAATCTCATGTCTTTCTCACATTTCAAGATTCAGTTGTGCCTTCGCAGTAGTCCCCCAAAGTCCAGTCTTGTTTCAGCATTAACTCAAAAGTCCCAAGTCTGTAAGTCCAGAGTTTCATCTGAAGATGAGTTTCTTCCACCTATGAGCCGGTGAGATCAAAAACAAGTTATTTACTCACAGGATACAGTGATGGTACAGGCATTGGGTAAAATTTCCATTCCAAAAGGGAGAAAGGCCAAAAGGAAGGTGCAGTAGGCCCCACACAGTCTGGTTTGGCTTATGTTTGGTTTTTTTGGTTTTCTGTGTTTGTTTGTTTTTTGAAACAGAGTTTTGCTCTTATTGCCCAGGCTGGAGTGCAATGGCCTGATCTCGGCTCACCGCAACCTCTGCGTCCTGGGTTCAAGCAATTCTACTGCCTCAGCCTCCCTAGTAGCTGGGATTACAGGCATGTGCCACCATGGCTGGCTGATATTGTATTTTTAATAGAGACAGAGTTTCTCCGTGTTGGTCAGGCTGGTCTCAAACTCCCGACCTCAGGTGATCTGCCTGTCTCAGCCTCCCAAAGTGTTGGGACTATAGACGTGAGCCACCATGCGTGGCCTACAAGTCTGAATCCTAGCAGAGCAGTCTTTAAATCTTTTTTTTTTTTTTTTTCTTTTTTTTTTTTTTTTTTTTCTTTTTGTGGAGAACGGGGTCTCGCTATATTACCCAGGCAGGTCTCGAACTCCTGGGCTCAAGCTATCCTCCCGCCTCTGCCTCCCTGAGAGCTGGGATTACAGGCGTGAGCCACCGCGCCCGGCGTCTTTAAATCTTAAAACTCCCAAATTATCTCCTTTTACTCCATGTCTGGCATCCAGGGCATGCTGGTACAAGGGGTGAGGGGTCCCAAGGCCTTGGGCAGCTCAGGATGCAAGCTGCTTGTGGCTCTACCATTTCGGAGTTTGGAGGTGGCAGCCCCTTTCTCACAGCTCCACTAGCCAATAGAGCCTTGGTGGTGAATCTAGGGGTCCACCCCCCCCCCCCCGTTTCCTCTCCACACGGCCCTACTAGAGGTTTTCTTTTTGTTTTTCTTTTGGAGACAAGGTCTCACTTGTCACCCAGACTGGAGTGCAGTAACACTATCTCAGCTCACTGCAAACTCTGCCTTCCAGGCTCAAGCAATCCTCTCACCTCAGCCTGCCAAGTTGCAGGGATCACAGGCGTGTGCCACCGTGCCCCGGTACTTTCTGTATTTTTTGTAGAGGAAGGGTTTTACCATGCTGCACAGGCTGGTTTCAAACTCCTTAGCTCAAGTGACCTGTCCATCTCTGCGTCCCAAAGGGCCTGGATTGCAGGAATGAGCCACCACGCCTGGCCCTGAGTAGCGGTTTTCTGTGAGAGTTCCACCCCTGCAGCAGGCTTCTGCCTGGACACCCAGGCTTTCTCATACATCCTCTGAAGTCTGTCCTAAAAAGGGCGGTCGGCCGGGCGCGGTGGCTCAAGCCTGTAATCCCAGCACTTTGGGAGGCCGAGACGGGCGGATCACGAGGTCAGGAGATCGAGACCATCCTGGCTAACACGGTGAAACCCCGTCTTTACTAAAAAATACAAAAAACTAGCCGGGCGAGGTGGCGGGCGCCTGTAGTCCCAGCTACTCGGGAGGCTGAGGCAGGAGAATGGCGTAAACCCAGGAGGCGGAGCTTGCAGTGAGCTGAGATCCGGCCACTGCACTCCAGCCTGGGCCACAGAGCGAGACTCTGTCTCAAAAAAAAAAAAACAACAACAACAAAAAGGGCGGTCAGGTTAACCAAAATTGGCAGTGATTTTGGTGGAAAGGGAAGTGAGAGAAATGACTAGTAAAAGATGACTCTTTTAAGTTTCTGTCTTTGGCAGGTAGGTGGATGGTATTAATGTTTTTTGAAAAAAATTCAGAAAGTGAGCAAGTTTGGAGATGATTATGATTTTTCTTTTGAATGTTTTGAGTTTAGGTGCCTATAGGACATGAATTGGAGCTGTCAAATGACAGACAGGCATATACTGTTGGTTCTCTGTATCTGTGGGTGCCTCATCTGTGGATTCAGTCAACCACAAATTGGTAAAAATGGATGGTTGCATCTGTACTGAACATGTTCAGATATTTTTGTTCCCTAAACAGTACAGTGTAACAACTGTTTACGTATCAGTTACATTATATTAGTCATTATGAGTAGTCTACAGATGATATAAAGTATATGGGAAGATGTTCATAGGTTATATGTAAATACTACACCATTTTTTTTTTTTTTTAAATTTTTTTTTTTTTTTAACACCATTTTTTTTTAAAAAGTAAGGGACTTGAGCATCCGTGGATTTTGGCATCTGAGGGATGTCCTGGAACCAATCCCTTATGGATACTGAGAGACAGTATTAGTTAATATGAATCTCAGATGAAAGTTGTGGCTTGGAGATTGACTGGGAAGTCATTAGCTTATAGTTGGTAATCACCAGAGACAAGCAAATGGTTTAAATCACTAAGTTGATGAAGTTGAGTGATAGTAGGGGTTGTTTTAGTGTGTTTTGTCTTCATTCTGTACAACATGGCCAGAATATACTTGTTGATAGCCCTTTGTCCTGAAGTATTCTTTCTGTGCAAATCCTTATACTACTAAATCTAAGTTGTCTTTAAAAGCCAGCGCACATGCTTTGTTCCTTTTTCCCTAGTCCTAAAATAATGAGTTCCTCCTCAGTGCACAGCAATTTGTTGGTATTATATCTTTCTTAAGATGTTTTATTATCTTTTATGTTGGTGTATATTTATGTCTCATTTCCTTAGTAGCATCTCTTTCAAAAGATGTGCAGTCTTTATCATCCATTTATCCCCTCTTAGTATTGAGTGCAGCTGCACAATACAGACATTAAATAAATGGCAGAACCTCGAGCAATGTATAGTATTCTTTTATCTGACTTTATTTCATTCAAAAAATGGTTTTATGTTAGATAAATGGAGCTTAATGTTTTGAATTTTGAAGTATATGCTACCTGTTTTCTAGATTTTTTTTTTTTTTTTGAGACAGGGTCTCACTGTGTCGCTGGAGTGCAGTGGCGTGATCTCAGCTCACTGCAAGCTCCGCCTCCTGGGTTTACACCATTCATCCCCCTCAGCCTCCTGAGTAGCTGGGACTACAGGCACCTGCCACCATGCCCGGCTAATTTTTTGTATTTTTTCGTAGAAGGGAGTTTACTGAGTTAACCAAGATGGTCTCGATCACCTGACCGAGTTAGCCAGGATGGTCTTGATCTCCTTACCTTGTGATCCGCCCACCGTGGCCTCCCAAAGTGCTGGGATTACAGGCGTGAGCCACCGCACCCGGTCTTGTTTTTTTCCTTTCTTTTTTTTTTTTAATGGAGGTAGGGTCTCAATATGTTGCCCAGGCTGGTCTCAAACTCTTGGGCTCAAGCTATCCTCCTGCCTTGGCTTCCCAAAGTGTTAGCATTATTGGTGTGAGCCACTGCACACAGCCATAGATTTTTGTGTGTTTTTTTTTCCCCTTTCTCGACTAAACAATTTAACTTTTTTCAGAGTGATTTATGGCCATCATTATGAATGTTATTCTAAACTACAAAGTAATGCCCTCCCAGTTGATTGCATTAGATGTAAACTTGGAGAGTTTTATCTTATCCAGGTACTTCAGGCTGTTCTGCCTGGAGGTCTTTATTTGTGTCTCTTTTGTCAGTTGACTAAATTATTAGTATTCTCTATATGTCTTTTGAAGTTCATAATCTCTCAGTTCTAAATTTGATTGTTTCTGAAGTATAGCAAACTGAATCACAATTATTAAATAGAATTATGTCCAAAGATTAAACAAAGCTAGATTTATTTCACAAACGAAGTAACTGGACTGTAATGGCAATAATTTTAGTTGGATAAAAATTAGTTTGCTTTCTAATTTTTTTTTTTTAACTGAGTCCCTGTGAGTTTGCCAGGTGAGTAAAATGTTAGTCTGAAAAAATTTTCGTGGTGCTCTATTAACTAAAAGTGTTGTCATCTTTTATGTTATTTGCTTTCCAAAACCATGCCCAGAGGAAGAATAAAGTGTTAGGTTTTGGAACTTTGTTCTACATGTTTATGTAATAAAGTTAATACAATGTTTAAGCTTTTTGTTAATTAAGAAATACTAAATTAATTTCCAGAAAAGAGTCTTATCGTGGAAGGCAAGAGGGAAAAGAAGAAAGTAGAGAGGCTGACAATGCAAGTCTCTTCCTTACAGAGAGAGCCATTTACAATTGCACAAGGTGAGTTTCTTCTAGCTTTCTTTGATTTTGTGGTGAAAATGTCTAAATTTGTGAAAATGATGGTTTGTAGCTTAGTATCAGCAGGGTAGTGTTTTATACTTTCGTTATAATTTTATTTAATTTGCTCTGTAAGAGCAAAGTTACATGTAAATTATGCTGTGAAAATAATTCCTATTAAATTAACTTTGTAAAATGTATTAGTAAGCCATGGGTATTTAATTGTGATTTTTTTTTCCCCCCTAGGAAAGGGGCAGAAACTTTGTGAAATTGAGAGGATACATTTTTTTCTAAGTAAGAAGAAAACCGATGAACTTAGAAATCTACACAAACTGCTTTACAACAGGCCAGGCACTGTAAGACTTTTTTACACTTTAAACCTACTTGTATATTACTTCACAATGGAATCAGTTTCTGTAAACGTTAGTTATCCACTAGTTCAATTTCCACACTTTATGACTGAACAGACTGAGATATATATTTATTAAATGATTTATCACAGGAAATATAGCTGAATATTAGCAGTTGGATTATAATATCCAGGGCTCTGTCCCTTTTTTTTTTTTAAAGACATGGTCTCACTCTGTCACCCAGGCTGG
Source organism: Papio anubis (assembly GCF_008728515.1). Classification (NCBI taxonomy): domain Eukaryota; kingdom Metazoa; phylum Chordata; class Mammalia; order Primates; family Cercopithecidae; genus Papio; species Papio anubis. The sequence continues at coordinate 18,275,860 of NC_044981.1, read as the reverse complement.
AGTGCAGTGTGCAATACATGACTCACTGCAGCCTCAACCTCCTGGGCTCAAGTGTTCCTCTCACTTAAGCCTCCCAAGTAGCTGGGACCACAGGTGCATGCCACCATATCATGTCTGGCTAATTTTTTTACTTTTTGTAGAGGTGGGGTTTTGCCATGTTGCCCAGGCTGGTCTTGAACTCTGGAGCTCAAGCAGTCCTCCCACCTTGGCCTCCCAAAGTGTTGGGATTACAGGTGTGAGCCAGTATGCCCAGCTCTAGGGCTCTTTCTCCTGTAGTAGTTTTTATTCCAAACTGAAATTTCAAATTATGAAATCCAAATTATGATGGTTTTAGTGACCTTTAAATGTATTGAAAGAAATTCATGTTTTTGGATTTTCTGGTCATTCAGAATAAGTGATTTGGTATAATTGTATCACATTTTTAGCAAATACCTGATAAATTGGATGATAGTTTTTTGCTAAAGGATTATTATACTGTACATAAAACTTAGTCTTTTATATAATTGAGGAAACTGCTTTAGGTTGTACATGGGCAAAGTAAAGTTGGGTGTTAGAATGCCTGAAGTAGAATAGAATGTCTGACGCATGACATAATTTATTTTCATGTCTGTTAATCTCATTTAATCCTTAAACCAATCTAATTAAGTCCTATAACTAGTAAACAGTATTAACTATAAAGTCCTTGATTTGGAAAAGAAGAATTACTAGTAACTTTATTACTTAGGAAAAGGATATCTTTTTAAGTAGTAACTTTCCACATCCTCTGGTACTGTCAGATAACTTTTGATTGTGGTAAAAATTCCCCAGTGAAAATTTGTTCGAATCGTTATTTTCAGAGACTTAAGTTTGTAGGATTTTTATAATGTTATTATGTTAGTAACATATATTTTTCAGTTTTGAACAAGAAATGTTGAATGTTGAACCCGTATTGAATTGGTTGACTGTTGAGCCAGTATTGTGAGTTACAGATAGATATGAAAATAAAGATGTGAGCTTTGAATTCTCTTTGAATTTATTCTTGTGTATATTACTGGGTAATAAATAGCATTAATAATAAGGAACATTTTCAGGTGTCCTCATTAAAGAAGAATGTGGGTCAGTTCAGTGGCTTTCCGTTTGAAAAAGGAAGTGTCCAGTATAAAAAGAAGGAAGAAATGTTGAAAAAGTGAGTTATTTTTATAAATACTATATTTTAATCAATATGCTTTAAGTTTATTTTTTAATGTTAAAAAAATCACATTCGGGCCAGGCACAATGGCTCACACCTGTAATCCCAGCACTTTGGGAGGCTGAGGTGGGCGTATCACCTGAGGTCGGGAGTTGGCGACCAGCCTGACCAACATGGAGAAACCCCGTCTCTACTAAAAACACAAAATTAGCTGGCCGTGGTGGCACATGCCTGGAATCCCGGCTACTTGGGAGGCTGAGGCAGGAGAATCGCTTGAACCTGGGAGGCGGAGGCTGCGGTGAGCCGAGATTGGGCCATTGCACTCCAGCCTGGGCAACAAGAGCGAAACTCTGTCTCCAAAAGAAAGAAAGAAAGATTCAGAGAAGCATTGGCCACTTTTTTAAATGTATGTAAGTCAGCTAATTTGGTTGGCTTTCCCTTTATATTGTGGAGAACATTTGTAAGCTTTCCTATATTAACACCTTGGTTTCTTCCATTTTCTGTTTCAGATTTAGAAATGCCATGTTAAAGAGCATCTGTGAGGTTCTTGATTTGGAGAGATCAGGTGTAAATAGTGAACTAGTGAAGAGGATCTTGAATTTCTTAATGCATCCAAAGCCTTCTGGCAAAGTGAGGATCAATTTTTACTTTTTTCATAAGAAATCAGTTATTCATAGCCTCTTTTTTTATACGAAACAAAAATTGATTAATAACAGCATTGCTGTCAGTATTCATTAATATCTACATTCAAAGACTATAACTTCTGTTGATGTATCTGCAATAATTTCTTGATAGAAATAATACAGATGCCATAGGGATGTGTTGCTTCAGAAAATCAGATACAAGGGATATAAGGTTAAGAATAGTGAATTAATGTCAGAAGGGACAGAAAGTACTAGTAGTCAGGGTTAGGTATCTAGAAGATACTGGAAGAATGAATAGAGGTTGGGCTGAGGATGAGGTTCAAGGCTGGAGGGAAGGGGTGCAATCTATAATCAAGTGAAGACAAAATGGGGAGTATATTAGAACTGGATGTTTTCCTGGATCCTGGAATGAATTATTTAAAAGTGACATTTAAAAGCTCTTACAAGTTTCCTGTATTGGGTTTCCAGAATCCGCAGCAGAGCCCAGGAGCCGGAGAGGGAAGTAAAATGGCCTTATAGTTTTCTCACTCTTCCTAAAAGCTAGTGGGTTTGCCCTAATTATTTAATGGTAACAAACGACGTAGGTGACTTAAAATGTCTGTTGAAGTGTTATATGACCTTGTATTTTTAGTGTGATTTAGGTCTGTCAGCAAATGTTTTTCTGTTCTTCCCGATCTTGACAGGAAAGGAGGTGTGAAGAGAGCGAGCAGGTCTAGGAGTTCAGGGGAATGCCATCTCGGATGGGAGAGGGCATTAAAGAATCAAAACCAGAAAATAGCTCTGGGACTTTGTTTTGGTCTGCCCTTGGTCCTTATTACCATTAGCTGCACGAGGACAGATAGAGAGCACTTACGGTGTTAACTTTGGTTATACAACTACAAACACAAGGTGTATGATGATTTTTGGTGTTTTAAATTGGCTTATTGAAAGACGACAAAATACTTTTTTTTTCCCTAACTTTTACTGTAGCTATACTTGTACTTTTTAAGGATTTAGTGTGCGGCAAGGTGATCACTATTTCCTCAGAAGCAGTTACTAAGTTGTTATGACGGCTATTTTTATATTTATCTTTTTCTCAGTGGTTTTCCAATTTATTGGTTTCAGGATACTATTACTCTCTTAAAAAATTAGTGAGAACCCCAAGAGCTTTTTTTAAAATATGGGTTATTTTTATCTTCACTGTATTTGACATTAGAACTGAAAATTTTTATTTTAAAATGTTAAAAATAGTATTTTTTATGAAAAATAACTTTTCAAAAGAATTAAAGAGTGGCGTTATTTTATGTTTTTGTATATCCGTTTAATATCTAGCTTAAGAGAAAACAGCTTAATTACCATTTGCTTCTGTATTCAGTCTTTTTTTATTGTTGTTTTGAGACAGATTCTCACTCTGTTGCCCAGGCTAGAGTACAGTGGCACAATCTCTGCTCACTGCAACCTCTGTCTCCCAGGTTCAAGCAGTTCTTCTGCCTCAGTCTCTACAGTAGCTGGAATTATAGGCATGTGCCACCATACCTGGCTAATTTTTGTATTTTTAATAGAGATAGAGTTTTGCCATGTTGGCCAGGCTGGTCAGGCTGAACTCCTGACCTCAGGTGATCCGCCCGCCTCGGCCTCCCAAAGTGCTGGGATTAGAGGCGTGAGCTCCCGCGCCTAGCCACATTCAGTCTTTTGCAGTGTATTGTTTTGCTTAAAATTTATGAAGGGCCTGGTGGAGTAGCTTATGCCTGTAATCCCTGCCCTTTGGGAGGCCGAGGCAGGTGGATCACTTGAGCTCAGGAGTTCAAGACCAGCCTGGGTGACAGAGTGAGACTGTCTCACGAAGAAATTAGCCAGGCACTGAGGCACACTCCTGTAGTCCCAGCCACTTGGGAGGCTGAGGTGGAAGCCCGAACTCAGGAGGTCAGTGCTGCAGTGAGCTGTATTCATGCCACTGCATTCCATCCTAGGTGACAGAACGAAATCCTGTCTCAAAATATAATAAGTGTATGAAGAAAACCGAGCCTCACATAAAAAGAATATTTTTAAAGTCCTTTTAGATAATTGTGTGTATTCTCTTTTTGATACCACACAATACAAAAACTCTACGTAAGTTGTAGTTTCCTAAAGGTTAGTTGTAATGTTTTATGTAAGTCTGAAACCATGTTAATTAACTTGGGTCTTATATATATAGTTTTGTAACATGCATTTACCATTTGTAAATATTGGTTCCCTGAATCATATCTTCCAAATGTTGGCATGTTTTATTGAACAGTGTCATTAAATCATGCTCATTAATATAAACACCATCTCATCAGAAACGTTACTTAGGCCTTGGAAAACTATTAAGTTCGCAGTAGTAGATGTGAATTTTCCAGAATTCTAAATTTCCACTTGAAATCGTAACATTTATCATTAGCTGTCAGTTTTCCTTGAAGTGACAAGCTCACCTTGTTCATTTTTGAGAATCTTTATCAAGTACCTAAGTCTGAGTTAGCCATATTTGTTCTTTTAAAAAGTGGTGTTCTCTGGGAGGTAGAACTTGCAGTGAGCCGAGATCGTGCCACTGTACTCCAGCCTGGGCGACAGAGCGAGACTGTCTCAAAAAATATATATATATATATATGGTGTTCTATGAAAAACTAGCTTGGAGCGTGTTTAGCTCACAACTCAGATACGCAAATGCTTTTCCTTCAGAAAACCATTGAACTTCAATTGTAGCCATATTATGTATATCTTCCATTTTATCACAGATGTTAGAAAGACATGTACTTGAGAGTTAGCACAGTAATTTTTGCTTTATCAAGGACATTATTAAGTGAAACCATTTGCCTTTTTTGTTCGTTTCTGCTCGTGTGTTGTGAGGAATACAATGACTAATATATGTTAATTCCTTCATTGGTACAAAGGTGCCATCAGTTTTACCCACCTTTGCTTTCCTTTGCTTTTGCAATTAGTACAAATGTCAACACAGTGAAAAGAGCAAATAAATAGTGTTGCCATTATTATGAAAATAGTTTCTACCTCATGGACTCCGAAAAAGGTCTCAGGAAACCCGAGTCCTTGAACCACACTGTGAGAATCTGTTTTTTCTTGTCATATAGAGTCTAACTCTTAACACCAGTTTTTCATATGTGACTCTATGAGGATTACTCCTTAATCTGATGGTATTGAACTCAGGCTATTTTCTTTTCTTTTCTGTTGCCTAGACTGGAATGTTGTGGTACGATCATGGCTTAATGCACCTTTGACCTCCTGAGCTCAAGTGATCCTCTCACCTCAACCACCCAAGTAACTGGGACTATATAGGTGTATGCCATCATGTGTGGCTAAATTTTACATTTTCTTAGAGATAAGGTCTTACTATATTGTCCAGGATGGTCACAAACTCCTGAACTCAAGTGATCCTCTTACTTTGGCCTCCCAAAGTGTTGAGATTACAGGCATGAGCCACCATGTCCAGGCTAGAGCTATTTTCTATGCTACCAGAAGTTTCCTTTTTCTCCTCTTTAACAATTTTTCAGTTGTTAAATGAACACAGCATTAATCATTGATTGCTTTCCTATCCTTCTGTTGTACTTATTTTATTTGTTAATCACATTTTGTTTCCAAAAAGAGGTAATGCTATTGACACTGGATTTTGATTAATAGATTTAACTATTTTTAGAGTCAGTATAGGAAAACTCTAAGGCATTTATATATTACTACTTTTTGGATTTTGGTTTTAAAACTCCTCGTTTACTTTTGGGAATTGCATTTTTTTTTATTGGCTGCTTGAATAACTTAACATCCTTTCACTTTCCTGGATAGATTTATCCAGAACCTGTTTCAGTCCTCATATTAATAATTCGATATACAGATTACATTCTTGCTACCTGTGTCTGGTTTCTGAACTGAGGTTGTGAGGGATATTATGTTTTTCTAATAAATTTGAGACCTGGAAATCATATAACAAGTAGTAAGAGCTTGGACAGTGAGAGTTAACTTTTCTCCAAACCGTGGCATCAAAGAATTTATCCACCTGGATTAAGATTCTGATAATAGTTGATAATGGTAGTATCTCACATAGCAAGGATATGTGTATGCATTCACGGTTTCTTATAGAGAATCTTCTCTGAGAAATGTCTTTGATCCACCAACTTCAAGTTCCTGGAATGACCTAATTTGGCTGTTTCCTAGTGTACCTTCAGAAGGGTAGGTTGTTGGGGCAACCTAGAGGTTATCTTGTGGTTTGTTTGCAGAGAGCTCGAGGGCACCGTATTATTACAAAGCAGCCACTTTTTCTTAATTTTTGGGTAGGTGACAGTGACCCCCCGAGACTGGAGGTTCCTGGGAGGTAAAGGACCTGCCGTTCTACTCTCTGCGTGAAAAAGACTACCTAAAGTTATCACAAACATTTACACAATTGGAAACCTTAAGGTTATGTTATGGAATTTTACCTTAATGTTTCTGCTTATTGCAGAAAACAAAGTAACAAAGGTAGAAATAAAAGAAATAAAAGATGCTCAATCCCAGAAATAAATATTAATTCCGTAATGCGCATTTTCACATTCTTGATGTTAGGTAATTTTATGGTTTTCAATTTTAGAATTTAGCAAAACTCCCTTGAGAAAGCACTTAAAAATTAAATTTGTTGTTTAATCAACTCATTTTCCTCAGGTGATCTCTCCTTTTAAATATACATGGTTTGATTATCAGAATAATAGCAACATATTTATTCTTAATTAATTTCATAATTAACATACTTATCATTTATTGTATACCTAGAGGCATCAGTGAGAATATGATCCTGACATCATTGAAAGTGGAGGCCAGAAGTAATATGAATATAAACTTTATAGTTCATTCATAAATTCAAGATGTATAATTGGTAATCAAGTTATACATTTTTTTATGGGCCAGGTGTGGTGGCTCATGCCTGTATCCCAGCACTTTGGGAGGCCAAGGCGGGTGGATCAGTTGAGGTCAGGAGTTTGAAATCAGCCTGGCCAGCATGGTGAAACACTATCTCTACTAAAAATACAAAAATTAGCTGGGCGTGGTGGTGCACACTTGTAATCCCAGCTATTGCACAACAGAAGGAGACTCTGTCTCAAAAAAAAAAAAGGTTTTCCTCCCACTCCTTTGATTGGAGTGTTGGGCCTTCTAAAGCAAGGAGCTTCTCTGGCAGTGTGACAGTTTTAATGCTTGTAGGGATGAAAGAAATTACAACTCTAACTGAAAATATTATCATGGCAAAGTATTAACAGCCGTTGGAGCTTAACATAATGTGTCTTGAGCTTCTAGTCCCGTGTCAGAACCTAGAATACATATTTCTCAACAATTGAGAAGGGTCTTATTAGGTGTTTAGAACACAAATGAAATGGTATTAGTAACAGTTTTAGGTTAATCTGACACAGTTAAAGATTATTCTATGTAAAGCTGCTGGGCTTATAAATACAATTTCTTGAGAGAAGAACAAGAAATTGAGTTGATAAGTTATCAAGAACAGGATTGATTGAAATATTATACCTCATTGGTGTTATCTTTATAAATTTTTCATGCAGCCATTGCCAAAATCTAAAAAAACTTCTAGCAAAGGCAGTAAAAAGGAACGGAACAGTTCTGGAATGGCAAGGAAGGCTAAGCGAACCAAATGTCCTGAAATTCTGTCAGATGAGTCTAGTAGTGATGAAGATGAAAAGAAAAACAAGGAAGAGTCTTCAGATGATGACGATAAAGAAAGTGAAGAGGAGGTAAAATGCTTTACTATATTTTTAAATCATTTCTTTCCATGGGGAGAATTAAATATTTCTGCTATATATTAAGTACAGCCAGAAAAACACTTCCTTATTGGTTGTTTTTAATTCTGAAGATGCAGAAATAATTAAGTATGAACCCATTTCTTCTCCTTAAAGAGCTTTTAGTTTCATTACCATGTCAGAGTATGAGAGTCAGAAAAGAGTGAGGTTGGGATGAACTGAACTTGAAGTGGGCCTTGAGCTGGACCTTGAAGACTAGAGTAGATAAATGGGAAGGGAAGCAGAAGTGGTGCATATCCTGAATGGGACCACATAGGAGCAGATTCTTTGAGGATTTTTTTCATAATATATTGATATTTTGTAATTGACTTGAATCATTTTATGGAAAAAGCAAGGCACTTAAGGGCCTTTTTTTCCCCCCTCAACCTTTTGGGGAGTATGTAATGAGAATAAACAGCATTTGAAGTTTATGTAATGAGTGGATAAGTTTTGTATTACCTGTCATTTTCTTTTATTTGGGAATATTTGTAAAAGTTGAGACTACTTAGTTTCCAAAATGAAACTTCATGAAGAAGAGAACTGCTGAAGCAATTAAATAAGAGGGTTAACCTCTTCAGTCAAGTAGATCGTGGAGAGTGGGTACAGGAGATGGGTTTCTATTATTGTTAATGATGTTTTGGTAGACTGTATTTTAACTTTGCTTTGGTGTTTTCCTGCAAAGGTCAGAACTTGCTCTATAGATTGAGTAATCAACCTTGCCTTATTTAGGGACATGAATAATGTCAACTTGACATTTTGGGCCAGGTGATTCTTAGTTGTGGGTGATACTCCCAAGCCCCCCTTGTGACAACCAAAAATGTTCTTCAGACATTGTCAAATGTCCCTGGGGCGAGATAAAGAGGGAATCGTCTCCACTGAATTAGAAGAAATAAAGATATAGTGAACTCTGTTATTATATGATATGTGTGTGTGTTCAGTATGTATGTTTGTCTTGAGTTATTTACAATTCATGCTTGTTTTAACGTCAAATTTTATAAAGACTTCTATAAAGCTAAGTATGAAATAACTTCATCATTTAAGAAAGATGGTTACAAATCTACCAGGTGCTTCATAAATATCTTAATATATATTTGACACGAAGGAAAATAAGTAATCTGAGCACTAAGGTCTTTTTGGATTGGAGGGAGGAAAACTGTGTGTGTGTGTGTGTGTGTAAAATAGGGGAATATTTTAAACTAATAGTATCTTCAGGAAATACTTGGTGTCTACTATGTGCCATTCAGTTTCCTAAACACTCTTTATGGGCAGAATTAAAGCACGAAATGTCATAGAATATAAGTGTCTAATTTTTTCATAGAGACATTACCATGGGCTCTGGAAACTGAGTTCAAATCCGACTTCTATATTGGATTGTTACTGTATGACTATAAGCAAGTTACTTAAACTCTGTACCTCAGTTTCCCATCTGTAAAATGAGGAATGATAATCGTATTAGCCTCATAGGGTCATATTAAAGGATTTTATTTAAAATACCTAGAGCGATGCCTGGTGCATGTAGTATGTATTAGTTGCTGTTATTATTAGAATTAAAATGATGTTTTATGACAAGTAAAACTTCTAAATTGAATCTTCTTGTCATTACTAGGTGCAGGTTAAAAAGTGAGGGCAGGCCGGGCGTGGTGGCTCATGCCTGTAATCCCAGCACTTTGGGAGGCTGAAGCAGGCGGATCACCTGAGGTCGGGAGTTTCAGACCAGCCTGACCAACATGGAGAAACCCCGTCTCTACTAAAAATACAGAATTAGCTGGGTGTGGTGGTGCATGCGTATAATCCCAGCTACGGGGGAAGTCTGAGGCAGGAAAATTGCTTGAACCTGGGAGGCGGAGGTTGTGGTGAGCTGAGATAGCACCATTGTACTCCAGCTTGGGCAACAAGAGTGAAACTCCATCTCAAAAAAAAAAATGAGGGCATTTTACACTCGTTTTTAAAATTTGCTTTCTAAATTGTTGTCCCATAGTTCTAAGTAGAGGTAGTTGAATTTGGTATATGCAGATGATACCTGATTTATACCCATATTGGTTCCAGGATAATAATCACAAGTGGAACCATCTCACTATAAATCAAACCTTTACTTTCTGTAGTGCCCTAATCTGGGATCTGTGGCTAGAAACCCAGGTCAGTTGATGAAAATGTAAAATGTAGAAGAAAATGTAAAAATGCTTTTCCAAAATTAGGTACATGAAATCACACAATATAAAAGCTATATCGTATTTTATTAGAGGGATTTTTTCCCCTAACTTTGCTAGTACTTGACAGATTTTATAAAATGTAAAATAAAATTTGTACTGAGAAATTGTCCCCCCGCCCCCTTTTTTTTCCCTGGTAAATGTGCCTTCAACAAGTGTAGGTATTACTACTCTACAGGCCATTTAAATTTAGCACTGTCTTCAACTTTTTATTGCTGATTCAGTTTCTGTGAAAGGCCTTTGAAAGGTAAGTTCTGGCAGGAGGAACAGTATATCTGTGGCAACTTTGTTTTTCCTTATTCCATTTTATGAAGACTGAGTTCTAAATGGCAGCCACGTTAGGAGCTTCATACATGGAGCTATTTTTGGTCATTACTATGAAAGGACCTCTTTTCTAAGAAGCCATGAAGGAAAGTTGCAATCAGTCACAAAAGTTTTGGATTGCCTATAGACTTATTTATGATAGGAAATTACTGAGTTAATTTTCTGTTTATTTCCTAAAGTGGATTTTTCTTTGATAAATAAAAGACTCTTATTCATTAAGATCAGCTTCTTGTTCTGATTTTCTTGGAGTAAATGTGAATTTGGGTAGATTGATTTTACTTTTTTCAGTTTCCTCTGTAAAATGAGAATTTTGAACTGTATAGTCAAATGTACTTTATTCATTGTTGAAGAAAGAAATCTTACGCAAGCAGAGTAAGTTTGTAGTTGTCCTTTGGCTTTTTATGTGAGGTTAAATTGTATTTATTTTCCTGTTAGTTTCATATTTAACTTTAGATGTGTAGAAGACTAAGGTGTTTATAAGTAAATTCATGTTAAAATGAAGTCACTGAAATCCATATAGTTAATTGAAATGAGAGTTTTAAAAAAGTAATTTAAAAGAAAATGTCAGATTTAGCATATTAGCTGATAATTGCTAAAGCACTTGTTGGAGGTTTTCTGTACCTATACCTCTGTTTTTATGATATGCAGTGAGTGATTCACAATAGTTTTGCAATTGTTTCCCTTGTAATTAAATAAAAGCGGGTATTCTTTGTGAGAGTAACTTCAGAAAGAAATTCCTTTATAAAAGAGCCATTTTGAATTTCCTTATTATCTTGTCTCTTGGACGTTGGCTTTTTTAGGGCAGTAAAAGGAGAACAGTTGGGAAGGAAGTGGTGGATGAATTTTTTTTTCTTTTTTTTTTTGTTGATGAGAATAGGAAAATAAACAGGTTATTTTCTCTAAATTGATTATGAAAATCAGCTGGTTCCTATGTTGGATTAGCTTCTTCAGGGCAGATTGCTAAAATGAGTATATTAGTTCGTTCTCACGCTGTTAATAAAGACATACCCAAGACTGAATAATTTATAAAGGAGTTTAATTGATTCACAGCTCCACATGGCTGGGGCGGCCTAGCAATCATAGTGGAAGGCGAATGAGGAGCAAAGACACATCTTAGGTGGCAGCAAGCAAGAGGGTGTATGTGTAGGGCAACTCCCCGTTATATAAAATCATCAGAGCTGGTGAGACTTTCTCACTGTCATGAGAACAGCATGAGAAAAACTCGCCCCCATGATTCAGTTAACTCTCACTGGGTCCCTCCCATGACATGTGGGGATTATTACAATTCAAGGTGAGATTTCGGTGGGGACACAGAGCCAGACCATATCAGCCAGTCAAGTTAAACCACATTTGGTCATGCTATTCACAAGGTGTTAATCTTGAGGCATAGGGAAATTACTACAGAGTACAGAAAAAAGAAGGGGGAAACAGTACCTATTGGAGAAAACAATTCTAATAGTCTTTTAGACCCTTTAAAAGCGTATTTTACTTATTTTTCATCTTACCCTAATACCTCTTCAGTTTTCATTTTCTAGTGTTTTTATAGCACATACGTATTTCCAGAAAGTATGAAACAAACTGTGGAGTTTTACTTTATGAGTATTTAGAATTTATCTGAATGTTGCCATGTGTTATCAGGAATGTTTTCTGCTGAAATAATTCTCAACCTTACTAATAATGTTCAAAACAGGAGTTTATTTTTCTTTCATGACAAGAAGCCCACAGGGAATTCCAGGGCCAGTACAGCAGCTCAAGAAAGGTATTGAGGAATGTGGGTACCATCCTTTCCTGATCTCTCATCTTTAGTATATGGCAATTAACTTCATGACCACAAGGTGGTTGTTTTACCTTTAGACATTGTATTCATGTTCCAGGTAAGGAAGAGCAAAAGATTTTCTTCTAGTGATGTTTTGACTTTTTTTCCTGAATGGGATGCCTTTTACTGGAGATCTCCATATACATGGCATCAGCCAGCACTTTGTCATCTGCCCACCTAACTGCAAAAGAAGCTCTGAGATCTAGGTATCAGCTTTCCTACCTTTATAAGAGGAAGGCAAATCAAAAGTGGGTTGTTGAGTGAGCCATCCTACAATGTTTGCCAAGTCAGAGAAACTCCATTATAATTTTTGGTGAACTATCTATTTGGACCATTCAGGGGATTATCTGGTAGTGGTAAGGTGAATGTGAAAGTTTTATTAGTCCTTTCACATTGTGTTTTAAAAAACTAAACTATCTCCTCCTCTCACACATTGATCAGAGGAATTGCAAAGTCTGTATAAACCATTTAAACCTTTTGTTGGAAGGCAGAATTGAATAATCACCATACTAAAACCCATTTAAACTTGCTTTCATAATCTTCTGTGAAATGTAACTAGACTTGCACATTCTTTCCTCTTGGCATTCTGAGTTTTCTCAGCCAAGTTGTTGAAAGAATAGTGTATTTTAAGCTAATTTTTATTTTGTTCGTCTGTTCACCCAGTACAACCTTTCTGCTGTGAGGACAGAATTCTGGCTCTGTGACAGGCGTCTTTTTTGGAGACCCTCCTTCAAGAGCCCTGCTGCCTATAAATGATAGGTAAGCCTTGCTTTCCCAAGATATTTTTTTGCCTTTCTTCAAAAAGTGCTTATGTCATTCCTCTGATTCAGTACCTTCATGGTTATCAGAGACAGGGAAAATCCCCTTCAAATTTTTGAAACTTCTGTATTACTGATCCTTTAAAAATTTAGATTATAGTACATTGTACTATCTGAAATTAATGGCAGCTGTTCATTTTTATTTGTTCCCCTTTAGAACATCAGAAATACTTGATGGTCCTGATTGAACCACTCAGCATATAGAGAAGAATCTAAATCTCATGACAATTTGGAAGTCAGCTTTTTCTTTATTCTTTTTTAAAAAAACCTAATTTTCCCCCCATTTTGTTAAAAGACTCAGTCTTGTCTCCAGTTAGGTTAAATAACAAGATGTTGACCATTGTGAGTATTTTCAACATTATTTCCTCATAATGCCATATAATGTGTTTTTTTTTGAGACGGAGTCTCACTCTGTCACCCAGGCTGGAGTGCAGTGGCCGGATCTCAGCTCACCGCAAGCTCCACCTCCCAGGTTTATGCCATTCTCCTGCCTCAGCCTCCCAAGTAGCTGGGACTACAGAGCCTCCCAAGTAGCTGGGACTACAGGCGCCCGCCACCACGCCCGGCTAGTTTTTTGTATTTTTTTTAGTAGAGACGGGGTTTCACCGTGTTAGCCAGGATGGTTTCGATCTCCTGACCTCGTGATCCGCCCGTCTCGGCCTCCCAAAGTGCTGGGATTACAGGCTTGAGCCACCGCGCCCGGCTCACATAATGTTTTTATTATAATCACTAAAGTTTTCAAGATATTTTGAAAGAGACTTAAAATGGGGGTCAGTCCTTTACTTATTTTTGAGACAGAGGCGTATGTCTTACTCTGTTGCCCAGGCTGGAGTACAGTGGTGAGATCGTGGCTCACTGCAGCCTTGAACTCCAGGGCTCAAGTGATCCTGCCACCAGGCCTAGCAATTTTTAAATTTTTTGTAGAGACAGGTTCTTGCTCTGTTGCCCACTGGCTTTTGATTTCTGCGGTAACCACTTTTTGATTGCTCAAGTTAGTGAATTGGGAGTATGCTTAAGTGCTGTTAGGGTTACAGAAGGTATTTTCTAAGCAAATGCTCTTTGATACTTAGCATTATAGGATTTCTAAAGAAGGAACATCTTCATGCCTGTTGAGGAAAGGCTTTGGGTAGAAGTGGAAGTACTACCAATTCAAGTTGACCTTGGGAATAGAGAGAAAAGTACGTGTGAACAAAGATAAGGAGCAGGGAAGGCAGGGTGCCTTTGACTAACTTGTGGTTAGAGTTGTGTGCCCAGAAGTAGAGCAATGAGAGGTGAAACTAGAGTAGTGTAGGTTGAATCCATGCTATAGAGAACCCATGAGTCTGGGCATTGTTGTGTGACTAATATGTTTGGTGGTAGATTCATTATTCTCACTCATTCAAAATGATTGTCTTACTCTATACCTGAGCATTTTGCTAAGTGGGAGGAAAAAAAATGAGACACGTCCTCTGTCTTCCAGGAAGTACCACTCATTCAGTAAGCATTTATTATCTCCTACAAGGAAGAAACTTTTCAAAGTGTGTATGCCATGTGCTTTCACATCCTGCATCTCATTTAGTCTTGACTCCATGAGAGGTGAGGTATATATCCTCATTTTTGTATTTGACGATATAATATATAAGGAACTTTTTTAGTGCTTTCTCTTTATAGTAATCCCCTCTTACCTGAAAGGAGTACGTTTCAGGACCCCCAGTGTATGCCTGAAACTTCGGATCCTGCCAAGCCTGATTGCTGTCATTTGAGGCATGTTTCTGTTCATGTTTTCCACCATCAAATTATGCCTTTTTCATCGTAACTAAGCACTTATCCTGCACTGTGGCCATAACTTTCGCAGTTTGAGGTTTGACAGCAGAGCCAGCACAAAGTTCTTTTCCCTTCACAATTTCACATATAGAAGATTTGTTCTTATTATAGATCTTAGCAACCTCAACATACGATTTTTTTCTTAAGAGCTTTCACCTTTTCACTTAAAAGAACCACTTTATGGCTTCTCTTTGGCATGTTTGAATTGCCAGCATTACTACTCCTGGGCTTTGGGGCCATTATTAAGTCACATAAGGGTACTTGGGCACAAGCACAACGATACTGCAACAATTGATACCACAACCAACATGGCTGCTAGTGACTAATGGGCCAAGGTGCTGGGAGCATCTACAGAGTGGATATGCTGGACAAAGGGATGATTCACATCCTGGGCAGGAGTGAGCAGGATGACATGAGATTTCATCACACTACTCAGAACAGTATGCAATTTAAAATTTATGAGTTGTTTACTTCTGGAATTTTCCATTTAATATTTTCAGACTATGGTTGACAACAGATAATTGAAACCACATTCAGAAAGAGAAACCATAGATAAAGGGAGACTACCGTATTATTCTTTCTTTCTTTTTTGAGACAGTCTTGCTTTGTTGCCCAGGCTGGAGTGCAGCGGCACAATTGCTACTCACTGCAACCTCTACCTCCCAGGTTCAGGCAATTCTGGTGGCACAGCCACCCTAGAAGCTGGATCCACAAGTGCATGCCACCACGCCTAACTAATTTTTTGTAGAGACAGGGTTTCACGATGTTGCCAGGCTGGTCTCGAACTCCTAGCCTCAAGTGATTTACCCACCTTGGTCTCCCAAAGTGCTGGGATTACATACAGGGTTGAGCCATCGTGCATGGCTTAGTATTCTTTCTAAAGCTTCTTGTTTATGTACTTCTATCTTCAGAGTTCTCTAGAATTCCTGATTTAGATCAAAATTTGATTTTAAGCAATAACTTTAAGAAAGTTAATGTGTATAAATCTACTTGTGTTTATCAGAACTTAAAACTAAAAGCTATTAAAAACTTGATAATTGGAGGAATTGACCTGTTGATTGCTTTATCTGGTTCCTGACTTTTCTGTGTATAGCTCCAATAATTCATAATCTAGGAATCAGCAGACTGTAGCCTGTATGCCAAGTCCAGCCTCCTGCCTGTTTTTATACAGCCCTCAAGCTCAGAATGGTTTTTCCATTTTTAAATGATTGTTTAAAAAAATGAAGAATATGCAACAAAGATATGTAGCCAGGAAAGCCGAAAATATTTACTATCTTGCACTTTAAAGAAAAGTCTTGGTGACAAATCTAGTCTATAAATGTGCTTTTCATTTTATGTGGTATAGCTAGATGAGTCAGCTCTGGAGCTTCAAAAATATATACAGGTGCTCAGGAATCAGGAAGTTTGGCTGTAACACCCTTGTTCTTAAAGCTTCACAATACCTTCCATAAAATAGGGATAATGAATTGTAGGCCAAGTACTTTGAGAGTATGGATTAATCAAATTGATGGTCTTGTGAAAGATTTAGAGGAGGTAATTGCTAAGCTGGGTTTAGAATCATGAGTGGGATTTTCCTAAGTACAGGAGAGGAATGAGAGTAATGAAGATTTGAAAGTTCATGTAAAATTAAAGTGGACATAGTTTAATTTGCCTTCTCAGCTCTCCCTGGGTTTTTTTCTGTTACCTCCAAATACTGGTTACCCATGTTTACCTTGACAGCAAAAATTGTCCATTGTGTCCTAATACCAAGATATGTCCTTTGAGATGCCCCCATTTTCCAGAGACCTATTCCTCCTATACCTAATAACCTTCAGGGCAGCCAAAGTGATGAACACCTGCAGGACTAAAGCACAAGATACAAATTTCATTAGTTGTTTTACTGTTCAGCTTTCATGATTTCTTAACTCAGCGTTAATCTAAAAAAGAGACTTTACCAAATTCCTACCTTGATGTTGTCACAGAAGAATTTGCAGCTGGTTGCTAAAGATAAATGAAATCCTGTATAAATGACATGACATACTACTATAGATGTTTGTGGGCCAAGTCATATCTACCATAGTGTAGTGAAATAAGTGTGATATATCATGGCTAGTTAATACAGTTGTTTTTGAGTCTGTCTCACTGTGTTTATAATTTACAGTCTATGTATCTGCCCTGCTTTTAAAAAAAAGAAAATTAGTTTTTTAGAGTTAGGGTCTTCTGATTTTGCCCAGGCTGGTCTCAAAGCTCTGGCCTCAAGTGATCCTCCCATGTCAGCCTCCCAAAGTATTGGGATTACAGGATTGAGCCACTGCACCCTGCTTTTTGAAAACACTTAGAAATTTTAACTTATTAGAGGAAATTATATTTGCATAATGAAAGAACTTCTCATTCTGCAAAAGGGAGCACTCAGTAATAATAGTTAATATTAAAATAGTGTTTACTATTTGCCAGGTACTACCAAAAATACTTTTACGTGTTAATGTATCTACTCCTCATAAAACCATAGGAACTATTGTTTCTTTTTGTTTTGTAAATGAGGAGACAAGGGCCTAGAGATGTCCTGGGGCTGGAATTTGAAACCAGGCGGCTTGCCACTAGAGCCTGTATTCTTTGAACTATTATATTTTTTTCTTTAGTGCTTGTGCAGTATATTTGCAGTCTTTTAGAAATTTTAATAGATGACAGGCTAGTTGTCCATGTAGAAAAACTGTAGAATATTACCCCTTACAGCAGATAGGAAATGTAGAAAGATGTAGTTTTGTTATACAGAAGTAAAATTTCATGGAGATGACTCGTTATTTATTACTGTAAATGTTTATGCTTCGTCAAACTATCACTACTTGCAATTTGCAGGTTTTAAAATGATGCCATGTTGTGTATCCCATCTAAAATTTTAATGGCAGGCCTTAAAAGGCTTTGGAAGTGTTTCAGTTATCTAATTCTGATTTTCTAATTTGAATGGAGATTGAGTAATTACTAATAATACTGTTGTTTCTTTTGCTCAGCCTCTTCAACCCTTTCAGGAATAACTTAGTTTCTTGTACCTACAAAGTCCAGATTTTATTACCCTTTAACTAAAAAATGATATATAATCATGATTATTTTATTCTGTGTATTAAGTGTGCTAAAGAACTTAAGAATTTTTAGGATTCCCTTTCAGAGCCTGAACTGGGTGGACACTTAATAAACCTTAAAACTTGGTTTAAGTTGATCATAATAAATCATTGATACTTGTCCCCTAGCCCCACACAATCTAGAACATCTCTCAGAATTAGGAGTAAGTTAAAATAGCCTGTGAATTGCACAAGTCCACAGGAAATTCATGTACTTACTTTTAGAAGCATGTCAGCCCCTTGACACCTTAAAAATGTATTTTTTTAGTAGCAGTTAAACTACATACTTCCCAGCTAGTGGTATATTATTGAGGTAGTGCAGGGTGATGATAGGCTTGCATAAATAGGTACAGTGATGGTATATTGGCAAAAAGAAAGACAAACAGTAAAATCCAGCCAGGTGAGGTGGTATGTGCCTATAGTCCCAACTACTCAGGAGCCTGAGGTGGGAGGATTGTTTGAGTCTAGCATGGGTAGCATAGCGAGACCATCTCTTTTTTTTAAAGACGCTAAAATCCAATGAACAACTTGAGGCCACTTTTGGAAGACATTGGTCTGTAAAGGACAGGTTCAACACAGTGCTTATGTCTTTAAAAACAGGTTGACTTGGCCAGGCATGGTGGCTCATGGCTGTAATCCCAGCACTTTGGGAGGCCAAGGCGAGTGGATCACCTGAGGTCGGGAGTTCCTGACCAGCCTGGCCAACATGGAGAAACCCCATCTCTACTAATAGTACAAAAGTAGCCAGGCATGGTGGCACATGCCTGTAATCCCAGCTAATCAAGAGACTGAGGCAGGAGAATCACTTGAACTCGGGAGGCAGAGGTTGCGGTGAGCCGAGATCGCGCCATTGCAGTCCAGCCTGGGCAACAAGAGCGAAACTGCATCTCAAAAAAAACCAGGTTGACTTGGGATAACACTCAGGAATCAAGAGTGTTAAAACATTTGGAGAAACATTCTGTCAAGTGATTTCAGTAGTTTTGGTGTGTAAAGGGGAGAATTTAAATTATCTTGGAATGTTTAATAGGATGCTTTTCCTTTGGGAATATTAATTAAACTAAGAATTAATGCTTTCTAATTTCATAGGCTCCACATGAGACAAAGTATGAACTCTGATTTTGTCTTTTTTTTTTTTTTTTTTTTTTTGAGACAGTCTGTCTCCTGGAGTGCAGTGTCGCGATCTCCACTCACTGCAACCTCCACCTCCAGGGTTCAAGTGATTCTCCTGCCTCAGCCTCCTGAGTAGCTGGGACTACAGATGCCCACCACCACACCCAGCTAATTTTTGTATTTTTAGTAGAGACAGGGTTTCACCATGTTGGCCAGGATGGTCTCAATCTGTTGATCTCATGATCCGCCCGTCTTGACCTCCTAAAGTACTGGGATTACAGGCGTGAGCCACCACGCCCGGCCTGTCATTTTAATCTGTCCATATTTATGTGTTTTGTTTGTGTCTAATCACCTGTGGGTTAGTGTTTAAGAACACAAGTTCTGGAGTCACATCTATATTTGAATCTTGCCTGTTTATTAATGTGACTGTAGACAAGGTAACCACGCTGAGCCTTAGTTTTCTCATGTAGTCATAAGTATTTATTGAGCAACTACTGTATACCAGAGACTATTTTAGGAGTTAGGGAACCATCAGTGAACGCAAGATTCTAGGCCAGATGTGGTGGCTCACGCCTGTAATCCCAGCACTTTGGGAGGCCAAGGCAGGCGGATCACTTGAGGTCAGGAGTTTAAGACCAGCCTGGCCAACATGGTGAAACCCCATCTCTACTAAAAATACAAAAATTAGCCGTGTGTGGTGGCAAGTACCTGTAATTCCAGCTACTAGGGAGGCAGAGACAGGAGAATTCGCTTGAACCCGGGAGGGCATAGGTTGCAGTGAATCAAGATTGTGCCACTGCACTCCAGCCAGGGCAACAGAGCGAGACTGTGTCTCAAAAAAAAAGATTGTAGTTGAGAGAGAGGGAACATAGAGAAGATAATATTATCTGTTTTTAGGGGTTTCCCCCCCAAGATTAAGTAGAGTAATGCATATATAGTTTATCCATAGTGCAGAATAAATATGGGCAACTCTTTTGTGTGTGTGATTGTGATTTGTCATGCTTAGACTTGTGTTGGGATAAAATAGTTCGTTGTGTATTAATCATCTCCCAAAAACAATTTTTAATTGGTGATACCAAATACATTAATTTTCCTCTAATATTATTAAGGGGGTATAGGGGAAGTAGAGAGATGGGATGGGATAGCATTGAATCTCATCAATATGTGTACTTTTGCTTTCCTTTGTAACAGCCACCAAAAAAGACAGCCAAAAGAGAAAAACCTAAACAGAAAGCTACTTCTAAAAGTAAAAAATCTGTGAAAAGTGCCAATGTTAAGAAGGCAGATAGCAGCACCACCAAGAAGAATCAAAACAGTTCCAAAAAAGGTATGTTAGAAATAACATTAATCAGCAACTTTAAAAATACAGCATATATTAATGTGTTGTACATAGTATTTAAGTGTGTGGGGGAAACAGGTAAATTGCAGAGAACATTGCGAGGAGAAGTAATACAGGTTGAACATCCCTTATCTGAAATGCTTGGGACAGGAAGTAATTCAGATTTTGATAAATATATATATGGGGGTGGGATCTTGGAGATGGGACCCAGTCTAAACATGAAATTCATTCATGTTTCATATTCATCTTACATAGCCTGAAGGTAGTTTAATATTTTAGCTAAATAAATTATTTATTGCAGTGATGCCATTACAGCTCACTGCAGCCTTGAACTGCTGGACTCAAGCGAGTCTCTTACCTTGGTCCCCCCAGAGCACTTGGATTATAGGCTTGGACCACTACCCTTGGCCTGAAACCAAGTTTTGACTGCGACCCGTCAGTGAGGTCGGGTGTGGAATTGTCTCCTGGTGGTGTCATGTTGGTGCTCTAAAAAGCTGGATTT
The DNA here is from genome assembly GCF_008728515.1 of Papio anubis. Lineage (NCBI taxonomy): Eukaryota > Metazoa > Chordata > Mammalia > Primates > Cercopithecidae > Papio > Papio anubis. The sequence continues at coordinate 18,255,275 of NC_044981.1, read as the reverse complement.
TGGAACATTTCAGATTTTGGATTTTTTGATTAGGGATGCCCAACCTGTATACCAGTTTTTTATAGTTTTTGATATTTCAAATTGACATAAAATTTGTATGCATGTTTTATAGGTAACCTATAGAGTAGTGATTTATAATTTTTTTGATCCAACACCCCTTTGAGAATCTGTTGAAAGCTTAAAATTCATCTCAACTTTTGTTAAATATTAATTTACTATGTAAGAGAAATTATTATTATTATATTACTTTTAGAAAGTGAGTCTGAGGATAGTTCAGATGATGAACCTTTAATTAAAAAGTTGAAGAAACCCCCTACAGATGAAGAATTAAAGGAAACAATAAAGAAATTACTGGCCAGTGCTAACTTGGAAGAAGTCACAATGAAACAGATTTGCAAAAAGGTAATTAGACAAGTGTTTAGATTATTTTGCTTTTACTAGAAAAATTCTTTCACTTATCTCTTAATTTGAAGCTAAATACTTATGTGCATTCACTTATTGAAGAAATACTTGTTAAACTACTATATGCCAGATCTCCTTACAGGTGCTGGGATACCACTTTAAATAAAATAGTCAAAGTTTTTGTCCTAATGGGTTTATTTTTATAAATAACATTAGAATGAATAAAATTGGAGTGAATAAAATTAAAGTGATACATTCCAAACCACATAGGAAACTTTCTTTTTCTGATCTGGAGGTTGTTTCTATTGATGCATCCTTAGTTTATGTTAGTTTAAAGAAGCAGAATCTCATGAACCGCCTTATTCTCTTGTTAGTGTGATAAATGAGCTGTTATAGATTAGGTTCTTAACTCAAGACTTCTGTGGCATTTTTCTAATACTTCTAATACTTCTTAGGAAATAAAGTGGCCTAGTCTTGAATATGATTCCATAGGGATTCTATGGAAATTTTAGAAACTTGTCTGTTGCGGTAAAATAAAATTACAATTTGGAATGTACTGAAAGTGAAATAGTCTATGCTTTTTTAAAGGACGTTGATTATTATTTTGTTTATTCATTCACCATTAATTGATTCTCTACTACATTTCAGGCACTGGGCTAAATGTTACAGCTAGAAGCTGGATGTGGTGGCTCACGCCTGTAATCCCAGCACTTTGATAGGCTGAGGCAGGAGGACTGCTTGAGGCCAGGAGTTCAAGACCAGCCTGGGCAGCATAGTGAGATCCCATCTCTACCAAAAAAAATTTTTTTTAATGTTACAGGTGGAACCAGAGAAGCCATTACTTGGCTTTTAAGAGGAGCTTACAGTCTAGTGGGATAGAAAGAGATAAGTATTTTAGTAATTAAAATATTGTAAGTGAGGGCCATGTTAGGAGAATATGGAAGGTGCTGCAGCACCACGGAACAAGCACCCTACTTGAGGCTGGGGGAATCTGGAAAAGCATCTTGGAAGAGCTCTTAACTGAATTTCCTAGTGGACCATCACCCATTCCATACAGTTGAGGAACAGTAACACATTAACCAAAATGATAATTGCAAGGAATAGTATTAGTTCAACATGTCTCAAGACTAGGATTAGAAAGAAGTCCTCACAGAAGTTAGGAGAAAATACTAGAGTTTTGCAGATCTTAAATATGCCATGTTAGAGTTTCAGTTTCTTCCTGAAATAAATGAGGAATTGAGAGGCTGTGTAGATTATTGAGAGAGATTTAGCAGGGGCATAAGACATATTTTTGTTTTTTAAAAATTATCCTGGAAACATTAAGAACAATGGAATGGCAAAGGATGAGATGAGAGAAGCAGGACACCCAGTTATGTCATCATTAAAATGACAGTGTGAAGTGAGGAGGAAGTCAAAGAGAAACTAGTTCTGTCCATTAGAAGGATTTTTGTGAATACCTTCATGTAATTTTTCAAAAGGGATTATTAACATGGAGAGGTCAGGTGAGAAGGACCTGACCTTTTTTGGAGTCTGCAATTAGGAGACGATGACCTAGGGTGGTAAAAGCGAGAGTTAATGAATAGTGAGGAAAATGAACAAAGTAAATCTTCTGTTTCAAGCAGCTGTCTTTGGAAGGAAAATAGGTAAATGGGGGTAGGCGACAAAGTATTTTTAATGGGCAGTAGGGGTGGAGGGGAGAAAGCATTTTGGTGGGAAAGGAGAAGTTACAGGAGAGTTGAAGGGTGGTCCTGTGGAGGCAAAGAAAATTAAGTACCATTGATGAATCCAGATAAAACTGGAGGGGAAAGAGCTGTCAGAAAATTGAAGGAATTCATAATAACGGCTTTTTTGGCTGTGATAGGAGTGTCAGACACTTAAATAAGGAGGTGAAACTGCCATTGGTGGGAATGAAAGGAGAGCCTGACTGGGAGGTTTTGGAGGAGGAGCCTTTGGAGGTGAATACCGTGAACTGAAAATGGGACCCGCCTCTTCAAAGCTGCTTTCCCACAGCAATCTGTAGTCTAGGCTTAACCATAGAAGAATGAGTAGTTAGACCAATTCAGGATTGGGGTTTTGCAGGGAAAGAACAAGGGACAAACAATTTTTTTAATTTTTCTTATTTTTATACTTTAAGCTCTAGGGTACATGTGCACAACGTGCATGTTTGTTACATATGTATACATGTGCCGTGTTGGTGTGCTGCACCTGTCAACTTGTCATTTACATTAGGTATATCTCCTAATGCTATCCCTCCCCCATCCCCCGACCCCATGACAGACCACGGTGTGTGATGTTCCCCTTCCTGTGTCCAAGTGTTCTCATTGATCAGTTCCCACCTATGAGTGAGAACATGTGGTGTTTGGTTTTCTGTCCTTGTGATAGTTTGCTCAGAATGATGGTTTCCAGCTTCATCCATGTCCCTACAAAGGACATGAACTCATCCTTTTTTTATGGCTGCGTAGTATTCCATGGTGAATATGTGCCACATTTTCTTAATCCAGTCTATCATTGATGGACATTTGGGTTGGTTCCAAGTCTTTGCTATTGTGAATAGTGTCGCAGTAAACATATGTGTACATGTGTCTTTATAGTAGCATGATTTATAATCCTTTGGGTATATACCCAGTAATGGGACGGCTGGGTCAAATGGTATTTCTAGTTCTAGATCCTTGATGAATTGCCACACTGTCTTCCACAATGGTTGAATAGTTTACAGTCCCACCAACAGTGTAAAAGCGTTCCTATTTCTCCACATCCTCTTCAGCACCTTTTGTTTCCCGACTTTTTAATGATCGCCGTTCTAACTGGTGTGAGATGGTATCTCACTGTGGTTTTGATTTGCATTTCTCTAATGGCCGGTGATGATGAGCATTTTTTCATGTGTCTCTTGGCTGCATAAATGTCTTCTTTTGAGAAGTGTCTGTTCATATCCTTTGCCCACTTTTTGATGGGGTTGTTTGATTTTTTCTTGTAAATTTAAGTTCTTTGTAGATTCTGGATATTAGCCCTTAGATAGGTAGATTGCAAAAATTTCTCCCATTGTGTAGGTTGCCTGTTCACTCTGATGGTAGTTTCTTTTGCTGTGCAGAAGCTCTTTAATTAGATCCCATTTGTCAATTTTGGCTTTTGTTTTCATTGCTTTTGGTGTTTCAGACAAGAAGTCCTTGCCCATCCCTATGTCCTGAATGGTATTGTCTAGGTTTTCTTCTAGGGTTTTTATGATTTTAGGTCTAACATTTAAGTCTTTAATCCATCTTGAATTAATTTGTGTATAAGGTGTAAGGAAGGGATCCAGTTTCAGCTTTCTACATATGTCTAGCCAGTTTTCCCAGCACCATTTATTAAATAGGGAATCTTTCCCCCATTTCTTGTTTTTGTCAGGTTTGTCAAAGATCAGATGGTTGTAGATGTGTGGTATTATTTCTGAGGGCTCTGTTCTGTTCCATTGGTCTGTATCTTTGTTTTGGTACCAGTACCGTGCTGTTTTGGTTACTGTAACCTTGTAGTATAGTTTGAAGTCAGGTAGCGTGATGCCTCCAGCTTTGTTCTTTTTGCTTAGGATTGTCTTGGCAGTGCAGGCTCTTTTTTGGTTCTGTATGAACTTTAAAGTAGTTTTTTCCAATTCCGTGAAGAAAGTCATTGGTAACTTTATGGGGATGGCATTGAATCTATGATTTCCTTGGGCAGTATGGCCATTTTCATGATATTGATTCTTCCTATCCATGAGCATGAAATGTTCTTCCACTTGTTTGTGTCCTCTTTTATTTTGTTAAGCAGTGGTTTGTCGTTCTCCTTGAAGAGGTCCTTCACATCCCTTGTAAGTTGGATTCCTAGGTATTTTATTCTCTTTGAAGCAACTGTGAATGAGAGTTAACTCATGATTTGGCTCTCTCTTATTGGTGTATAGGAATGCTTGTGATTTTTGCACATTGATTTTGTATCCTGTGATTTTGCTGAAGTTGCTTATCAGCTTAAGGAAATTTTGGGCTGAGACGATGGGGTTTTCTAAATATTCAATCATGTCATCTGCAAACAGGGACAATTTGACTTCTTTTCCTAACTGAATACCCTTTATTTCTTTCTCTTGCCTGATTGCCCTAGCCAGAACTTCCAACACTGTGTTGAATAGGAGTGGTGAGAGAGGGCATCCCTGTCTTGTGCCAGTTTTCAAAGGGAATGCTTCCAGTTTTTGCCCATTTGGTATGATATTGGCTGTGGGTTTGTCATAAATAGCTCTTATTATTTTGAGATACATTCCATCAGTACCGAATTTATTGAGAGTTTTTAGCATGAAGGGCTGTTGAATTTTGTCAGAGGCCTTTTCTGCATCTATTGGGATAATCATGTGATTTTTGTCTTTGGTTCTGTTTATATGATGGATTATGTCATTGATTTGCGTATGTGCAACCAGCCTTGCATCGCAGGGATGAAGCCCACTTGATCATGGTGGATAAGCTTTTTGATGTGCTGCTGGATTGGGTTTGCCAGTATTTTATAGAGGGTTTTTGCATCGATGTTCATCAGGGATATTGGTCTAAAATTCTCTTTCTTTGTTATGTCTCTGCCAGGCTTTGGTATCAGGATGATACTGGCCTCATAAAATGAGTTAGCAAGGATTCCCTCTTTTTCTATTGATTGGAATAGTTTCAGAAGGAATGGTACCAGCTCCTCTTTGTACCTCTGGTAGAATTCGGCTGTGAATCCGTCCAGTCCTTGACTTTTTTTGGTTGGTAGGCTATTAATCATTGCCTCAATTTCAGAACCTGTTATTGGTCTATTCAGGAATTCAACTTCTTCCTGGTTTAGTCTTGGGAGGGTGAATGTGTCCAGGAATTTATCCATTTCTTCTAGATTTTCTAGTTTATTTGCGTAGAGGTGTTGGTAGTATTCTCTGATGGTAGTTTGTATTTCTGTGGGATCAGTGGTGATATCCCCTTTATCATTTTTATTGCGTCTCTTTGATTCTTCTCTCTTTTCTTCTTTATTAATCTTGCTAGCAGTCTATCAATTTTGTTGATCTTTTCAAAAAACCAGCTTCTGGATTCATTGATTTTTTTTTTTTTGGAAGGGTTTTTTGTGTCTCCATCTCCTTCAGTTCTGCTCTGATCTTAGTTATTTCTTGCCTTCTGCTAGCTTTTGAATGTGTTTGCTCTTCTCTAGCTCTTTTAATTGTGGTGTTAGGGTGTCAATTTTAGATCTTTCCTGCTTTCTCTAGTGGGCATTTAGTGCTATCAATTTCCCTCTACACACTGCTTTAAATGTGTCCCAGAGATTCTGGTATGTTGTGTGTGTGTTCTCATTGGTTTCAAAGAACATCTTTATTTCTGCCTTCATTTCGTTATGTACCCAGTAGTCATTCAGGAGCAGATTGTTCAGTTTCCATGTAGTTGAGCGGTTTTGATTGAGTTTCTTAATCCTGAGTTCTAGTTTGATTGCACTGTGGTCTGAGAGACAGTTGGTTATAATTTCTGTTCTTGTACATTTCCTGAGGAGTGCTTTACTTCCAACTATGTGGTCAGTTTTGGAATAAGTGTGATGTGGTGGTGAGAAGAATGTATATTGTGTTGATTTGGCATGGAGAATTCTGTAGATGTCTACTAAGTCCACTTGGTGCAGAGCTGAGTTTAATTCCTGGATATCCTTGTTAACTTTCTGTCTCGTGGATCTGTCTAATGTTGACAGTGGGGTGTTAAAGTCTCCCATTATTACTATGTGGGAGTCTAAGTCTCTTTGTAGGTTTCTAAGGACTTGCTTTATGAATCTGAGTGCTCCTGTTTTGGGTGCATATATATTTAGGATAGTTAGCTCTTCTTGTTGAATTGATCCCTTTACCATTATGTAATAGCCTTCTTTGTCTCTTTTGATCTTTGTTGATTTAAAGTCTGTTTTATAAGAGGCTAGGATTGCAACCCCTGCTTTTTTTTTGTTCTCCATTTGCTTGGTAGATCTTCCTCCATCCCTTTATTTTGAGCCTACGTGTGTCTCCCCATGAGATGGGTCTCCTGAATACAGCACACTGATGGGTCTTGATTTGCCAGTCTGTGTCCTTTAATTGGAGCATTTAGCCCTTTTACATTTAAGGTTAATATTGTTATCTGTGAAATTGATCCTGTCATTATGATGTTAGCTGATTATTTTGCTCGTTAGTTGATGCAGTTTCTTCCTAGCATGGATGGTCTTTACAGTTTGGCATGTTTTTGCAGTGGCTGGTACTGTTGTTCCTTTCCATGTTTAGTACTGCCTTCGGGAGCTCTTGTAAGGCAGGCCTGGTGGTGACAAAATCTCTCAGCATTTGCTTGTCTGTGAAGGATTTTATTTCTCCTTCACTTACGAAGCTTAGTTTGACTGGATATGAAATTCTGGGTTGAAAATTCTTTTCTTTAAGAATGGTGAATATTGGCCCCTATTCTCTTCTGGCTTGCAGAGTTTCTGCCGAGAAATCCGCTATTAGTCTCATGGGCTTCCCTTTGTGGGTAACCTGACCTTTCTCTCTGGCTGCCCTTAACATTTTTTCCTTCATTTCAACTTTGGTGAATCTGACAATTATGTGTCTTGGAGTTGCTGTTCTCGAGGAGTATCTTTGTGGCGTTCTCTGTATTTCCTGAATTTTTGAATGTTGGCCTGCCTTGCTAGGTTGGGGAAGTTCATAATATCCTGAAGAGTGTTTTCCAACTCGGTTCCATTCTCCCTGTCACTTTCAGGTACACCAATCAGACGTAAATTTGGTCTTTTCACATAGTTCCATATTTCTTGGAGGCTTTGTTAGTTTCATTTTACTTTTTTTCTCTAAATTTCTCTTCTCGCTTCATTTCATTCATTTGATCTTCCATCACTGATACCCTTTCTTCCAGTTGGTCAAATCAGCTACTGAAGATTGTGCATGCATCACGTAGTTCTTGTGCCATGGTTTCAGCTCCATCAGGTCATTTAAGGACTTCTCTACAATGGTTATTCTAGTTAGCCGTTTGTCTAATCTTTTTTCAAGGTTTTTAGCTTCTTTGTGATGGATTCAAACATCCTCCTTTAGCTTGGAGAAGTTTGATGGTCTGAAACCTTCTCTCAACTCATCAAAGTCATTCTCCGTCCAGCTGTGTTCCATTGCTGGCGAGGAGCTGCGTTCCTTTGGAGAAGTGCCGCTCTGATTTTTAGAATTTTCAGCTTTTCTGCTCTGGTTTCTCCCCATCTTGTGGTTTTGTCTACCTTTCGTCTTTGATGATGGTGACATACAGACGGGATTTTGGTGTGGATGTCCTTTCTGTTCATTAGTTTTCCTTCTAACAATCAGGACCCTCAGCTGCAGGTCTGTTGGAGTTTTCTGGAGGTCCACTCCAGACTCTGTTTGCCTGGGTATCACCAGCGGAGGCCGCAGAACAGCGAATATTGCAGAACAGCAAATGTTGCTGCCTGATCTTTCCTCTGGAAGCTTCGTCTCAGAGGGGCACCAGGCCATGTGAGGTGTCAGTCAGCCCCTACTGGGAGGTGCCTCCCAGTTAGGCTCCTCGGGGGTCAGGGACCCACTTGAGGAGGCAGTCTGTCCATTCTCAGATTTCAAACTCTGTACTGGGAGAACCTCTCTTCTAAGCTGTCACACAGGGACATTTGAGTCTGCAGAAGTTTCTGCTGCCTTTCATTCAGCTATGCCCTGCCCCCAGAGGTGGAATCTACAAAGGCAGGCAGGCCTCCTTGAGCTGTGGTGGGCTCCACCCATTTCAAGCTTCCTGGCGGCTTTGTTTACCTACTCAAGCCTCAGCAATGGTGGGCGCCCCTCCCCCAGCCTCACTGCCGCCTTGCAGTTAAGATCTTAAGACTACTGTGCTAGCAATGAGCAAGGCTGTGTGGGCGTGGGACCCTCCAAGCCAGGCACGGGATATAATCTCCTGGTGTGCCATTTGCTAAGACTGTTGGAAAAGCACAGTATTAGGTTGGGAGTGACCCGATTTTCTAGGTGTTGTGTGTCACGGTTTCCCTTGGCTAGGAAAGGGAATTCCCTGACCCCTTGCGCTTCCTGGGTGAGGCGATGCCTCGCCCTGCTTTGGCTCATGCTGGGTGGGCTGCATCCACTGTCCTGCACCCACTGTCTGACAAGCCCCAGTGAGATGAACTCAGTACCTCAGTTGGAAATGCAGAAATCACCCATCTTCTATGTCGCTCACGCTGGGAGCTGTAGACTGGAGGTGTTCCTATTCGGCCATCTTGGAACCTCCCGGGCAAACAATTAGAGTAATTTAAATGATCGACCATATTTTAGAGGGTTGGCATACTATCTAGTCTGTGGACCAAACCATTCTATCTTTGTTGCCTGGTTTTGTAAGCAAAATTTTATTGTAATACAGCCACATCTACTCATTTAACTGTTGTCTATGGCAGCATTGCCACTACAACGTGTAGTTGAGTAGAAACTGACTGGCAAAGTTGAAACTCTTTGTACCATCTAGCCCTTTACAGAAAAAGTTGCTGACCGTGAACTATACAGCGGAAATAAAGCCTGCAGGGTTCTTACAGACTGTGAGCTTATAGTCAGGATTTGAATCAAGCAGCACGTATAATAGGACTGAGAAAATTGACAAAAGGGAGAAATTTAGAGTCAAATTTTAGTAGTAGAGGACTCTTGAGACCACCTGGGTCTTAGGATTTAACTTTAGGGAGAGACTGAGCAGTGGAGTAGAGGAAGCAGTTCATTGTGTTTCAGGTTGTGGAATCGTAGGTAGGGTGTTGGATAACAAGGGTTGGAGAAGAAAGAAGCTTTCTCTAAAAGACACTTAGCGAATGACTTGCCAATGTAAAGAACTGAGTTCACTTATCTGAGATCTATCTAGATGGGTTTTCTTTACCCATGATTGTTGGGGTTTTTTGTTTTTGAGACAGGGCCTTCTTGCTCTGTGGTCCAGGCTGGAGTGCAGTGACACTAACACAGCTCACTACAACCTCAACCTTCTGGGCCCAAGCCATCCTCCTGCCTCAGTAGCTGGGACTACAGGCATGCATCACCATGCCTGACTACTTTTTTAATTTTTTGTAGACACAGGGTCTCGCCAGGTTGCCTGAGGCTGGTTTCGAATTCCTGGGCTCAAGCGATCTTCCCACCTAGGTTTCCCAGAATGTTGGAATTACAGGCGTGAGACATCACATGTGGCTTGTTTATTGTTAATTCATCCCAAACTCTCAGCCTGAACGCACTGAGAATGTTTGCACGCTAGTTTTCCACATCATATACAATATTATTAAAATACTCATTTGGAATACAGTTCCATGTGGGTGAACCAGAGTACGGTTGGGATGGTTGTGGCTATTTGCATGTAGCAGATTTCCTGCTTTTATTCAAAGACAATATTACTGGATATTAAAATCTGCTTTTAACATCATTTTTCCTTTTCACTATACATAGGTCTATGAAAATTATCCTACTTATGATTTAACTGAAAGGAAAGATTTCATAAAAACAACTGTAAAAGAGGTAAATATTTCAATCTTTCAAGTTTGACTTTAGAAATATAAGACAAAAATAATTACATAAAATACTCCATATTTTTCAAAATATTCATGTCACTAAATACATTTGATTCTCACATTTCTTCATAATAGGGAAGTATATTTTTTCTCATTCCCACTTTAAAGCTTAAAATTAAAGTTAGAACAGTTAGTGATAAGACCTGAACTCAGATTATGATGTGGCCTCCTGGTGTACCTGGGTAGCTGGGCATCTCAAAGTTGCTCTCACAGATACTTGAGGAAGTTCCTGTCTACCAGGCAAAGGTGAGGGGAAGATCAGCAGGTAGCTATAATTCTGTATTGAGCTCAACTGGTTTTTGAAGGACAAAATAGTAAAATAGATGTGGAAAAAATGGGATAAAGGTTTATGATTTATGGCAAAATGTTTCTCTTTCATTACAGCTAATTTCTTGAGATAGAGGACAGAGAAGATGACTCGTTCCCATAGATTCAAAGATCTGATTTATACCATTATACCAGCAAAGAGAATGTATTTCCTTTTCTAAATCCTTGTTAAGCAACATTAGAACTTACTGCTGACCTTTTTATCTTGAGTGTTATGTGAATTTGAGTTTGCTATTTTAAATTGCATATCTATGCCATTTTTAGTTTAAAATCTTGCATGGCATTAACTGTTCCTTGCTTTTATAGTTGTATTTTGTACATTTTGGGTTTCTTTATATAAGGTCATAGATTCTTGAACTGTCGTGGTTTTTAGTGCGCTTAATATTAGCTTGCTTAAGGCATACTTTTAATCAAGTAGAACAGAAACTATTATGACTGGGATTTATACACACAGAGATTGGGTATTTAGTATATGAAATATTTTGAATACACATCTCTGTCAGTGTGAAAATTCAGCAGCAGTGTGTCCATCATATTAAAAATATACAAGCTACAGTTGTCCAGATGACTGAATTGGAACTTTTCTCCTGCATGTGTATATATGTCAGATTGTTAGCATGACAAAAGTGACAGATGTTATTTTTGTATTTTTAAAAAACAATTTGTTGTATATAAAGTTTTTTAATTTCTTTTGTGCAGACCACTTTTTAAACTCACATAGGTAGGTATCTTTACAGTTGTAGACTATGGAATGTCAGTGTTCAGCCAGACAGTATGATGGAGCATGGAAAGTCAATTCAGTGATGGAACACTGAAGGAACAGACAGTTATCCTGCTTTGCTCGAAAGTGTCATCAATTTGTAATTTTAGTATTAACTCTGTAAAAGTGTCTGTAGGTACGTTTTATATTAAGGACAGACCAAAAATCAACATATCAAAGCTTCAAAAACTTTGGGAAAGGGTGGGATTAAGTACAAGCACATTTGGCTTATAGTAAATGAACCGATTTTTATTAACTGCTTTTGCCCATATAAAATACTGATATTTACCGGAAACCTAGCCACCTTCATGATTACGATTAAAGTACCAGATTATAATGCCAGAATATAATGTGCAAGTGATCGTGGATATCTCTGACAAAGTGTGTCTCAAAAATAATATACTTTTACATTAAAGAAATTTAATGTTTCTCTGGAGTTGGGGCTCTGGCTTTTAAAGTTTGTCTAATCAGTGTTGATTCTAGATGATCAACATAACGGACCACTCCTGAATGAGACTAATTTTGTCTTTCAATTTACTGTCTTAAATCAGTTTATTAAATCTGAATTTTAAAACATGCTGCTTATGACAGAATGACACATTTGATGTACCAATTAAGTGTTGAAAAATATCTTTGCATCATAGAACAGAAATATTTATGTTGAATGTTAACAGGTATTTTCACAGGTTTGACTTGTTTGATAGTTAGACACTAGGGAAAGGTAAATAGAAGTGAACAAAATAAGCAACTAAATGAGATCTAATAATTGGCCTTCGATTTTAAATATTTACTTTGTTCTTATAAACCTTGTCAATAAAATTAATCTAAATCACTGGTGTTTTAAGTCTTTTGCATTTGATGTCTTATAGGTTATATAGCATTTCCTTCCCTATGGTGAATCATTCTGAAAGGGGATTTTTAAATTGATTCAGCCCTATAACCTATACAATTTGGAGCACTCTTGTGATGATGGAGCATTTTCTTGGAGTGACTTCACAAAACAATAATTAAGGTTAATTTTCTGACCATTTACTATAAAGAAAAGTAGTGATGCATAGAGTATTTGGAAGTGAGGAAATGGAGCTGTTCTGTATGAAAGTTCTTGATGAGTGTGCACACTTATTAAATGGATGTATCACCACTACAGTACAGAGTACATTTGAAAGTCTAGTTTTTTATTAAGTAGTTTTACACAACCAGCTATTCATGAACTGTAGTTAGAACATGGTAAATTTGTATATTTACTGCTACTCAATTACAAAATCTTCAGATGGCATTGAAAAAACATATCCAAAGTAACACAAGAAAAAAGTTGCACGGCTCCTTAAACAAAAAATCAAATGAAGTATGTCACTTGATAGGAACTTTAAAACACACATTTACCATACTTTAAAGTAGGCTTTCCCCTACTTGTAGCACAGTTCAAGTGCCTAGAAACTAACATAATAATTTACTGTTAACCATTTCAAACTTAACATTTTACATTTATCACTGTAAAACACATGCTGTCTAAACATTTTAATACATGATACTTTAAAGCAGAATACTTGCCAGTCAGTACCAATGAGTCTCAACAAATAACCTAAGTATCAGAGTTGTCTTCTTTGAGACATACAGCTGTTAGCTTGTTTTTGGACCATACTTCGGAGGGGCGGGCGGTGGGGGATGTGTCTTAAATGCCTGAGGTTCACTGCACATTCTTTGTGTGTTAGGTATTCACTCGTTATAAACTGACCTACTTTTAATTTTTAAAATACTCAATATTTTGAAGTCTCTTTAAAGTCACATTTACTCCCTTTTTTTTAAAGCAAACCAATATAATTATTGTTCAAAAACAAAAGCATATTTCTAACCTGTATACTGAAGTTTCTTGGCAAAATAGGCATCCTGAAGACCCTGAAACCAGTGTTTATTTTAGAAGGAGATATTAAACTGTTTTCTGCCATGAGCGTTTTTAAAAAAAGGAAAGTGAATACTTGCGATGTTCTTAGGCCTTTAAAATATGGCTTATAAAATGTGCTATTGACCAGGAGAGCTCACATTTTTCTGCAGTTTTCCAGTGGACCTGCCTATGGAATACTGTAAAGAAAAGTCTGCAAAAATATCTCTAGCGATTGAATCAGTTCTTTTAAATAAAAGAAGGGGAGAGGGGCTTTGATTAAATTATTCTGACAAGTTTTTTTGCTAGTGGTTGCCAAAATTAAGGATAAAGTGTCCTATCACCCAAATTTGGCTTTAAGAAAAAGGTATATTCTGTGTCTATTCTGTGCTCCATTCTCAATGATGCAATACCTATCTGGAAACTTTACTGTTTTGCCAATGGGTGCACAAATCTAAAACATTTTATCACAAAAGATACTTGAATTTAAATTTCTTTTGAACACCCAATGGGAGGAAATATGTACAATATAAAATACCTAGAAGCTTCATTTTACTGTCAACTGGAGTTTGTGCTGTATCCAAAAAAAGTTCTATCTAAATTTTAAGTAAAAGCTCAATCTTGGAGCTATATAAAAATATTAAGGCTCATTGGTAAAGATATTGATAAATTGTCACAGAAGAAAAACATGGCTTTATCTGGTTTTTAAATGATTCCTGCTTGATTGACTTGGTTTCTCAGTGTATGAAAATTGATCAGCCATACAAAATGTGAAATCTAAAGGGAACTTCCAGCCATGGAACAATCATATCCACGGCCTCAACTGAAACTTATATTCTGCTTTATTCTGAAATCCAGACTCTCAGCAGTAGTTGAACCTATGGAAAATGCAATTAAATCTAAGTGCTTATAAGGATTTTTGGAGTCAGTGCTTTCAGAGTGATGAAATAGGTTTACATTATCATATCATCTTAGAAACATTTCAGTTTTGCTATGTAGAGAGGGTTTTTTCCCATGTTATAAAACTGAGGTTTAATATGTGATTCAAATTGTCCCATCTGGGGTACAGAAGAAAGCTGGGTCCACCGAATTCTTAAAATGCTGCAATCTTGCTTGCTTCTCGAACGCCACTCAAATATGCCCCTGTAACAGTTTGTGGAAAATGCCTGTTTGTTGCCTGTAAAACATAATTACATAATTGGAGATCATGCATAAAGAATTGAGTCGATATCAAAAGGTAAAACAAGCTTAGACTTTATCCGGTCTAACAAAGATTTGTGCCACTCCTATGCGCTCATATTCACACTCACCCATCGTAACACTGGAACTTTTCTGGTTATCTAGCCATGCATTGTCAAATTCACTCGTGTATGCTATCTTGAAGTACTATGCAGCACTCTTTAAAATACTAAGTATCTATATGTGACAGGTACTAGAGTTAAGAATAATTAAGACACAATCCCTCCCATCAGACAAGTAATGTAGCTGGTACAATCACAGGCGAAACAAGTACAAAAGATGAAAGGCAATTCAGCCAAGCCGCAGATAGAGTTTTGCTAGATAGGTAGAAAAAATGGGTAGAGAATTAAGTTACTCAAAGGCTAGACCAGGGACCATAAGTTCAGTAAGAAAAAGACCAAATGTGAGTGAGGGCTGTTGGATTGGGAGGAAGTAAAACGACTTAATGACAGTAGAACCTCACTCAAGGAATGGCTGGGGTGGGAATAGAATAAGCGAACCAGGAGGATAGGGGAGGACAGGATAGGAGGAACCCTGAATTGGTGATTTAAGTAATTATGACAAGGTCTGAGATGTGGCTGTGGAAAGGGGTAGCTGAAGAGGAGCTGAACAGACCACAGAAAATGGAGGATAAGAAATGTAGAGGTGAAGTTAAGTGTAGTCACAAACTGATGCCTGGGTAGAAGGGAAAACATCCAGGGGCCAAAGGCTTCAATGAATGGGGGAGTGATTACGTCAGCAGGAATACAGTGACTAGTCACGGGGAGAAAGTGGCAGTGAGGGAAAGAAGCCTCAGAAATAGGTTTTTAGAAGAAGGCGAGGTAGGCTGGGCACGGTGGCTCATGCATGTAATCCCAACACTGGGAGGCCGAGGCAGGCAGATCATCTGAGGTCAGGAGTTTGAGACCAGCCTGACCAACATGATTAAACCCTATCTCTACTAAAGAAATACAAAAATTAGCCGGGCACAGTGGCGCACATCAGCTGAGGCAGAATCGCTTGAACCCAGGAGGCGGAGGTTGCAGTGAGCCAAGATTGCGCCACTGCACTCCAGCCTGTGCGACAGAGCGAGACTCCATCTCAAAAAAAAGAAAAAGGCGAGATGATAATTGCATCAAAGCAGCAGAGGAAAGCAAGACGCCATCTAGGCCATGTTCATAACCCTAAGGCACAGCAGCCTGAAACAGCTGTCTCTCAGAAGCTGCTGGCATTTGTTGTCTGGCATGCAGCCTTTGTCTCCTTTCCACAGAGTAAGGTCTTCATAGGCCAAGGAGTCATCAAAATCATCTGGTTTTCAGATGTCATTATTGTGTTTTGTTTTGAAAGGGTCTCTGTCTCCCAGGCTGGAGTGCAGTGGCGTGATCTTGGCTCACTGCAACCTCCGCCTTCCAGGTTCAAGTGATTCTTCTGCCTCAGCGTCCTGAGTAGCTGGGACTACAGGTGCCCGCCACCATGCCCGGCTAATTTTTGTATTGTTAGTAGCAACAGGTTTCACCATGTTGGCCAGGCTCTTCTCAAACTCCTGGCCTCAGGTGATCCACCTGTCTCAGCCTCCCAATGTGGTGGGATTACAGGCGTGAGTCATCACACCTGGCCGATGTTATACTTCTGTAAACAAAAACATTAACTATATTTTAGATGAAACAATGAGATGTGTACTTCCAAACCATATTAGACAAAGTAGGAACACAGGTGAAAGAGTGATAACAGTTCATTTTAAGTTGGGGTTGGGGGCAGGGGTTTTAACAACAAAAAGCAAACCAATTCATCCCAAAGAATTCTTAGAAAATCTCAGTCATTGGAAGTATGAGGAACCATGGAGGCAGAGGTTAGCAAGGGGTAAAAACAGGATTGGCTTAAAGACTATAGAGAACAATTATTAATACGTCCCTCACCAGATTCCCCATTGACCGGCTGCAACTCCTCAGAGATGTGACTTAGAGATCAGGGGGAAGCACCAAATGGGGATGAAGTGAAATGAAGCCTTCATAACTAACAATGAAGCTTCCAATGCCCACAATGCCAGGGGCTGAGCTTCCACCACACAGGAAACTAACTGTTCCCAGATAGACAGTGATGTTTGGGAATCTGGCCATTGGTTGATAAGCTTGCTGGAGCGTTCACAAAGATTTTTTTTAAAAAAATGCCTCATTCAAATCTAAGCCGATAGTGACGGATCAGGGATTTGGACACGTAGCAGGCAAAGACTACAGCACACAAAATAGGAACTCTGAGACTCTGAGGAAACCAGGGAGGGAGGGAGCAGAAAAGCAAAAACATGCAAAGCTTTAAAACCTTAGAAACAAGTTATAACGAGGATGCTACCAAAAAGGAACATTCTACAAACAAGAAAGTGCTCATAAAGTAAAAGCCAAAATTTTAAAAGTCAGTTAGAGAGTTGGACGATTTTAAAATCTCCCCCAAAAGTAAAGAAAGAGATGAATAATAGCAAAGAGGAAAAATCAGATGGTCAATTAAAAAGTTCCAAGATACGGAACAGAATTTCTAGAAAGAAAGAATAACTCATCTTTATTTGAGCAGATAAATAAGAAAATGAAGTAAAAGGATCAGAAATCAGAATAGCAAAACATTTTTCGACAGAAGTAAATCAAGAAAGAGGGATCCTGGAAATAAAGGCCCCGTGCTGGAGAGTGATTTTAACAAAGAGAGACCCCGGCCGGGCGCGGTGGCTCACAAGCCTGTAATCCCAGCACTTTGGGAGGCAGAGGCGGGCAGATCATGAGGTCAGGAAATCGAGACCATCCTGGCTAACACAGTGAAACCCCGTGTCTTTATTTATTTTTGAGACGGAGTCTTGCTCTGTCACCCAGGCTGGAGTGCAGTGGCCGGATCTCAGCTCACTGCAAGCTCCGCCTCCCTGGTTCACGCCATTCTCCTGCCTCAGCCTCCCGAGTAGCTGGGACTACAGGCGCCCGCCACTTTGCCCGGCTAGTTTTTTGTATTTTTTAGTAGAGACGGGGTTTCACCATGTTAGCCAGGATGGTCTCGATCTCCTGACCTCGTGATCTGCCCGTCTCGGCCTCCCAAAGTGCTGGGATTACAGGCTTGAGCCACCGTGCCCGGCCAAAACCCCGTTTCTACTAAAAATACAAAAAATTAGCTGGGTGTGGTGGCAGCGCCTGTAGTCCCAGCTACTCAGGAGGCTGAGGCAGGAGAATGGCGTGAACCCGGGAGGCAGAGCTTGCAGTGAGCCGAGATTGCACCGGCCTAGGTGACAGAGCGAGACTCTGTCTCAATAAAATAAAATAAAATAGAGAGACCCAGGAGGACGCTCTGCAGTCATCTCAGAGGTCAACCAGTGTGGACCAGAGCAGAGGGAAGAGGACTCAGGAAGGGGACATTTCAGGGACTGGAGCTAGCAGGCCAGCTCAGACAGTGTCAACTGTAAATGAGAGACAAACGCAGGGTATGGGAGACATGGGGAGAGGTACAAAGGAATTAAGCTAATGACCAAAGGAGCCATTATAACTACCAAGAAAACAGAAAACTGTGTAAGAAGGTATCAATGGACACCTCCTTGGCTCGGCAGTAAACAACATTTACACAGCCACGTAAATAAATACTGACACCAATTTAATGAAAAGTGTGAAATAACCATGTTGAGCAAATGGTGCAGACACTGAACAGGCTAAGTCTTTAACCCAATAGGGAGGCAGTCAATAATGTCTGTGTAATGTTAAATCAGAAGATGACTCATAGGCCGGGCATGGTGGCTCACACCTATAATCCTAACACTGGGAGGCTGAGGTGGGAGGGCTGCTTAAGGCCACGGGTTTGAGGCCAGCCTGGGCAACACCACAGACCCCGTCTCTACAAAAAATTTTTTTAAAAAACTAGCCAGGCTTGGTGGCACATGCCTGCAGTCCCAGCTACTTGGGAGGCTGAGGTGGGAGTGTCGCCTGGGAGTTTGGGGCTGCAGTGAGCTGGGATGGCACCACTGCACTCCAGTCCGAGCCACAGAGCGAGACCCTGTCTCAAAAAAAACAAAAAAGAAAAAGAGATGCAATATAAAGACTTTCAAAATATGAAGTGAAGTCCAGAAGGAATAGCTGGAAGGTTAAAAACGGCTGCCTCTGGGAGCAAGAAGAGGACGGTGAGAAGGCTTCTGCTGTCTGTGGTCATAAGACTTTTGACAGTATTTGAATTGGTTTTTGAACTCTGGGCAGATATCATTTGAGATGAAAAAGAAATCAAAATACAAGTACTTGGGTTTGGAATCAAGATCCATACCTCACCAGCAAAAAAGATGGTTCCCTGAATGTCTTCGGCAATGATATCGTAGGCCTCCCCACTTCCACCTGTCTTCACAAAACTGTATGCCATCTGGATCCACGGGTCTGTGCTCCACCGGGTGACAAAATACTTTGTGGGATCTGGGACCTCCTGTGTCCAATAGAAAGGAATGATGAAGTAGAATCAAGAAGGGACGTAGACATGGTGCAACCCACCTCGTACATTTTGCCCCCTGCCCATTCCTGTATCATTCTGAAACAGTTCTCAAGATGTTCCTCCTGCTGCCTTTAAGTCTACCCAGGCCGGTATCTGCATATTATCCTCTCTCTCCTGCCCCCGCCGCCCACACACACTTCCCTCACTTCTATACCTCCTCCTTCTGCCCGGGACACACACTCGCTCTACTGGGGGCTATCACCCATGGCTAAGAGTTTGGGCCTTCCCTTTTCCATCGGGTGGCAGCAGAAAGGAGTCTCTGGCCCAAGAAGAAAAGGGAAAGGTGGAGTCTCAGGATCACAGGCTGGAATTCTCAACAGGGTTCTCCACAAAACAGTGATACTAGGGTATGTTTCACATTCACTCAATTTAAAATACAGCAGGCCCCTCTTCTCTGCCAGGAACATGTTCCATGACCCGCAGTGCATGCCTGAAACCATGGACAGGACCGATACTATACAATGTTTTTTCCTATTCATACGTATGATAAAGTTTCATTTATACATTAGGTACCGAGATTAATGACAATAATAATAGAACAATTATAACGCTATACTGAAATAAAAGGTATGTGAACATGGCTCTGATAACAGAGGACCCTTGAGTGACTAAAGGGCAGGCAACATCTACAGTGTGGAGGTACTGGACACGCTCTTCAGAACGGTGCATGACTGAAAACTTAGGAATCTATTTCTGGAATTTTCCATCAAATATTTTCAGACCTTGGTTTACCACAGTAACTGAAACCACGAAAGCAAAGCCTCGAGTAAGAGAGAATGACTGTAATTTGTCAACTGGCCTCCAACAAGCATCACCATGAATAGTATTTCTATAGAAACGGTATGCTACGTTCCAAACAACTAATGTAAAAAACAAACTTTTGAACAAAAACTCCAACCAAGGGATTGCATCACTAGATAGATCCTCTCATATAAATTAGCAACAAGGCCGGCCACACAGTGGCTCAGAGCGCCTGTAATCCCAGCACTTTGGGAGGCCGAGGTAGGCCGATCACTTGAGGTCAGGAGTTCGAGACCAGTCAGGCAAACATGGTGAAACCCTGTCTCTACTAAAAATACTGAAAATACAAAATAAAACATACAAAAATTAGCCGGGTGTGGTGGAGCACGCCCGTAATCCCAGCCTACTCGGGAGGCTGAGGCAGGAGAATCGCTTGAACCCAGGAGGCGGAGGTTTGCCGTGAGCCAAAATTGTGCCACTGCAATCCAGCCGGGGTGAAAGAGACTCCGTCTCAAAAATAAATAAATTAAAATGAAATAAAATAAGCAACATATCTGAATGCCCTTTTCTCTTTAATTTATGTAACTTTTGAGTCATTTCACTTCTATTTCTGCTCCTTTATTTGAAAAAGACATAGGCCATGGCCATTTACAAATCTCCAGAGATGGTGAGATTTAGTACACTGGCAAACAAAGTATCCTGAGCTCCTTGGAGAAAAGAGACTATCTGCATGGGTGGGATATTTAAAAAAGCTGGACAAGGCTCCTCTGAAAAGGAAAGCTGTAGTCAAAGCTTGTAGGGCTTCAGTAAATATAGAATTCATGTAGAAAATACTGAGCCTTTTATATCCTTACCAAAAAAAAAAAAAAGGAAGTGTGTATGATGTGAGAAGAAAAAAAGGAAGACAATTGTGTAAAAAAGGGCACAGGGCACTGTTACAGGCAGAATCATGTCCCCCTCAAATTCCTACGTGGACACCCTGACCCTCAGAATGTGACTGTATTTCGTGACAGGGTCTCCAACGGGTAATTACTTTAAAGTGGGGTCGCCAGGGTGAGCCTTAATCTAATCTGATTGGTGTCCTCATAAGAAGAGGAGATGAGGACACAGACACAGGGAGAAGATGGCATCTACCAGCCAAGCAGAGAGGACCTAGGAGAAACCAACCCTGCCGACACCCTGATCTCAGGCTTCCAGCCTCCAGAACTGTGAGGAATGTTTCTGTTGTCTAAGGCAGCCAGTCTGTGGTGCTCTGTGATGACAGCCCTCAAGACTAATCTCAGTGCTGAGGTGGGCAGTGGGACTGTGAAAGAAAGAAGACTGTGGCCTCTGCCTTCCTTCCCATGATTCTCAGTGACGCTGGCTGCCTGGGCTTCCACATCCACTCTGGATAGCAAGCATGGCTTGCCCCTTTCAGGGAGGGCTTTCTCTCTCTCACCTGCTCCTTGAACAGCTCCCGGAGCGTGGCCATGCACTGCTGCAGCACCTGTTTGTCGTCCAGGGTCCTCACGGACGCGACAGCCTCCCCAGCAATCACAGACATCAGCACGCTGTGCTTCTTCTGGAGACATGAAAGGGAAAAAAGCAGAAAGTCTCTGAGTGCTCAGCTCCCACAGATAAGGGCCTCACTTTTTTTTTTTTTTTTTTTAATCGAGACAAGAGTTTTGCTATGTCACCAGGCTGGAGTGCAGTGGCGCAATCTTGTCTCACTGCAACCTCTGCCTCCTGGGTTCAAGTGATTCTCCTGCCTCAGCCTCCCGAGTAGCTGGGATTACAGGCATCCGCCACCATGCCCGACTAATTTTTGTATTTTCAGTAGAGACAGGGTTTCACCATGTTGGCCAGGCTGGTCTCAAACCCCTGACCTCAGGTGATCTGCCCACCTCGGCCTCCCAAAGTGCTGGGATTACAGACGTGAGCCACTGTGCCCGGCCAAGAGCCCTACTCTCACAAGTTAAATTTCACTATTTCTGGCTGCCCCTTATCCTCATGTCACTCGCCAGTCCATTTTCCTCGCAAACACACATTATTTATCCATCTATTCACTATTCATCCATCTATTGCTTCCTGCTGGGGGGAAAAAAAACCACTAAGAAATGTAAATAGCAAATTTAGGGTTCCCCTGGCTGTTCACTGATTAAAGCTTGCTTCAGAAGAAGTAGAAAGAGATGGAGAAGGAAAATCTCCAGATAAAACAATGAAAAAAAAAAAGAACCCTCAAATGGTAAAGAAAAATCTGCCCTCAGCTCCTATGTGAAACCTTTTAAGACAAAGTTTCTTGAAATTGAAAGTCAGAAACAGCTGTGATTCTTTTGCGTGGCAGCGCCATGACAGCAGGGAAAGTGACCACCACCATCCAGCTCTGGGTATGCCATTCTCCTCTCTCCTTCCTTCCCTCAGCTCTCACATCTGTTGACACTCACACCCTCCCTCACCAATCATACACCCCTTCCCAGTTCCCTAGAGGGCCCTAACAGAGGAAGTTCCAAGCACCACTCATTTTCTCTGCTGTCTCCAACTTCACCTAAGAGGAACTCCCCTAGAGCCTGAAATGACAGTTTCCACAAGCATCCAATTCATGTCCCAGGGAGCAACATGAGGACTTCAAGAAGACAAGACATGGCCGGGTGCGGTGGCTCACGCCTGTAATCCCAGCACTTTGGGAGGCCAAGGCTGGCAGGTCACAAGGTCAGAAGACCATCCTGACCAACATGGTGAAACCTGATCTCTACTCAAAATACAAAAATTAGCTGGGTGTGGTGGTGGGCACCTGTAATCCCAGCTACTCGGGAGGCTGAGCCAGAAGAAAGGCTTGAACCCAGGAGTGGGGGGTTACAGTGAGCCGAGATTGTGCATTCCACTGCACTCCAGCCTGGTGACAGAGGAAGACTGTGTCAAAAAAAAAAAAAGCCATAGCAAATACTGGGGCTCCTTTCCTATAGGAAAATGTCCAGTCCAAGTGTCCTCCCAGAATATAAACATAGACTAAGGGTCTCCACAATGTTCGTTAGTTCCTGAGTTTGACAGGTGAGTAATTATCACATCAAGTTCTAAACTTTAAGACGGAAATTCAAACCACAGTTCACAAATGCTTTTACCTGGGGATCCATGTCATAGAACACAGCAAAAAGCCCTCGCTTGCTGGCACTGGGAGGAACGTGACCAAAAAAGTCAGCCCCTTGAACTTTACTGTCCCAAAATCTATATGGAAATTGTAAGGCAATCTGCAAAGTGAGCAAAAGAAAGATGGTTAGGTGTTTGTCGTCACAAAACCACACGCAATCCGTCAGCAGCGAGCTGTAGCTCTACTCTTACACACACGCTGCCCGAAAGAACAAACCCAAGCACCGCTCTTTCCATTTTCCTCACCTCCTTTTCTCCTTGTGAACTCCTTGCTTTTTTCTTTTCTTTTTTGGGGGGGAGGTGGTTTGAGACGGAGTTTTGCTATTGTTGCCCAGGTGGGAGTGCAATGGAGCAATCTTGGCTCACTGTAGCCTCCACCTTCCGGGTTCAAGTGATTCTCCTGCCTTAGCATCCCAAGTAGCTGGGATTACAGGCGCACACCTCCACGCCCAGCTAATTTTGTATTTTTAGTAGAGACAAGATTTCACCATGTTGGTCAGGATGGTCTCTAACTCCTGACTTCAGGTGATCCACCCTCCTCGGCCTCCCAAAGTGCTGGGATTACAGGCGTGAGCCACCGCGCCCAGCCCAGCTCCTTGCTTTTGATGCCACTCAGTTCCATTCCCATGGATAATGGAACTCACTGGCAGCCTACAAGCTAGTCTGAAGACGCCCGGCATTCCTAAGACTCACTCCTGGGCATATGTCCCTAAGTTAAACTCTCACTACTCATAGGTGTGTCAGAATCTGCCGCAGCACTGGCACATTCTGCTACAGGAGATATTAAAGGCAGGAGAAATAAACCACTGTCCTCACTGGGGCCAACGAGTGGAAAGCAGACAAGAAAGCAAGCAGAAGGGGGGAAAAAAAAGAGATAAAAGAATTGCTTATCCCAAATTCAAATTCTGAATAACAAGATTCTTTCTCCTAAAGTCAAAACCCACAGACCTCAGCCAGCTCTGCTCCTTTCGTTTTGATATTCTTTTGTGTTCTTTATCAACAATTACTCAAATGACAAGGAAATCTTTGAATTTTATTTGTATTCAAATAGTACCCCCTACTTCTCCATATCAGAAGTGAACATCTATCATCTGACATTAATCTCTTTCTGAGGATGAAGTCATTTAAAAGTCACCTTTTCAATGATGCCTGCGCCTAAGCTGTTGATAGCCTTCATCTTCTTCTCTGACAACGGTGGATTAAACTGAATGGCACCTTTCTGTAGTAAAGCCAGTGGTACAGTGACTAACACCTGTGGAAAATAATTAACAGTTAACACACAAAGAGCAACAGAACCTCACAGTACAACTACACCAGTATCAAAAACCCACGCTGTTATATTGGCAAGAACAGGGCTGCCATGTGCAACTGTGCAGGTTGTTCACTGCACAAGGGTGCCAGTGCCTGGCTAAGCAGAAGTGGCAACCACAGGGAAGAATCTGCAAAAAAAATGTACTGATGGCGAATAATAATCTTGGATAAGAAGAGTCAGCAGAAGCCAGGTGCAGTGGTTCATGCCTGTAATCCCAGCACTTTGAGAGGCTGAGGTGGGCAGATCATCTGAGGTCAGAAGATCGAGACCAGCCTGGCCAACATGGTGAAACCCCATCTGTACAAAAATACAAAAATTAGCCAGGTGTGGTGGCAGGTGCCTGTAATCCCAGCTACTCAGGAGGCTGAGGTGGGAGAATCTCTTGAACCCGGGAGGCAGAGGTTGCAGTGAGCCAAGATTGCACCACTACACTCCAGCCTGGGTGACAGAGTGGCCTGGGTGACACAGCGACACCGTCTCAAAAAAAAAAAAAAAAAAAAAAGCGTCAGCAGAACCCAACCCTGCAAAGCAGTACTTGGGGAGGAAAGAGCCCTAACTATGGAGTCAGGAGTGCTTTGTGCATCATTCCTGATACATTCTACTGTGTGGCCAAGCCTGCTACTCATCCCTGCCATCCCTCTATAAAATGAAGGTAGTATCTGCCCCACTAACCTCTGAGAATTAGGGTGATGCTTTAAAACTAAAATTTACAAGATACATCAATATGTTTCATGAGTGGTAAAGCACATCACAAACATTAGGAATTGGATATTTCTGGCTCCAGACCCCATTACTGCTGCTACAATCAGGACGCCATTACTACTACTGCCAGCTCCAGAATCACGCCACCTACAGAACAATGTGCACCAGCAAAATGCATGCCTTACGGCCTCCTTCTTGACTTGTGGTTACTGACTAAACCCTGTGACTTTCATGAACCCTGCTGCAGAAGAGCCAAACACCTCCACCATTGTGTGCTCTCCAACAGAGGCAGCAGAAGGGAAGTGAAAGTCAACCTATACCTTCTAAATCTCATGCGAGTGCATCGGATTGCCTGGGCTGGATGATGTTTAGAAACCTGCTGTAAGGAGTTGAGGAAGGGTGTGCATATTTACTTTCTGATATCCGCAGTACAGGATGACACCCTAGGCTCAGACTGGAATGGAGTTGAAGACCAGCCACCTGATCTACCCGAGCCTTCAAAGATGTTGTATGTTGTATATTTGGCTTAACTCTCAATTCTAGGATCACAGGAAGCTCAGAGTTCTGTGATTTTGTCACTATTTTCTGCCACATGAAAATTTTATAAAGTATAAAATATGTTCTCTATCATCAAGAAGTTTATAATCTATTTATAGATAATTACTATGCAACCAAAAAAAAAAAAAAAATCAGGCAAACCACAACCAAAAACCAATTACTATCCAATTAAATTATATATAAGAACTACAAGAAAATAAATAAAATCTAGATTTTTTTCCCTTTTTTTAAAGAGACAGGGTCTTGCTCTGTTGCCCCAGCTGGCGTACAATGGCATGATCACAGCTCAGAGCAGCCTCAAACTCCTGGGCTCAAATGATCCTCTCGCCTCAGCTTCTTGGAGTAGCTGGGACCACGGTGTACACCACCACACCCACGGTGGTGATCTTTTTGTTTTGTAGAGACCGGGTCTCACCATGTTGCCCAGGCTGGTCTCAAACTCCTGGCCTCAAGCCATCTTCTCACCTCAGCATCCCAAAGTGCTGTGATTACAGGCGTGAGCCACCATGCCCAAAAATCTAGATGTTTTCTTAATGACAAAAGAGCACTGAAAAGCATAAGAACTTGAGTAGCCCAGGTGCAGTGGCTCACACCTATAATCCCAGCACTTTGGGAGGCCAAGGCGAGAGGATTGCTTAAGACCATGAGTTCAAGACCAGCCTGGACAACATAGGGAGACACTGTCTCTATAAAAAAATTTTTTTTAATTAGCTGGGTGTGGTGGCATGTGCCTGTGGTCCCAGTTACACAGGAGGCTGAGGTGGGAGAACTACTCAAGCCCAGGAGTTTAAGGCTGCTGTGAGCTACAAACTGCACCACTGCACTTCCGCTTGGGCAACAGAATAAGACCCTGTAGAAAAAAAAGAAAGATAAATCTTGGGTAAACAAATAGGCAAATGATATAAACACATCCTAGTAAGGAACTAAAGCGAGATGTCAATGGAAGCAGCCTAGACTGAGTGAGTTTGCCAGAGGTTCACTGGTCTATCACGTTAGGTTGAAAATTTTTCTCTTACAAGTTTAGGGAAACTTCCAATGCAAACTGTGATGTGTGCTAGCTACAATAAAAATATTTGTTTTAAACATCTCAAAGTGCAGCCTGAAGCTGTGCCCTAATTTCTCCAGAAGGCTGGAATACAAACACAGAAAGGCACAAGTACTGGCCAGGGTCAGCGAAGGAGGGGGGTCATAACCAGCTTGCTGTCCCAGACACCAAGAAGCGGAGCCACAGAACGGCAGAGGCTGAACTGTCGGATGACTTGCAATTTTAAAAGGTAGTATTTTTAAACACTGTTTACCACCAGGCAGAACCTATTAAGAGCTTACAGAGAAGGTCACTGCAGACAAGGTTCTTAACCACAGCTGCACACGGGAATCACTTGAGAAGCTTTAAAAATACGACTAGCCGGGCATGGTGGTGCATGCCTGTAGTCCCAGCTACTCGAGGGAGGCTCAGGTGAGAGGATCCCTTGAGCCCAGGTGCTCGAGGCTACAGTGAGCTATGACTGTGCCATTGCACTCCAGCCTGGGCAACAGACCGAGACCCTGTCTCTGAACAAAACAAAAAAGCAAGGCCAATTCAACAAGAATGTATCAGGGTGGGGCTTTGCAACCTTTCTTTGTAAGCACCTCCCAGGTGATTCTGAAGTGCAGCCCAGGGATTGCTGCCCAAAATCTCCTAGTTCTTTAATGGCAGGAGTAATGTTAGGACCCCCTGCCCCAACCCTAACTCATTCCCCTAGACCTGTCTTTCCCATGTGATGCGCACTCCTTTATTTCTGTATGAAAACCAAGCACTATGAAACAAGTTTTAGATAGCTGAAGTGCAGGAAGCATAGCGAGTCTCGGAACTAGTGATAGTTCATCAATTACATTTTTTCATAGTCACTTAAGATACAACTAAACTTAAATTTTCAAGGTTTACTAAATCCCTTCTAACCCAAGCAGGCACCTTTATTCTCCAGTACTATAAATCTCAGTGTGATTTCAGGTATTCAATTCAGCAGTACCTTGTACTGTTCACCTACTAAAGCTGTTTACAAAAAACTTAAGCCATATAAAAGTACTTCTGACAGTTTCAAGATTTCAAGATGAAAATACAACTTTCTTGATCTGAAAAAGGATTCCGTGGTTAAAAACAAAATGTGGAGAGCACAAAATAAAAGTAAAACAGATTTCTTTAATGAAGTAAGATAGATTTCTTCAATGCAGGACTTCTCAGAGCCTTTAATATACTTCTATTTAACCCTATACAACTCCTATTTAACTCTAAAAGTAGAGTATCATATACAATACTTCCCAAACTTACTTGGCCTTGCCAAACTTATTTGACCAAGGAATGTTTTTTGTTGTTCAACTCTCAGGACTAACGTGCTCTAGAACTCACCTCAAGGAATGCAATTCAGAATTCCATCTGCCATGCATCTATACAGTGTTAGAGCAATGAAGTCAGCTTTGCGGATCTACACACTATTAAGTGGAGATATATAACTTACCAGAAATCCAACAAGGCTCCAGGCAGATTCCCAAAGGCAAACTCCTTGATAGGAAAGATTTCTCCTTCCCTCCAAGCCCCTGGCAGCAAGGGTTGCTACCCACCCTTGTACTGCCCTAGCTCTTACCTTTTGTGCAGAATGCCCTGTGCCATCTGTAGTGGTAACCTGCACTTCATCTCCAGAATAATCAACACTCTGCACCTGCCCAAAAAGCAATTATGACAAAAAGTGAGGGATGGAACCACAGGATCCAGGATCCTTTCCGATTCTCCTATTACATGAATGTACATCTCCAAGGCTAAGGGGAATCTTTTCCTGGCATTCAGAGATCTAAACAATTGTTATAGCTGAACTCAGGGAGTTAGGTCAGAATATACAAAATAAATACTGTGCCAGAATATAGAAAATAGTTATAATATGGTGTGAAGTGAAATACAGATAAGTTATCACCCCCATGATTACAATAGCACACAATACAAATGCACGGAGACAAAGATTTGGAGGGAAAATTTTAAAGTGAAAATAACTGCACTGGGTTAGGAAGGTTGTGAGCAATTTGAATAACTTCTTAATAGAAATGCACTGGGGCCACTACGGTTTCCAAGCAGCAGCAGCTGCCTCACTGACATGGATAATGCTAAACAGGCTACGAATGAGCCACAAAAGTACTTCCAGACCCTGGCTAAACACCAAAGCCAGCCCCATTCTCCTGCGTGAGCCGCATGCTCAGAACTTCACATCCTCCCCAAACAAGGCAGAGCCAGAGCCTCCCAGCAGTTGATACTCACTGGAGATTTGAGTCGAATGTCTAGCCCTTCTGCCAGTTTTTCAATTATCACCGAGTACCCGGGAGTTAGCAGAGTGTGGTCACCAGCAAACTGGGCAAAGAACTCATTGTGGTCCCAGGAGCGAGCAGATACCTGGGAAACAAGAGAGGCAGGGGACACAGCTGTGTAAATCCTTGCGCCTGTGCCTGAGGGCCAATACGAGGAGCTCCAGGTAGGAATAGTCACCAAGGCAGGAGGGCAGGAGATGGGCAGACCAGCCCAGGCAGAGACCACCATTGCGGGGAGGAAATCTTGATAATTTTATTGGAGGAAAGTTTATTTGAGAACAAAAGGTCCATATGACTTGGGCATGGGTACCACTCCTTGATAACAACAGAAGCTGATTTTATGTATTGACAACTCTGGCAAAGTAGAATTCTATGAGGGTAAAACTGTATTTGATCAACATTTATAAATATGCTACCTGTCCTCAACATGGAAGCTCTACAGAGTAGAAACCCAGCACGATTTTGGAAAACAGCACGATTCCAATCACAATGCAAAACCAAGCAGAAATGGAGAGGTCCCAAAGGGGCCTCTGAACTCATCCGTGGAGTTCTATTCAAAATACAGAATACTGCAGTATTAAGTTCACAGTTGGTTAAATGAGTCAGGCAAGCTTAAATTGACTTTAACAAGGTAAACAGACCAGACTTGCAAGGATACTCTATGTTGGCTTCTTGAGAGCAGTGTTTTGTTTTAGACTCCAAGGTTCCACAGAAATGACACAACGCCCTCTGCAGAGGTCAGGGAAAGGAGGGTAGTTAAAGAGACCAAGTCCTGGTGCAGCGGCTCACGCCTGTAATCCCAGCATTTTGGGAGGCCGAGGCAGGAGGATCACTTGAAGCCAGGAGTTCAAGATCAGACTAGGGAACATAGCAAGACCCCATCTCCACAAAAAATAAGAACAAAATAAGAGACCCTGCTCTGATTCAGCCCCGTAGCCCTCCATCCTTTGGAGTGATTGATTTCTTCTTTTTTTCCCCAAGACAGGGTCTCACTCTAGCACCCAGGCAGGAGTGTGGCAGCACCATCACAGCTAACTGCAGCTCTAACCTCCTGGAATCAAGCAATCCCACCTCAGCCTCCCACGTAGCTGAGACTACAGGCACATGCCACCAAGCCCAGCTTTTTTTTTTTTTTTTTTTTTGTAGAGACAGAGTTTTGCCATGTTGTCCAAGGTGGTCTTAAACTCCCGGGCTCAACCAATCCACATGCCTTGGCCTCTCAAAGTGCTAGGATTACAGAGGTGAGCCACTGCATCCAGCCTCTTCCTTTGTTTTTAATGTATTGAGCTTCTTTCACAAGCATTATCTGAAGAGGAGTTTCTCTTGCTTAAAAAAAAAAAAAAAAAAAAAAAGTTGAAAAAACAACCAAAACCACTATAGGGTTAATATGCTCAGAAGTCATGGTTTTCAAACTTTTAAGCAGAACCATTCTTTCCTGTTTATCCAAACCAGCGCAAATTCAATATTTTGACACACAAAACACATACACATACACACAAACAAGTACTCTTTTTTTTTTTTTAATTTTTGAGACTCCAGGCTGGAGTGCAGTGGCATGATCTTGGCTCACTGCGACCTCCGCCTCCCGGGTTCAAGCAATTCCCCTGCCTCAGCCTCCCAAGTAGCTGGGACTACAGGCGTGCACCACCACGCCCAGCTAACTTTTTGTATTTTAGTAGAGACGGGGTTTCAGCATGTTGGCCAGGATGGTCTCGATCTCCTGACCTCATGATCCGCCCACCTCAGCCTCCCAAAGTGCTGGGATTACAGGCGTGAGCCACCGCGCCTGGCCTAAACCAAGTATTTTCAGAGCACACCTTTCACAAAACTCAACCGCACCTGGTGGAGGTTGCTGCCACAGGCATACTCCAGGTTACTGAGATGGAACTGAAGCACCTGTCCCTCCAGCTCGCTGAACTGGATACCAGATTCCTTAATAAACGCCTTGTAGATCTCTTCTATCTTTTCTGTAATGGGAATGGATCAAAGCAGAAAAAAAAACAGCTGTAATGAGATTCTCCAATTCCTTCTCCTTTGCTTTCAACCTCTGTCACCCAGCAACACCCAAAACTTCCAAAGTCTTTTCCCAAGTAAAGTCAGAGGGGAAAAGATCTCTTGACAAGGTCCATTTCTCTCAGGAAGAGAAAGTTTATCTTAACCAGCAACAAAAATATGTAAGTTCTATATCTTCAGAAACGTCTCAATTTTGCTTAGTTGAGAAACGGTTTCCTCTTTTGCTCAAGATACAGAAAAAGTGTCCCCACACATAGATGTACATGCACACACACAGAAGTTACCATTCTCTTTCTGGTCCTGCTGCCATCACCTTAAAGTCAATGCTTACAACATCTCACCTCAACTAAGAGACCTGTAACCTACTGGCTACAGTCTGTCCCAAATAAGAATATTCCATTATGGCCTCGTATGCTGTCGGCCCTCTGCCTCCATATCTACAACTACTGGCTGCCTATGTAACAAATTCCCCAACAACAGCCAGGCAAAGCTAGCACATATTTTAACCTTTCCGAAGGGAGCAGCTACTATCTGCCCACTCACAGGCTCTGCTGTGCTGCTTTGAATCTTTTTCCTGGTAAATTCCTACCCTGCAGGGTCTGAGACCTCCTACTCTCCTTCACAGGAATGCCTTCTCCCACCCAATCCAATCCCATCCATTCTTTATGATCCGGCATCAATGGGCCATGGCAAGTCTCCAGAATTTCTCCCTGTCATCAACTCCAGCCCTTGTCTGTCCCACTCAACCGGACCTTGTAACTGCATGGACACAGCCATGTGATATCATTATTGTCTTACATTCCTTTGCAGCAGGGCTGGAAGAGGGTTCTGGCTTCATGTCTGACTAATTCTCAGCATCTCAGTCCAGGTTACTTCCTTACAGCTGTTCCAGTGATGACAACCATCCAAAACATGCATCACAGACTCCAAGTGTCTTTTTCTGGTGTTTTTTTCTTTCTTTTTTTTTTTTTTTCCCGAGACAGAGTCTCACTCTGTCACCCAGGCTAGAGTGCAGTGGCGCCATTCTGACTCACTGCAGCCTCAACTTCCTGGGCTCCACCAATCCTCCCACCTCAGCCTCCCAAGTAGCTGTGACCACAGGCAACTGCCACCATTCCCAGCTAGAGACGGGTTTCACCATGTTGCCCAGACTGGACTCAAACTCCTGAGCTCAAGAAATCCACCCACCTCAGCCTCCCAAAGTGCTGGGATTACAGGTGTGAGCCACCAGGCCTGGCCCCCAAGTTTATAGAGTGTCACACACTTGTCTGACTAGAAGCAGAACTGAGGTATCAGTTACTTCAAAAAAGTTTTTTAGAACAGCTCTAGGCTTTCATCGAAATGTTCAGTTCTTGCACTAGATTGTAACACGGGGAAACCCAAGAGACCTCTAGATTTGTGCCTCGCTTTGTCACTCCCAGACCCCTGGGCTCTGTGCCACTTTCTGTGACTTTTGTAGAAGTCCCATCCCTACTTCCTGATGTGCAGTTTCTCCATTCCTGTTGGTTTTGTGGAGGGGGTGGGCGGGGAACCAAGATTGCTAGGATAGTACATAAAATTAAATATAAACAGACTGAGAGAGGCCGCAATGTGATTCTTTTTTTTTTTTTTTTTTGGAGACGGAGTTTCGCTTGTCATCCAGACTGAAGTGCAATGGGCCAATTTTGGCTCACTGCAACCTCTGCCTCCCAGGTACAAGCGATTCTCCTGCCTCAGCCTCCCAAGTACCTGGGATTACAGGCATGCGCCACCCATGCCCAACTGATTTTTGTATTATTAGTACAGACAGGGTTTCACCATGTTAGCCAGGCTGGTCTCGAACTCCTGACCTCAGGTGGTTCACCCGCCTTGGCCTCCCAATGTGCTGGGATTACAGGCATGAGCCACTACGCCCAGCCCAGTGTGAATGTTATGTAAATAATATTTAAAATAGCTTTAGTGCACGTGCTTTCTGAAATGAAATCTAGTCCCTTAGTATATAGATTCGAGTTTCCCCAGCTTTGTGATGGTAAGATGAGATCTCAGACAGCTAAGATACTAACAGGCAGGATATAACTATAGCCTTACACAGAGATGTGTGCACTATTACCAAAGCTTTTAAACAAGCTATTGGTAAGATGAAATACCTACTTACACAGTAAGAATTGCTGAGCCTACCTTAACAACTTGGGTTTTTTATTTGTTTTGTTTGTGAGACAGTGTCTCACTCTGTCACCCAGGCTGCGGTGCAGTGGCAAGATCATAGCTCACCGCGGTCTTTAACTCCCGGACTCAAGCAATCCTCTCACCTCCTAAGCAGCTGGGATTACAGGCGCGCACCACCATGCCTGGCCTACAGCTTGTTCTAGGTAAGGGTAAGGCAAAGCATTATCATTAAACATTTTTATTGGGTGACTCTGAAAGAAATGCAACGAAAACTCCAGTCAGTAACTGCAACACACGTACAAAACACTAACCAAGTCCTGAGAATATCCTGCCAGTTAGCCTAACAACTGTTCTCAACTCCAGAACATTTAACAACCTACGAATTAGTCTGGACACTACAACATTTGATTAAATGATCCCTGTTGATGGGAGTATATTTCTGAAAATGTTCTCTTATAGTATATCAGTCAAAACTGACTAAAGACAATTACAGTGTAGATCTCTTAGAGGTGGCGGGTTGCCACAGTAGAGGGGGAGGGAAAAGAGAAAAAGAAGAGACAGATAGTCCTTGCTACTAAGAAGTTTACCCCAAACAGAGATGAACTGTACATCAGCCTGAAGAATTGAGAGCTCTTGCAAAGAAACATATAGTTGAAGCAAATGAACACCTTGCAAACTGAGTTCAAATGTTCACACTACAAGAAATTCCAATATGCCTCCAATAACTACAAGTGAATACATTCAGGTCACAAAATTGTAGGCCAAATAAATACCAATTTAAGAAGCAATACAGTGAAATTTCAGCTGGCACCCTTGTGAAAATGAGCCACTATGGGTGGTCAACTTTTCTAAAGAGTTGTGCCTAACATTGCCCATTTAAGAACAAAAGCCAAAAGATTTTGAATTTTTTTTTTTTTTGAACTAGGGTCTTGCTTTGTTGCCCAGGCTGGAGTGCAGTGGTGGGATCACAGCTCACCAGAACCTCAACCTCTTCAGCTCAAGCTATCCTTCCACCTCAGCCTCCCAAGTATCTGGGACTACAGACACACACCACCATGCTTGCCTTTTTTTTTTTTTTTTTTTTGTGTAGACACAAGTCTCACTATGTTGCCCAGGCTGGTCTTGAACTCCTGGGCTCAAGTGATCTTCCCCGCTTGGCCTCCCAAATACCCGGATTACAGGTGTGAGCCACTGCACCTAATGGATTAAAATTCTTAAACTGTAATACTCTTGCATTCTTAAAATATACTGGAAAAAACCTTAACTCACTGCTCAACAAAAAGAAATCCTGGCACACAGAAACCCTTATCTAGAAAAGACATTACGAGGTGATGATTTATCACACAGGGCTTACCACATGTTTCCATAAAAGTAAGCTACTCTGGGAAATTTAAAATTAAACATGTAGGTAATTTTGTAAAACACCAGCTATTGTGTAAAGTAAGGTCTGTGTGTGTGTGTACACAATGCAAGCATCTAAGGCTCCCTAAAAAAAGTTCTTCTCCCCTGAGAACTTGGAGAATCCATCAGTCCAAAAGAAGTGCTCAGGAGAGCTTCCCTGTTGCTGACATCCGACCTAGCAAATGAACGATGCCACTGCTGATGAAGCTTAGGTAACAACGAAACTGAGATGGAACAATCAGAACACCGTTCTCCCCATACCTCCTAAAGGGACATCTTGGAGCTGAGTCTTATCCTTTCTCCACTCAGAGACAACATCCAAGAGAGCATTAAAATGAAAATCCATGCGCTTGTCAATAGTGGGGTCAGTTATTCTTCCACCTTCCTGAATTAAGTCACATCTTTCTCCAAATTTATGCATGCTGATGCCAAGCTTCAAAATAATAAGAATAAGAAGGTGAAAATTTTTCCTGGAAAAAAATATTTACAGGTTCTAAGCTGAAAATCAGACAGAGCTCTCATGGAGAAAATGGGCTAATATCTCTCAAAAATAAAGCTAAATATGCTTCACGGGGAATGGCAGCAAAGGCAGGCAGTGAAAAAAAAAAGCGTGAAATCTACAAGATTTTATTTGATGAGAATGTGAGAGGGGCAGCAACAGCTCCCACGCCACGCCCACTGTAACTTTTTGGCTAATGTTTCAGATGCTAGACACTGCCTGTCCTTGCTCGAACATTCTATCTCTTCTGTGGACCCTCATGTAAATGAACACACAAACACACAAACACTCACAGCAGAAGCTGAAACTGAATTGACCATCAATAAACATTTCAGAAAAAGCCTTGGGCCCACCAACTCTTCAAATAAACTCTGTAAGACTGCCAGATTAAAGACAGGCTGCCTCATTAAATATGACGTTCAGATTAGTAATACATATTTTTTAAGTATGTCCCAAATATTGCATGTAAATATTGCACATAATACTGGGAAATACTTGGGTAAAAAATTACTTGTTTATCTGAAAGTGAAATTTAATTGAGAATTCTGTATTTTTATATGCTAAATCCGGCAACCCTAAAATTATGAGCTAACCAAGTGACCTGCAAATAACAAGGAAATGAAATTAAAGAGCTTAGAAAAAGGAAAAAAGTCTTTTACATCCTCTAGTTCTACCTTCTCAGAAAGGCAGAAGTGTAATTCTTACTACTTTGCAGAGGAGATGAGGGGGCTGTTATATGTAATTTACTTTAGAAGCATATTAATACTGCACGCAAGCAAATTGAAACTGTTTTTCTTTCCTTTATCTACAACACAAAGCTAAAAGAAACTCACTTGCTCACACATTAATGCTACTGGGTTGTTAATACACCCATTAACAATTTGAGCTCCTCTTCCCACTGTGACGCCTTTAAAAGATTTGTCATCCCAGACTCGGCCTCCAATTCTGTCTTTGGCTTCCAGGACAGTCACCTAAAAAGACAGACAGTCAGGGAAGCTAAATAGGACACAAGAGTTATATCAGACACAGTATTATAAAAATGTAGAAGGACACTGTTAAATAGCCTCTATATTTAGTTAATTCAAAATATTTCTACAAAAACAACTTTAAAAAGCAGGCAGTGTGAACAGAAGCCAAAACAGATGTTCAAAACAATCCATCTAGACTCTAGCAAGGAAAAACTGAGTGGTCTGTTGAAAGAATCACTCAAACCAGATAATAAGATTTGATGAACTAGGACAGACGCGATGGCTCACGCCTGAAATACCAGTACTTCGGAAGGCAGAGGCAGGAGGATCACATGAGGCCAAGAGTTTGTGGCCAGTTTGGCCAACATCGCAAAACCCCGTCTCTACCAGAAATAAATTAGTCTGGCGTGGTGACACACACCTGTAATCCCAGCTATTCAGGTGGCTGAGGCACAAGAATCACTTGAACCCAGGAGGTGGAGGCTGCAGTGAGCAGAGATTGCGCCACTGCACTCCGGTCTGGGCAACAGAGCAAGACTTTGTCTCAAAAAAACAAAAAGATTTCATGAATTAGTACATGAAATGTACTTTGAAAGCTTTTTATAAGATAGTATTCCATAAGTTAAGAAGCAGTTAAAAACTTCTTTAGGTGATTTTTCCTAAGAAATATCTACGTAGCAAAATTCCTTTAGCACTGCAAATAAGCCTTAACTTCCCTAAGATATATTATTTTTTTAAAAAAAGTATGCCACTCCATATAAATATGACTTCATGGGCTTGGCCTAATGAGGTTTGTCTCATACCCAGGCTATTTTATTGCCACCAAATTTCTAATGCTGGTGGCATGAGAAGCTGCTCTTGGGTGCACAGGCAGGGCCTCACCTGCAGCCCTGGGATTCCAAGTGCCACATTCCCTGAGTTGCATCACCTGAAAACATGAGTCCTATTCATCACAAGGCCAGTCTTTCACTTCTGGATCTCTAGAAACTACTTGAAATTCTCAAGGAGAGGTTCCCCAAGTTAACCATCTTTCAGGCTACTCAGAGGAATCTATTTCCCACCCATGTGGGGAATGAAGGGCCTCCTGGGGATCTCCCCCATCACTTGGGGATGGGGCAGAAAGTAATATTGATTCTCCAAACTGCTTTCTCAAACGTAAATTCTTCACTTTCTCTAACTAGGAAGGCTGCACCTTGTAGTTCTACCCTCTTTCTCTGACTTCAATTTTACACAGAACCATCCATTTCTAGTTTTTCTTCCTGGTTTTGTGTTGTTTTTTTTTTTTTGAGTTGGGATCCCACTCAGTCACCCAGACTGGAGTGCAGTGGCTAGATCTCGGCTCACTGCAACCTCCGCCTCCTTGACTCAAGAGATCCTCCCACCTCAGCCTCTTGAGTACCTGGGGCCACAGGTGCATACCACCATGCCCGGTCAGTTTTCTTTTTGCTTTTTTTTTTTTTTTCCAGTAAAGACAGGGTTTTGCCATGTTGCCCAGGCTGATCTCAAACTCCTGAGCTCAAGCGATCTGTTCACCTTGGCCACCCAAAGTGCTGGGACTACAGGCACTGAGCCACTGTGCCCAGCCCATTTCTAGTTTCTTTTTAGCATAAGAGGAGAGCTGAACATTAAAGATCAGACTCCCTAGATTTTGGATTTTAATAACCTTCCTTGTAATATAATCTGTAGGTTTCCCAAGTAAAACTCAAATAACCTTGGCCCAAATATCTAACACTGAAATAAACAATCAACTGAAACATGTGCTAGGCCCACAGCAGTGGGTCATGTCTGAAATGAGATTCAAAGGGCGTTTCTTTTTCTTTTTCTTTTTTTTTTTTTTTTTTGAGATGGAGTCTCACTCTGTCGCCCAGGCTGGAGTGCAGTAGTGCAATCTCAGCGCACTGCAAGCTCCGCAAAGGGCGTTTTTGACAGGCATAAAAAATTTTAACTGGAGGCCGGGCACAGTGGCTCATGCCTGTAATCCCAGCACTTTGGGAGGCCAAGGCAGGCAGATCGCTTGAACTGAGGAGTTTGAGACCATCCTTGCCAACATGGTGAAACCCCGTCTCTACCAAAAATACAAAAATTAGCCAGTCTCATAACACTGTCTCAAAATAAATAATTAGATTAAAAAAACAAAAAAAAACTTAGAACTGAGTATTTCAGAAAATTTTACACGAGAAACAGTGAATATCCATGCACTTTTTGCTGTCTCAAACTACTGCGGAAACAGGCTTTTTCTCATCATTTCTATTGTGTGAACAATAACCTGTCAAGAATTTCTACTTTGGCCAGGCGCAGTGGCTCACGTCTGTAATCCCAGCACTTTGGGAGGCCAAGACAAGCAGATCACTTGAGGTCAAGAGTTCAAGACCGGCCTGGCCAACATAGTAAAACCCTGCTTT
This sequence comes from Papio anubis, assembly GCF_008728515.1. Taxonomy (NCBI): domain Eukaryota; kingdom Metazoa; phylum Chordata; class Mammalia; order Primates; family Cercopithecidae; genus Papio; species Papio anubis. Next base: position 18,217,497 of record NC_044981.1, on the reverse strand, counting down.
ACTAAAAATACAAAAATTAGCTGGGCATGATGGCACACAGCTGTAATCCCATCTTGAAACCCAGGAGGAGGAGGTTGCAGTGAGCTGAGATCGCACTGCTGCACTCTAGCCTGGGCGACAGAGCAAGACTCTGTCTCAAAAAACAGAATTTCTACTTTGATGCCGAGTTAGAATTTCTTCTGACTTGCTCATTAGAGTCTAAAATTATCTCCAAAGCTGTGAGAATTTCTATTTACCTTTCCTTATGAAATCAGTTTCAAGTTTTATAACTTTTCTAGGACCTAATATAAACATATAATATATTTAGTATTCTTCAATAAAAATAGGAACTGGTTTCTAAATCTTAGAAATTTGGACCAAAAGGAGCAGCCAACCATCTGTTCTAACTCCATGTCCCCAAAATCCTACCTTAATTCCAAAGTTATGCAGTTGCCTAGCAGCTGCTAATCCTGCTGGACCAGCCCCGATAATGATGACTGATTTCTTAAAAAGAAAAGAAACAAAATTCCAATTAGAGCAGATGATAACAACGTCCTGTTTTAGTTGTTCTGGAACTGCAGAGCAAATTCGTTCATTTACATTTATTTGATGTCCTTAGAAAGTTATTTTCAAAAAGCATGTGGTGGCACTTGTCTTATTACTCCCTTTCCTTTTCCCCTACAATCTCAGGGAAGAGTGCTTGATAGTCGCCTTTCAGGAGAAACACATTCTGCGAAAGCCTTGCTTCTGTAAGTTTTATGGTGATGATGTGGCTTTTACTATATTTATTAACAGCAATAGACTAGCGTTTGTCCTGATCAATGGCAAGGCTATCACTAAAGCTACAATCACCTACATTGTGGTAGTCCTTAGGGAGAAGATACTGGTCGGCTCCCACGCTGAGAACTCCAGTGTTGATGAGACCTTTTCTGGTCATAAAATACAGTATCCTCTCCACTTCCTGAACGCATCGAATACGCACGAGACCCCGCACGATGATGTGAGGAATACATTTCTGAGGAGTAAGAGCTTCCTGTGTTTGGAAATAAAACCAAACTGCTTTTTAAAAAAAGTCCCAAGGAATTCAAACAATAGCAGGAAAACAATTCATTTAAAAGACAAGTAAAAGATGTGAATCAACATTTCTCAAAAGTAGATGCTCAAATGGCCAACAGGAACAGTCCTCCCTGGTTTCCAGAAGGAGATTGGTTCTAGAACCCTCCTAAGAAGACCAAAATCCATAGATTCTCAAGTCCCTTATATAAAATGACAGTGTTTACAGATAATCTATGCACAGACTCCAGCATACTTTACGCTATCTCTAGATCACTTATAATACCTAAGACAATGTAAATGCTATGTAAATAGCTGTTACATAATAGTGTGTAGAAATAATGACAAGGAAAGTCTGTATAGCGTTTAGTGGAGATGCAACCATCCATTTTTTTCCCCAAATATTTTCTTTTTTCTTTTTCTTTTTTTTTTTTTTGAGACGGAGTCTCACTCTGTCCCCCCCGCTGGAGTGCAGTGGCGTGATCTCGGCTCACTGCCAGCTCCGTCTCCTGGGTTCACGCCATTCTCCTGCCTCAGCCTCCCGAGTAGCTGGGACTACAGGCGCCTGCCGCCGCGCCCGGCTAATTTTTTGTATTTTTCGTAGAGACGGGGTTTCACCGTGGTCTCGATCTCCTGACCTTGTGATCCGCCTGCCTCGGCCTCCCAAAGTGCTGGGATTACGGGCGTGAGCCACTGCGCCCAGCCCCAAATATTTTCAAGATGTGGAACCCAAAGGTACAAAAGGCCAAGTATATACGAAAAACTGCTCTCACCACCACTAATCATCGAGGAAGCAAATTAAAGCCACAATGAAAATCACCTCATAGCTGTTAAAATGGCTATTATCAAAAAAGACAAAAGGTAACATGATGAAGAGAAAAAAGAACCCTTATTCACTGTTAGTGGAATGTACATTAGTACAGTCATTATGGAAAACAGTATGGAGGTATCTCAAAAAACTAAAAATAAAACTACTGTATGATCCAGCAACCCCACTGCGGGGTAGTCAAATAAAATGAATCAGCACGTCAAAGAGAGATGTGCACTCCCATGTTCACTGCAGCATTATCACAACTGCCAAGATATGGAATCAACCTAGAGGCCACTGATGGATGAATAAAGAAAATGTGCTATATCCACACAATGGAATACTAGTCAGCCTTAAAAGAAAAAAAGGAAGTCCTGTCATTTGCAACAACATGGTTGAACCAGAAGGACATTAAGTGAAATAAACCAGACACAGACAAATACTGCGTAATCTCACGTACACATGTGGAATCTAAAAACGTCCAACTCACAGAAGCAGAAAGTAGAACAGGCATTAGCAGGAGCTGAGGGGAGGGGGAATAGCGGGGAGATGTTGGTCAAAGGACACAAAATTTCAGTTTAGACAAGAGGAATAATTTCAGGAGATCCATTTTACAACATGGTAACTACAATACATAGTTAATAACAACGTATTATATATACTTGAATATCATGGAGAGATTTTTAAGTTCTCAGAGACAAAAAAGGTAAGTATATGATGTAAGGCATATGTTAATTACGTCAATTTAGCTATTCCACAATGTATATATATTTTCTTTTTTTTTTTTTTTGAGATGGACTTTCACTCTGTCATCAGGCTGGAGTACAGTGGCACGATCTCAGCTCACTGCAACCTTCATCTCCTGGGTTCAAGCAATTCTCCTGCCTCAGCCTCCCAAGTAGCTGGGACTACAGGCGCCTGCCACCAAGCCCAGATAATTTTTTGTATTTTTAGTACAGACAGGATTTCACCATGTTGGCCAGGCTGGTCTCAAACTTCTGACCTCAGGTAAACCACCCACCTTGGCCTCCCAAAGTGCTGCGATTAGAGGCGTGAGCCACCGCACCTGGCCACAACATATATATATGTGTATTTCAAAACATCAGATTGTACATGATAAACATATACAATGTTTCTCAATTTAAAAAGCAAACCAATTAATTTTTTAAACTTTTTTTGATTCCTCAAAAGGTTTAACCTAAAATACTATATGACCCAGTAATTCCAATCCTTAGTATATACCAAAAAGAACTGAAAACAGACATTCAAACAAAATGTTCACAGCGGCAGTATTCAAATAGGGAAAAGGAGGAAACGATTCAAATGCCCATCAATGGAGGAATGGGTAAACAAAATGTGATGTGTACAATGAAATATTACTCAGCTATAAAAGTGAGTGAAGTTCTGACATGTGCTAAAACATGGATAAACCTTGAAAACATGATGCCAAGCGAAAGAAGCCAGTCACCAAAGGCCACATATTATATGCTTCCATTTACTGGAAATATCTACCACAATCTATACAGATAGACAGTAGATCTGTGGTTGCCAGGGGCTCAGAACAGGAGAAAATGAGAACAGACTGTTTAATTGGTATCGGGTTCCCTCTTGGGATGAGAAAGTTCTGGAACCAGATAACGGTGATGGTTATACATTATACATGTATTTAATGCCACTGAGCTGTAAATTTTACTATGGTTAAGATGGAATGGGGCTGGGCACAGTGGCTCATGCCTGTAATCCCACCACTTTGGGAGGCTGAGGCAGGAGCATCACTTGAGCCCAAAACTTTGAGACTAGCCTGTGCAACATGGCGGGACGTTTTCTCCATTTAAAACAAATAAATGTTATGAGTACTTAACCATAATAATAAAAAAAATCTCTCTGGGTAATTCAAATCCATCACTTATCACTAAGACAGTAAGAACAAAGGGAGGTTTCCCCAGTGGGGAAAAAGCAGGAGGAGGAGACAACAGGAAGATACAGCGATTTACACTTTATCATGTCGGTCTTCCCTGAGCAAGAACGACTGCAGCAGGTGCATGGCGGCAGAGTACATCACACTCCTGACTCAACAAAGGCCACTACAGAAATCCAGGCTGCTGATACTACTGACCACAGAAAAAGCTGGATTCTTGTGACTGATAAGATTCAGGGGATGGGGGCACGGGCATGGTGGCTCATGCCTTTACAGCACGTAATCCCAGCCCTTTGAGAGGCCAAGGCGGGTGGATCACCTGAGGTCAGGAATTCGAGACCAGCCTGGCCAACATGGTGAAACCCCATCTCTACTAAAAATACAAAAAAATTTAGCTGGGCGTGGTAGCGTACACCTGTAATCCCAGCACTTTGAGAGGCCGAGGCACGTGGATCACTTGAGGTCAGGAGTTAGAGACCAGCCTGGCTAACACGGTGAAACCCTGTCTCTACTAAAAACACAAAAAAATTAGCCAGGTGTGGTGGTGCACGCCTGTAATCCCAGATACTCAGGAAGCTGAGGCAGGAGAATCGCTTGAACCCAGGAAGCGGAGGTTGCAGTGAGCCAAGATCGCACCATTGCCCTCCAGCCTGGGCAACGAGAGCAAAACTCCATCTAAAAAAAAAAAAAAAGACACCATCTTTCTCTGCTCACCTAGCCTTGGCATGGCCTTGATCTGTTTCAAAGACTCAAGAGTAATGATGCCACTACCTCCACCCAGCGTCAGGAAGCAAGAACAGGCACCAAGCAACTCCCACTCCAGGCCTCTCCTCTGCCCCTTGTCACCAATCCCCAGCTCCATCAGAACCGAATATTCAAGAAATAACACATACAACACCGGCTTGGATTGCTGCAGAAGATAATACATTTGTTTGTATTCATGAAGTTTAACAAGAATCATTTCAAGGCCAGGTGTGGTGGCTCAGGCCTGTAATTCCAGCACTCTGGGAGGCCAAGCCAGGAGGATTGTTTAAGCCCAGAAGTTTGAAAACAGCCTGGGCAACACAGCAAGATCCCATCCTACAAAAAAATTAGCTGTGCATGGTGGCACGTGCCTGTGGTCCCAAATACTCAGAAGACTGAGATGAGAGAATCACCTGAGACTGGGAAGGCGACGCTGCTGTACTGAGCTGTGATGGTGCCACTGTACTCCAGCCCGGGCAACAGAACAAGTCCATGTCTCAAAAAAAAAAAAAAAAAAAGAAAGCACACATTTCAAAGTCTTTGATTCTTTTAAAGCAAATATATTTATGTTTTCCCACTCTAATATTAAGTATATATTAAGTAAATTATTTTTTTTTTTTGACGGAGTTTCATTCTTGTTGCCCAGGCTGGAGTGCAATGGCGCGATTTCAGCTCACTGCAGCCTCCACCTCCCAGGTTCAGGTGATTCTCCTGCCTCAGCCTCCCAAGTAGCTGGGATTAAAGGCCACCCGGCACCACCCCCAGCTAATTCTTTGTATTTTTAGTAGAGACGGGGTTTCATCACGTTGGCCAGGCTGGTCTCGAACTCCTGACCTCAAGTAATCCACCCAACTCAGCCTCCCAAAGTGCTGGAATTACAGGTGTGAGCCACCGCGCCCGGCCAGTATACACAATAAATTCTATCTTATGAAAAACTAAAATAGATCCAGGTAAGTTTAGGACTTCTATAAGATTCTCCCCCTGTATAAGTCAAATTTCAAAGTCAAACAAAAAGAAATGTGGCCAAAAGAAAAATGAATCCAAGGCTGTTTCTTTGTTGTGTGTTTTTTTTTTTTTTTTTTTTGAGACGGGATCTCACTATGTTGCCCAGGCTGGTCTTGAACTCCTAGGCACAAGTGATCCTCCTGCCTCAGTGTCCCAACTAGCTGGGACTACAGGGCCACACTACCACTCTTTATAATTTATTTATAGAAAATTCTGACCATAATTTTGTTCAGTTGGTTTACTGAGCACCTATTTCAAGGTTACTGGGCAGAAAAATCAGCTGCACAGCCTACTCACCTGGCTATAATTCATACAGTCGCATTAACAGCCATAACTTAATCAGGCTAGGTCATTTCATTCTGGATTCTAATCCAGTGAAATGCCACGGTGAAACTGGCGTGTCGTTCTTTAGTTAAGATGACTTTGGCAGTCTTGCACAATGTTCTGAATTCAGCATTGACTCAAATTGCTGATTAAATTAATAAATCAGAAAAATGCTAGGGTCAAGAGAATCTTTGTGGGTTTTTTTTGGAAACAGGGTCTCATTCTGTCACCCAAGCTAGAGTACAGTGACGCAATCATGGCTTACTGCAGCCTTGACCTCCCAGGCTCAGACCATCCTACTACCTCAGCCTCCTAAGTAGCTAGGATTACAGGCATGTGCCACCACACATGGCTAATTTTTTAATTTTTTGTAGAGATGGGGGTTCTCATGTTGCCCAGGCTGGTCTTGAACTCCTAGGCTCAAGCAATCCTCCTGCCTCAGCCTCCCAAAGTGCTGGAATTACAGACATGAGCCACTTCACCCAGCCCCTTTGTTTTTTGTTTTTAGCTAGTATTCCCATTCTCCCCACAATTTATCTTCACCTTTTTCAAGGTGGGTACAGTGTGACAGCCCTAACATTTATTTAGTCCCAACAGAAGAAAAGTACTGGTCTTGGTTGATTTAGGACACCGGGGTGAATAAAAATTCCTGTCCTCAAGGATTTGTAATTCAATCTTCGATGTTTTTCCCTCTTGTCATTGTCATTGGAACTCCTCGGATCAAACCTTGCACCTTATACTCACCACTGGAGAGTCAGCGTTCTGACTATCTGTGGTCTAAAGTAGTGGTTTTCAACAAGGGGTGATTCTGTCCCCGTTTGGAAATGTCTACAGACATACTTTGTTTTCACAGGTGGGAAGCGTTCCTGGAATCTAGTGGGTAGAAGCCAGGGATCTTGCTAAATATCCTACAGTGCAAAGACAGCCCCCACCACAATTATCTGCCCAAATTGTCAACAGAGCCAAGGTTGAGAAACCCTGGCATAAAAGTGTCCATCCCCAGATAAAGTATCCCCTCCTTTTCAACATGGTCCTTCTCTGTCCAGTGCTACTGGCTAACATGCCCTTACTTACTTTGCAGTTAGTATACCACAGTGCAAGGATGAGGTTTCTCAAAGCCAGGTACATGGTGGGGTCTCGGGAATATTCTGGAAACTCATAGAGCTCATCCAGTTCCATCACATCCGGCCTCACACAGAGGGCTTTGCCACACTCATTGGGCTGGTAGAAAGGCTGGAAGTATCGGTTCATGCCTGGAACTGATAGGTAACACAAATGGGCAACTCCTGCAAGCTGTAACTTCCAAATCCAGAAGAATTAAAGGGCAAAAGCAAACCAAAAAGTAAGCCAAGACAAGCTCCATGTCTACCCTACATAAATACCTTTGCTTCCTCCACACAGTTAGACAAAACGTACATACATTTTTTTCTCATTCTTTCTTCACATTATTCTCAACTTTAATTTCTATAGCATGGAAAAATTTTTTTATTGTGGTAAAAAAAATACATACCATAAAATTTATCAACTTTTTTTTTTGAGACAGAATCTTGCTCTGTTGCCCAGGCTGGAGTGCAGTGGTCTAATCTCAGCTCACTGTAACCTCCATCTCCCATCTCCTAGGTCCAAGCAATTCTCATGCCTCAGCTTCTTGAGTAGCTGGGATTACAGGTGCTCGCCACCACACCCGGCTAATTTTTCTATTTTTTGTAGCTATGGGTTTCACCATGTTGGCCAAGCTGGTTTCAAGGTACTGGCCTCAAATGATCCACCCATCTCAGCCTCCCAAAGTGCTGGGAATACAGGCATGAGCTACCATGCCCAGGTATCTTGTTTTTTTTTTTTTTTGAGATGGAGTCTCACTCTGTCACCCAGGTTGGATGGAGTTCAGTGGTGCGATCTTGGCTCACTGCAAGCTCCGCCTCCTGGGTTCATGCCATTCTCCTGCCTCAGCCTCCTGAATAGCTGGGACTACAGGCGCCCGCCACCACACCCAGCTAATTTTTTCTTTTCTTTTTTTTTTTTGTATTTTTAGTAGCTAATTTTTATTTTTTTATTTTTTTTTGTATTTTTAATAGAGATGGGGTTTCACTGTGTTAGCCAGGATGGTCTTGATCTCCTGACTTCGTGATCCACCCACCTCAACCTCCCAAAGTGCTGAGATTATAGGCGTGAGCCACCGCACCCAGCCTTCTTATCTAAGTGTACAGTTCAGTAGTGTTAAGTACATTCATGTTGCTCTGTGCCACAGATCTCTGGAACTACTTCATTTTGTAAGACAAGCTCTGTATCCATTGAATGCCCACTCCTCACGGTGACACGTTTTTAAAATAACTTTTTTTTTTTCTCGAGACAGAGTCTTGCTCTGTCACCCAGGCTGGAGTGTAGTGGCACAATCTCAGCTCACAGGAACCTCCACCTCCCAGGTTCAAGCAATTCTCCTTCCTCACCCTTCCCGGTAGCTGGGATTACAGGTGTGCGCCACCACACCCGGCTAATTTTTTGTATATTTTCTTTTTTGGTAAAGACAGGGTTTCACCATTTTGGCCAGGCTGATCTCGAACTCCTGACGTCGTGATCTGCCCACCTCGGCCTCCCAAAGTGCTGGGATTACAGGCGTGAGCCACTGTGCCCAGCCGAAAATAACTTTTATGGTATTTTTTTCTGACTATAAAATGAATAGGTTCATAGACGTAAATAACAATCACTAACCCCTGATTATGTCAGTAGTGGAGTTACATTTAGGGGTATACATTATCCTTATTTATGTGTCTATTAACGGAGAATATTCATATAATAGATATCTGCCTTTGCAAAACCGGAAAAAAATGTCATGAAAGTGTCGTTTTCTAACCTGCTTTTTAATGTGTACAATATCATGAATACTTTCCTGTGTCACTACATATGCATTCAATGGCTGTATAATATTTTCTTATTATTTAACCATTTCTCTATTGCTAGGCATTAAATTTCATCCAATTACTTCACTATTACAAGCAATGTGAAAAGAAATTTCTTTGTACCTAATCTCTGGGTTTACGTTTGATTAGCTGTTTAGGATAAATTCCTAGAAATAGCACTGCTGGGTCAAAGAGTCTCTGTTTTCCAGTTTTTGATGCATGCTGCCAAGTCTTCCTTCGTAAACATACACTCTCCCTAACAGTAGTCAAGTGCCTCTTCATCACATCTTCGTCAACCCTGGGAATTACACTTTAGCTTTGATTTCCACCACATCTAGATTTCAGTGTTACTGGTAAAAAACAACAACAACAACAAACAAAACCTTAAGACAGGACCACAGTGCAAAAATCTATTTGCATAATCAAAAATGCCATTTGTTCCTGTCCAGGTGTAGGAAATCCAGAATTCTTGCTTCTACACCAAGAATTCGAATGTAGAATTTTAAAGATGCCTTTAAAGTAAATAACCAGGCTGGATGCAGTGGCTCACGTCTGTAATCCCAGCACTTTGGGAGGCCGAAGGGGGTGGATCACTTGAGGTCAGGAGTTTGAAACCAGCCTGGTCAACATGATGAAACCTCGTTTCTACTAAAAATATAAAAATTAGCCAGGTGTGGTGGCATGTGCTTGTAGTCCCAGCTACTCGAGAGACTGAGGCAGGAGAATCACTTGAACCTGGGAGGAGGAGGTTGCAGGGAGCCAAGATCGTGCCACTGCACTCCAGCCTGGGTGACAGAGTGAGACTCTGTCTCAAAAAGAAAAAAAAAAAAAAACAATTAGCCAGGTGTAGTGGCACATGCTTGGAGTCCCAGCTATTCGGGAGCCTGAGGCAGGAGAATCGCTTGAACCCAGGAACTGGAGGTTGTAGTGAGCCGAGATCGTGCCACTGCACTACAGCCTGGGCGACAGAGCGAGACTCCATCTCAAAAAAAATAAACTAAAGTAAATAATCAAAAGCATGCCTGCCCTGCAGTTTTTTTTGAGAGTAGGTCATTTTTCTGGAATCACCAATGGCAATAATTAGAGGCAGAAAGACTCAGAGGAAAAAGGACTGCTCATGTAGTTGAAAACTTTTTCCCAGTAAGTCAGAGTTCATGTTGTCATTAAACGAGACAGCAATCCAACTTCCAAATAAACACTCATTAAGTCCTGTAGATTAAATTAGAGTGTTGCAGGTTTTCCAAATTACTGAGGAAAAATTAACCACACACTATACATAAATGATATGACTGATCCACAGTACAACCATTTCCATGAAATAATGAGGGGCTTTATATCACAGGTCACATACATTTTAAAAAATAAATTTTATCTACTTATTTATTTTTAGAGATAAGGTCTCGCTATGTTGCCCAAACCGGTCTCGAACTCCTGGCCTCAAGGGATCGTCCTGCCTCGGCCACCCAAAGTGCTGGGATTACAGGCATGAGTCACTGTGCCCAGCCTGCACATTTAAAAAAATCCTTTGCATTTTGCTTACTCATACATTCCCCAGGGAGGGGAGTGGGGAATGGAAAGCAGGGAGTCCCAGGAATGGCTCTCACCGTGCACGGAGGGGGCGGCCTTGGAGTGCTCCAGCTTCCCAGGGCTGGCATTGCCAGTGGCAGCGGCGCGGTTTGTGCTGGTGCAGGAGGGGCTCATGCCAACACAGTCAGGGTAGTAGGCAGACAGCAGGGGCGCTGCCACGCTGTCTTTCAGCAAAGGAGGTAGGATGAGCATAGAGTACCACCAGTGATTGGAAACTTCCAATACTCTCTGCAATGGACCAGGCAGGAAGAAGAGAGACAAGCACAGACAAGAAATGTACAAGCAGATTCTGCCAAGGAAAGAGGGTTCTCTTCGTTTTATTCATCTTTAACCCACTATGCTTTTTCTCGCTCAGACTTAACAATTCTATTCCAGAGCTCTACACACACAGATGTAGAAACAAAAATGGGCTGATAACACCTGGCGAGAATGTCTCCCAAGCAGAATTACTTCCGATATACAGCAACAGCCTCCCTTATCCCTCCCCCAAAATAAGCCCCCCAGCGCCAGGTGAGTCTGAAAGCTGTGCCCATTTACTAGATCGCAAGCCTAGGTTTAAGTCTGATGTGATAAATGTATCTCTGCTCAGTAATCATCTATCATTCAAGCCCCACGCCTTTAACTTAGGACCTCAAGATAGTTAAAATTGGGAAACTGGGCATAAAAAATAATGCTCCCAAGTAGTAAGTATTACTGCTTTTTGCCAAAGGCTACTAAAAAACTTTCAGAGGGAAAAGTACACTGCAACCATCAGAATAAGATGCCAAATGTAGAACTGAACAAAAGCAGTTACTTTCAGTCTTCAAATATGTGATCCTGTTCCAGAGTTGACTTAACATATGGAGTCAACAAATCAGAGCCTTCTCATGATGACTACTGAAATAAAAAAGAAAGTCTATGTGGCTTCTAAAGCAACACTGCCACAATCCATGGTAGACAGGCTTTTCTAAATGCAATCCGACACTTATGCTCCAGGAATTCGGAAAAAAAAAAAAATGTCTATTCTGGAGCCTAGAAAAAAAAAATCTGTGTGTGTGTCTGTGTCTGTACACACACACATATATACATAATTATATGGTTTTGCTGGGCCCCCACTCAAATCTCCTCTTGAATTGTAGTTCCCATAATCTCCATGTGTCATGGCAGGGAGCGGGTAGGAGGTAATTAAACCATGGGGGCGTTACCCTCATGCTGTTCTTCTGATAATGAGTTCTCACGAGATCTGATGGTTTTACAAGGGCTTTTCCCCCTTTGCCATCATGAAGGACACATTTGCTTCCTCTTCTGCCATGATTCTAAGTTTCCTGAGGCCTCCCCAGCCATGTAGAACTGTGAGTCAATTAAACTTCTTTCCTTCATAAATTACCTAGTCTCAGGCAGTTCTTTATAGCAGCATGAGAATGGACTAATACGCACACACACACCCTTTTATATAACAGAATGGATTTAAAGTAGATTTGCTAAAAGACAATGCTGTCTTTGCCTGAAAAGCTATCGTAGTTCCTGAGTTTCAGACATCTAGAACAATCCAATCCTGAATCACTGAAAATCAGAATGACTCAAGATTCTAGAAACTCAAGAAACTCAAAATTTAAAAAACTCTTTTCTGAAGTAGTCACTGAATCTGGTTACATGGTACACTGGAGTTTGTCAACTCAGGTAGCAAAGTCCTATGACGACACAGGAAATGTGACCAGCTTTGCCAGCTGGAAGTACTGCTCCCCCTTCCATATCTGGGCGAGGACAGGACAAAGCCAACATGCTGAGGTCAGAATGCACAAGAACACTCCTGCAGCTGAATCCAAGCCAAGACAATCAAATTGTGGCCCTCTTGTGCTTTTCTTAGGAGGACTCAAGTGGAGAAAAGGTCACAAAGTCATCCTTGAAAAACAAGTAGAGCAAGCCTGAGCCCTAGAGCAAGCAGGAGAGCTGTGTCTTCCTCTTCATTTCCTTTTAAAGAAAACCAATAGAACTTTATTTTTAATTTTTAAGTTGGGGGAAAGACTACCCATAATATCACTATTGCTACCACTTTCATAATATAGTTATGATCATGTAAGATTAAAAAGTCACTGATCATCAACCAAGGAGAAAGAAATTCATGAAGCTGTTACTATCATTTCCTTATAACACTTATCATCAAAGATGCAATTAACCCCAATCCACAGCATGCGGAAGTACTCACTAGATCCTCTGGGAGGGAACAATGATCTGAGGTCTCTGGCTACAAAAGAAAACCAAGTGTTAAATTAGGGTTGCTTATAAAATAGTCTCAGGTATCAATTTATCTTCAGTAAGATATCTCTTTTCACCTATCAGGCTGGCAAAGAAAAACATTTTGATTAAACAATGTATAAATGAGAGTGTCCGGAGGCCTGGCTCTGTGGTTCACGCCTATAATCCCAGCACTTTGGGAGGTCGAGCAGCACTTTGGGAAGTCAAGGTGGGCGGATCACCTAAGGTAAGGAGTTTGAGACCAGCCTGGCCAAAATAGTGAAACACTGGCTCTACTAAAAATATAAAAATTAGCCAGTCATGGTGGCGGGTGCCTGTAATCTCAGCTACTGGAGAGGCTGAGGCAGGAGAATCGCTGGGATCCAGGAAGTGGTGGTTGCAGTGAGCCAAGACTGCGCCACTGCGCTCCAGCCTGGGTGACAGAGCAAGATTCCATCTCAGAAAAAAAAAAAAAAGTTAGGGTGTGGGGAGACAGGCACTCTCATAAGGACGTTCCTGGTGGAAAATAAAGGCATATAACAACCACGAAGGGTGGTGACAAAATACAAACATTTAAAATGCACAATCATCTGACATCATCTTTTATAACTGAAAATACATATGATACATCCAGCAATTCTAACTGGGTTATATTTTCCAGAGAGAGACTCTTGTATATCTGCATCAACGAAAGTATTACAAAGTGTTCAAAGGAGCATTATTTGTATCCAAAAAAAAGCTAGAAACTGGCCAGGCTCAGTGGCTCATACCTGTAATCCCAGCATTTTGGGAGGTCAAGGCAGGTGGATCGCTTGAGCCTAGGAGTTCAACACCAACCTGGGTAACACAGAGACCCCCCCATCTCTACAAAAATTGCAAAACTCAGCCAGGCTTGGTGGTGCATGCCTGTACTTCCTCAGGAGGCTGAAGTGGGAGGACTGATTGAGGAGTCTGAGGTTGAGGCTGCAGTGAGCTGTAACAGCACCACTGAACTCCACCTGGGTAATGGAGACTTTGTCTCAAAAAAAAGGAAAAAAGCTAGCAAATACCCAAAGGTCATCAACAGTACAATGGACACCCAAATTGTATTACAGTCAAACAATGGCATGTTGCACAGCAATGAAAACAAAGTGCGACCACACATTACAACATGGATGCATCTGACAAACAATGTTGCGCAAAAGAAGCTAGAACAGGCTGTGTGCAGTGACTCATGCCTGTAATCCCAGCACTTTGAGAGGCCAAGGTGGGTGGATCACCTAAGGTCAGGAGTTCGAGACCAGCCTGGCCAACATGGTGAAACCTCGTCTCTACTAAAAATACAAAAATTAGCTGGGCGTGGTAGTGCGCACCTGCAATCCCAGCTACTTGGGAGGCTGAGGCAGGAGAATCACTTGATCCTGGGAGAAGGAGGTTGCAGTGAGCCAAGATCGCACCACTGCACTCCAGCCTGGGCGACAGATCAAGACTCCGTCTCAAAAACAAAACAAAAAAAGAAGCTAGAACAATCACAGTGTAGGATACCATTCATGTAAAACTTAAAAGCAAGCAACAAAACAAAACAAAACAATATGATTGTAAGTCAGGAAAGTAGGCAGTTACTCTAGGGCAGCAAGGGTTACAGACTGTGATTAACAGTGACACGGGGCTTCTAAGGGGCTGGTGTGTGTTCAGTTTCTTTCCTGGGAGCCAGCTAAATGGGTACTTGGTGAAAATTCATTGAGCTATGCATTTTGATTTGTGCATTTTCTGTATGTTCTATTTCACTAAGAAAAGTTGCCTAAATAAACAAGATTGTCATACCATATGGCCCAGCAGTTCTAGTCCTTGGACTATATTTCAAAGACACTCCTGTCCTTGTGCCAGGCAAGAAGGCTCACAAGTAGCATTTGTACTTAACAGCCAAAAACTAGAAACAGCCCTTATATTCATGAACACAAGAATAGATACACCAAGGTAGGTTCACATATTGTAATACTACTCTTTGGTATTAACACACCAAATTTTTAGGCATCGACATGGATGCATCCCCAAAACCTTAATGTTGACTGAAAAGAGCAAGTTAAAGAGGAATATAAACAATTGTGATATAATTTGTAACCAGTATAAAAATAGGCAAAACTTATGTTACTTAGGGTTTCAGAAATATGTATTAACTCTATAACAAAAAGCAAAGTAATAAGAAACACAAAATTCAAGGCCGGGCGTGGTGGCTCACATCTGTAACCTCTGCATTTTGGGAGGCCAAGGTGGATGGATCACCTGAGGTCAGGAGTTCGAGACAAGCCTGGCCAACATGATGAAACCCCGTCTCTACTAAAAATACAAAAAATTAGTTGGGTGTGGTGGCGGGCACCTGTAATCCCAGCTGCTCAGGAGGCTGAGGCAGGAGAATCACTTGAACCTGGGAGGTGGAGGTTGCAACGAGCTGAGACTGTGCCATTGCACACAGCCTGGGTAACAAGAGTGAAACTGTCTCAAAAAAAAAAAAAAACCCACAAAATTCAGGACACTGTTTACTCCTGTAAGGGAAAGACAGGAAGCATAATAATAACTACTGAGGGAGGGACAAACACTGGAAGGAGGGACAAAGCCACTGGGAGCGCTCTGTTTCTTCAACTCAGTAGTAGGGAGGTACACCAGTGTTTGCTTTTATTCTTTCCTCCTTACATGCAAATTATAATTCTTTGTGTCTATAACGTATTTTATCTTAAAACAACAGCATCTACCCTTTGATACAGAAATTTCATTTGTAGGAACTGATCTTACAAACAAATATACTCAAAAATAGCACAGATAGAAAGCTTTTCACTAAAGCACAGTGAGGAACAGTAAACGTTTAAAAGTAACCTAAATGCCCTTCAACAGCACTAAATTAAGCACGGGACGTCTGTTCAGTGGACTACTTATGAGACAGCCATTGAAGAGAAAGAAGGGCTGAGCACAGTGGCTCACACCTGTAATTCCAGCACTTTGGAAGACCAAGCTGGGAGGATCACTTGAGGCCAGGAGTTTGAGACCAGCCTGGGAAACAGAGCAAGACCCTGTCACTACAAAAACATTAAAAATTTTTAAAAAAATTAGCTGTGCATGGTGGTGTGCCTATGGCGAGAGGCTGAGTCAGGTGAGAATCACTTGAACTCAGGAGTTTGAGGCTGCACTGGGCTAAGAGTATGCCACTGTACTCCAGCCTGAATGACAGAGCGAGACACCATCACTTAAAAAAGAATGAAATAAAAATAAAGAGAAGGAAGAGATCTTTATATTCTTATATGAACACATCTTTTAAGACATATTAAATGAGAAAGAGCAAGATCAAAAACGGTGCACAGAGTTGTCAACTGTTCTTTTTCATGTTATTCTACAAATAAACCTTCACTGACTTTCTCCTTGACAGCACACCACACTGAAAACCAAAATTACTCAGGGTCAATAAATATCATTTAAATTAGTATTTCAAAAGTTCAGGTTATGGAGAACACTCGATTCATACTGGAACAGTAAGATGAAGGGGTCTCAAAGGAGGGTGACTGGGTTGGGGGACAAGATTTGATATTATCCATAGAAGTTGGAATTTAAGGGCTGGGTGTGATGGCTCACATGTGTAATCTCAGCACTATGGGAGGCCGAGGTGGGCAGATCACGAGGTCAGGAGATTGAGACCATCCTGGCTAACACGGTGAAACCGCATCTCTACTAAAAATACAAAAAATTAGCTGGGTGTGGTGGCGGGCACCTGTAGTCCCCTCGCCACTGCACTCCAGCCTGGGTGACAGAGAGAGACTCCATCTCAAAAAAAAAAAAAAGTTGGAATTTAAAAAGACTATAAAGGCTTTTACTAAGGTGAGGTGAGAAGAAAAGTAATTAAGTTTTCAAAAATGTAAGGAATCTGACACCTCTGAGGCCCTCCTGGAAAAAAATGCTTGATGTTAAAATACAGCCAGCCAGGTTTCAAATCAAAATAAAGAACCTGGGATAGAGGGAACTACGGTAATACAGCCAGCCAGGTTTCAAATCAAAATAAAGAACCTGGGATAGAGGGAACTACAGTAAGAGAAATTACAGAGAGCAGTAAATCTACATAAACATGTAAGTGAGAGTGAACAATGGAGGGAATACAGTTATAGAAAATAATAAAATCGCCAAGAAAACTAAACAAAAAACAAAACCATAACAAAAATTGGGAGAGAAGAAAAGAAAGTGTTATATAATTTATTTTTTCTGATTTCGTAACAGGGTATTGACCAATATCATCTAAAATTGAAACATGAAGTTGTTTTTTTTTTTTTCAAGTTAAGAGTGATTTCAACTTTTTTACTTTTCTTCTTGGAACAGGGTCTCACTGTGCCACCTAGGCTGGAGTGCAGTGGTGCGATCTTGGCTCACTGCAGCCTTGACCTCATGGGCTCAAGGGTTCTTCCCACTTCAGTCTTCCAAGTAGCCGGGGCTACAGGCGCACGTCACCAGGCCCAGGTAATTTCTGTATTCTTCACAGAGACAGGGTCTCGTCGTGTTGCCCAGGTCAAACTCCTGCCTCAGCCTCCCAAAGGGCTGAGATTACAGGCATGAGCCACTGTGCCCAGCTGATTCCCACTTCTTATTTTCATATTTTCTTAACCTTTTAGAGAGTTTTTAGAAACTTATTTCTTGGGATAAAGAAGTATTTTATGTTCAACAATTTCTTATTTCACTTTGGCTTCCTTTTCTTATTTTAAATTGATGTTATATTAAACACAACCAACTTAGAAAACAAAGTGTGTAGAGTCTATTCCTTAACAGGAAGCTCTTTGTCAATCAGCCTTCTCCCTGAATATACACAGAGGTATACTATATAGATACTCTTGAATGAATCTCACTCAATGGTGGTTATTTCACAATGATGACTGCATGCATTTTTTCTATCTTTGTTCTTTTCTACATTGCTGGAATTTTTCAATAATGAACATGTATCATTTGTCTAAAAGTAAAGTTATTCTACAGAAAACCTTTGCGTTTTCAAAAACTACTTAGAGAAACTGAAAGTGACGACCACCACCCAAGAAAAAATTTAAAAAACAAAAAGCAAGGCATAGTTTGAATTAGTAGAGATCAAGTCAAAGTTGTCCATTCAATTGTCAGCAAGTAAAAGAGAGGTCAGATTATGGATCACTCCAATTACAGTTTAGTCAAAGCAGAGAACAAAATGTAAAAGTCACAGCTAGAGTAGCTGAGAGCAGTGGCTCACACCTGTAATCCCAGGACTTTGGGAGGCCAAGGCAGGTGGATCACCTGAGATCAGGAGTTTGAGACCAGCCTGGCCAACATGGTGAAACCCCGTCTCCACTAAAAATACAAAAATTGGTTGGGCGTGGTGGTGAGCACCTGCAGACCCAGCTACTCAGGAGGCTGACATGGGAGAATTGCTTGAACCTGGGAGGCGGAGGTTGGAGTAAGCCTAGATGGTGTCACTGCACTCCAGTCTGGGCAACAGAACGAGACTCCTTCTCAAACAAAACCAAACCACAACAACAAAATCACAGCTAGTATTGACTAATGTAATATTACACAAATCACCCAAAATCTTAAAAAGTTATCTGAAACAATTTTTAGAATCATCGCATACACAAGCTGACTGAAAATGGCTAAAAAAATAGAATCTATTAAAATAGCTCTTTTTGACTGTTGCTTGGCTGAACTCTCCTTTAAATATTATAATGAAATGCCACTGAGTCAACTTTTCATTGTCAAGTAATCTGGGACACAGGTAGTTAATTAAGTTTAGTGCCACCAAGACATTGTTCCTGCCAGCTGGACACGCTCCCCTATGCCTCACATGTTCATGGTATTTTCATTGGTCAGTTCCCAGCTCCTAACAGTGCAGCCACACAGCCTGGATATGAACTGCCCACGCCCTCATGTCAGCTCCCTCCCATTTTTTTTCTCTTCCTCTTCTCAGAGAGGCCTTCCACTTTCAAAGTTGAGTTCCAGAATCAATCAAGGGCCTCACCCTGGGCAAGACAGCAAAACCCTGTCTCTATTTAAAAAAAAAAAAAAAACAAAAAACAAAAACAAAAATTAGTGAAGCATGGTGGCATACACTTGTAGTCCCAGCTACTCGGGAGACTATGGTGGCAGAATCACCTGAGCCCAGGAAGTCAAGGCTGCAGTGAACCAGGATTATGCCACTGTACTCTGGCCTGGGAGACAAGAGTGAGACTCTGCCTTACAAAAAAAAAAAAAAAAAAAGAAAGAAAAATATCTAGTGCTAAATGGAAAGATTTTGGAAAGGCTCTTACCAATTTCAGGAATCTAATCCCATGCTTAGATCAGTGCTTTCCTTCCCTCAGTCTCAAATCACCAACATCAAGAATAAAAGAAGGGATACCAAGATAGAGCCCACCAACATTAAAAGGAGAACAAGGAAACAGTACGAACAACTTTAAATTAAAAATGTGACAACACAGATGAAAAAGACAAGCTGCTTGAAAAACACAACCTTCTAAAATGGAAAGAAGTCATAAACCACCTAAATGGCCATATATCTGTTAAAGAAACTGAATTTGCAATTTCTGAACTTTTTACAAAGAAAGCTACTGGCCCAAATTGTTTCATTAGTGAATTCAACCAAACACACAAAAAAAGAAGTAATATCAAACTTATACGACAAACAAAATAGAAAAGAGGATACACTGCTCGTTTCACAGAGCCAGCATAACTCTGAAAGCAGAACCTGACAAGGTTATTACAAGAAAGGAAAGTAACAAAGTATCCAAGACACAGATGCAAAAATCTTTAACAAAATTCAATCAAATCTGGGAATATATAAAAAGAACAATATATTAAAAACAAGTGGGTTTTTTCCCCCAGGAATGCAACATTGATTCAACGTTCCCAAATTGGTGTAATTCATTACATTTGCTGACGAAAGAAGAAAAAGCAATGGTCATCATAAAAGATGCAGGAAAACTATTAGCCCACGTCTGTTCATCATAAAAAGTTATCAGCAAATTAGGAAGAGAAAAGGAGACTGCTCAATCTCATAAAGAATGTCTACAAAAAGCTATAGCCGACACTGTATATGATACTGAACACGTTCCTCCTGAAGCCAGGAACAAAGCAAGGTGGTCTGCTCTCATCACCTCTATAGAACACTATCACTGGCGGTCCTGACCAATGTAGTAAGGCAAGAAAAAGGGAAAAAAGACTGAGAAGAGGTTTGTAGACAATCATGATTGTTTGTATGACTGATTTGCAGACAACCCAAAGGAATCTACAAAAAGATCTATGAAACTTGCTAAGTGAAGTTAACAAAGTCTGTGGGTACGAGGCCAATATACAAAAGTCGATTGTATTTTTATATAGTCGCAACAGTGCACAACTTGAAAATGGAGTTAAAAACAAATTTTATCAGTCAGGTACAGTGGCTCACGCCTATAATCCCAGCACTTTGGGAGGCCGAGGCAGGTAGATCACGAGGTCAGGAGTTCAAGGCCAGCCTGGCCAACACAGGGAAGCCATCTCTACTAAAATACAAAAAATTAGCCAGGTGTGGTGGTGCGTGCCTGTAGTCCCTGCTACTCAGGAGGCTGAGGCAGGAGAATTACTTGAACCTGGGAGGTGGAGGTTACAGTGAGCCAAGATCGTGCCATTGCACTCCAGCCTGGCGACAAAGCAAGACTCCGTTTCAAAAAATAAATAAATAATAAAAAATAGGCCAGGCGCGGTGGCTCATGCTTGTAATCCCAGCACTTTGGAAGACCAAGGCAGGCAGATCACCTGAGGTCAGGAGTTCGAGACCAGCCTGGCCAACACAGTGAAACCCCGTCTCTACTAAAAATATAAAAAAATTAGCTGGGCATGGTGGTGGGTGCCTGTAATCCCAGCTACTCGGGAGGCTGAGGCAGAAGAATTGCTTGAACCCAGGAGACAGTGGTTGCAGTGAGCCAATACGGTGCCACTGCACTTCAGCCTGGACAACAGAGTGAGACTCCGTCCAAAACAAAAAAATCAATCAATTTTATCTACAACTACGGGAAAAAAAAAATAAGTGTCTAGAAATAAACTGAACAAAGGCATAAAAGATATCCTCAGTGAATATTAGAAAACACTGTTGGAAGACATTAACCTTTAAAAGATGGAGACAAATACCATGCCCATGCGTCAGAAAAGGGGATCAGGAAACATTTTCTGTAAAGGACCAGATAATAAATATTCTGGGCTCTGTCGCAAATACTGTCATTGTAGCATGAAAGCAGCCAATACATAACAATGAGCATGGCTATGTCCCAATTAAAACTTTATTTACAAAACAGGTATGGTGCCAGGAGCAGGAATGAGCATGGCTATGTCCCAATTAAAACTATTTACAAAACAGGTGTGGTGCCAGGTGCAGTGGCTCACGCCTGTAATCCCAGCACTTTGGGAGGCTGGGAAGGGAGGATCACTTGAGGCCAAAAGTTCAAGACCAGCCTGGGCAATACAGCAAGACCCTGACACTACAGAAAATTTTAAAAATTAAAAATAAAATAAACCAAACCCAAGCCCAGCAGAAGAAAGGAAATAACCAAGATCAAAGCAGAACTAAATGAAATTGAAACAAAAAAAATATACAAAAGGTAAATGAAACAAAAAGCTGGTTATTTGAAAAGATAAATAAAGTTGATAGACAATTAGCAAGATTAACCAAGAAAAGAAGAGAGAAAATCCAAATAACTTCATTATGAAAAAAAAAAAGATATTACAATTGACACCACTGAAATACAAAAGATCATTCAAGGCGACTATGAACACCTTTACGCACGTAATCTAGAAAACCTAGAAGACATGGACAAATTCCTGGAAAAAATACAACCCTCCTAGCTTAAATCAGGAGGAATTAGATACCCTGAACAGACCTACAACAAGCAGCGAGACTGAAATGGTAATTAAAAGATTACCAACAAAAAAAAGTCCAGGACCAGATGGATTCACAGCAGAATTCTACCAGACATTCGAAGAAGAATTGGTACCAATCCTTTTGACACTATTCCACAAGATAGAGAAAGAAGGAACCCTCCCTAATTCATTTTATGAAGCCAGCATCACCCTAATACCAAAACCAGGAGAGGACATAACCAAAAACGAAAACTACAGACCAATATTCCTGATGAACACAGACACTAACAAAATATTAGCTAACGTAGACGCTTAATAACATACTAGCTAACCGGATCCAACAACATATCAAAAAGATAATCCACCATGATCAAGTGGGTTTCATACCAGAGATGCAGGGATGGTTTAACATATGCAAGTCAATAAATGTGATATACCACATAATTAAAAACAAAAATCACATGATCATCTCAATAGATGCAGAAAAAGCACTGGACAAAATCCAGCATCCTTTTATGATTAAAACTCTCAGCAAAATCGGCACACAAGGGACATACTTCAATGTAATAAAAGCCATCTATGACAAACCCACAGCCAACATAATACTGAATGGGGAAGAGTTGAAAGCACTTCCTCTGAGAACTGGAACAAAACAAGAATGCCCACTCTCACCACTCCTCTTCAACATAGTACTGGAAGTCCTGGCCAGAGCAATCGGACAAGAGAAAGAGATAAAGGGCATCCAAATCGATAAAGAGGAAGTCAAACTGTCACTGTTTGCTGACAATATGATCGTTTACCCCGAAAACCCTAAGGACTCTTCCAGAAGGCTCCTAGAACTGATAAAAGAAGTCAGCAACGTTTCCAGATACAAGATTAATGTACACAAATCAGTAGCTCTTCTATACACCAATAGCAACCAAGCAGAGAGTCAAATCAAGAACTCAACCCCTTTACCAATAGCTGCAAAATAAAATAAAATACTTAGGAATAAACCTAACCAAGGAGTCGAAAGACCTCTACAAAGAAAACTACAAAACACTGCTAGAAGAAATCACAGATGACACAAACAAATGGAAATACATCCCATGCTCATGAATGGGTAGAATCAATGTTGTAAAAATGACCATATTGCCAAAAGCAATCTAAAAATTAAAAGTGATCCCCATCAAAATACTACTATCATTCATCACAGAATTAGAAAAAATTCTAAAACTCATATGGAACCAAAAAAGAGCACGCATAGCCAAAGCAAGACAAAGCAAAAGAACAAATTCAGAGGCATCGCACTACCTGATTTCAAACTATACTATAAGGCCATAGTCACCAAAACAGCATGGTACTGGTATAAAAATAGGCACACAGACCAGTTAAACAAGACAGAGAACCCAGAAATAAACCCAAATACTTAGAGGCAACTGATCTTCAACAAAGCAAACAAAAACAAAGTGGGGGAAAAGACACTCTTTTCAACAAATGGTGCTGGGATAATTGGCTAGCCACATTTAGGAGAATGAAACTGGATCCTCATATCTCACCTTATGCAAAAATCAACTCAAGATGGATTAAGGACTTAAATCTAGAACCTGAAACTACAAAAATTCTAGAAGACAATACTGGAAAAACCTTTCTAGACACTGGCTTAGGCAAGGATTTCATGACCAAGAACCCAAATGCAAATACAACAAAAACAAAGATAAATAACTGGGACTTTAAAGAGCTTTTGCAAGGCAAAAGGAGCAGTCAGCAGAGTAAACAGACAACCCAGAGAGTGGGATAAAATCTTCATAACCTATACATCTGACAATGGACTAATACCCAGAATCTACAATGAACTCAAACAAATCATTAAGAAACAAACAAACAGTCCCATCAAAAGTGGGCTAAGGACATGAATAGACAATTCTCAAAGAAGAGATACAAATGGCCAACAAACATATGAAAAAATTCTCAACATCACTAATGATTGGGGAAATGCAAATCAAAACACAATGTGATAGCCCCTTACTCCCGGAAGAATGGCCATAATCAAAAAATCAAAACACAGTAGATGTTGGCATGGATGCAGTGATCAGGGAACACTTCTATACTGCTGGTGGGAATGTAAACTAGTATAGCCACTATGGAAAACAGTGTGGAGATTCCTTAAAGAACTAAATGTAGAACTACCATTTGATCCAGCAATCTCACTACTGGATATCTATCCAGAGGAAAAGAAGTCATTATACAAAAAACATACTTCCACACGCATGTTTATAGTAGCACAGTTCACAATTGCAAAATTGTGGAACCCACCCAAATGCCCATCAATCAACGAGTGGATGAAGAAACTGTGGGGTGTGTGTATGTATGTGTATATACATGTAACACTACAAAATGTTGTAGTATGGTACAACCATGAAAGACATTTGGTAGTTTTGCAAACAGTAAACATAAATTTATGATATAATTCACTAATTACCCTCCTTTTTTTTTTTTTTTTTAATGGAGTTTCACTCTTGTGGCCAAGGCTAGAGTGCAATGGCATGATCTCAGCTCACTGCAACCTCTGCCTCCAGGGTTCAAGTGATTCTCCTACCTTAGCCTCCCGAGTAGCTGAGATTACAGGCACATGCCACCACACGCAGCTAAGTTTTGTATTTTTACTAGAGATAGGGTTTCAACATGTTGGCCAGGCTGGTCTCGAACTCCTGACCTGAGGTGATCCGCCTGCCTCGGACTACCACAGTGCTGGGATTTCAGGCATGAGCCACCACACCCAGCCACTCCTAATATATTTTTATTAATAAGAAACAAATACGCCAGGCACAGAAAATAAACTGTATAGTTTATTATTAAATATAATAAAATATAATATGTTTACATTTTGAATCCCAGGCTTTTACTGAATCCCAGGCATTATAAAAATATGATGTTTATATTTTGAATCCCAAGTTGAATTTCTCTTATTTGAAATGCTTGGGACCAGAAGCGTTTTGGATTTTGGATTTTGGAATGTTTGCAACATACTTACCAGTTGGACATCCCTAATCTGAAAATCTGAAATGCTCCAATGAACATTTCCTTTGAGCAGAACCTCTGAGCATCATCTCAGTGGTCAAAAAGTTTCAGATTTTGGAGCATTTCAGATTTTCAGACTAGGGTGCTCAACCTGCACCACAAACCACTCAATTGTATGCTTTAAAAGGGTGAATTTTATAATGTTAATTTTATCTCAATTTCTAGAAACAAAGTATTTTACTTCCGAGATTAAAACGATTCCTAATATTCTTTAACGTACTGCAGGTACCAGTGGCATTTATGTAGATTAACACCTTTAACGCACTAGGCACTAAGTTTTTAAACAGTAAGTAATTGCCAAATTTCAAAAAAGGCAAATTATAACAACGATGGCCCATTCCTAACTGCCAAGCATATCAGTTAATCTTTTCTTCCTCACTAATAGGATCCGGTTTTGTTTACTGTTGCAACATGCTCAGTTGTAAAATATTTTCTTCCCCTGTCCTCACTGTAGTTAGGGAAGCTGCATTTATGGTATCAACATCATTATATAAAAACAAAACAAACCAAACCTAACAAAAAAATTAAAACTAGAGTACCTGCATGATCCTGTTCTGGCCAATGAGATATAAATAGAAATCTACTGATGGAACTTTCAGGAAAGTTCCTGTTTCCCCCAATAAAAGAGGGACAGGCTCAGCTGATACAATCCTCTTACCCTTTGACTGTTCCACCCTTTTCTGCTTAGAATTTGGACACATGACTGGTGGTGTAGCAACTACCTTGTGGCCTTGAGGATGGAAGTTAGACTACAGGTGCCTGGAGTGGAAACTACAAAGAGATTTCCTTGGGCAACAAAACCAACCCTGGACAGCCTGTCTTAACTGCTTATAATGACGGAAAAGTAAAATACTTAATTGGTTAAGCCATTATACTTAGGATTCTATTACATGCATGCAAATACAACCTTGATAGAATGATCAACACAATACATGAAAAACATACACCATTACTATTTGCTGACTACATTAATGTATCAATTAATTCAAAAGCAAAAAGATAGAGAACATACCTTAATAGCAGTATTTGGTTTCATACCACATCGATAAGTCTTGGCTATCTGTGGAGTAAGCTGGATTTCCTTGGTAAGCTGCCTCCATTTTCTACACTCAGGTTTTGTACACTGAACCTAGATGGGAAGTATCAAGTCAAGATGAACAAGTGAGCTAATCTTCAGTTACCATTTCTATTCTCCACCACCTGGCCATCTTCTCCAACCTGTTAGCAATCCTAAGTATTTTTTCTCCTCCTTGCATCACCACCATCCATATAATCCACTTTCACCTCATTAGGATAATTTCTGCTTTAACACTTTCTCAGGGTGAGGAAAGTGCCAAGGGGATCTGAGTCTTGTCAGAAAGGTTTTCTAGGCCGGGCGCAGTGGCTCATGCCTGTAATCTCAGCACTTTGGGAGGCCAAGGCGGGCAGATCACAAAGTCAGGAGATCCAGACCATCCTGGCTAACACGGTGAAACCCTGTCTCTACTAAAAATACAAGAAGTTAGCTGGGCGTGGTGGCGAGCGCCTGTAGTCCCAGCTACTCAGGAGGCTGAGACAGGAGAATGGCATGAACCCAGGAGGCGGAGCCTGCAATGAGCCAAAATCGCACTATTACACTCCAGCCTGGGCGACAGAGTGAGACTCATCTCAAAAAAAAAAAAAAAAAGGTTTTCCAGCTCTAACCTAAAGAAACAATCAGGGCCAGGCATGGTGGCTCACACCTGTAATCTCAGCACTTTAGAAGGCTGAGGCGGGCAGACTGCTTAAGCCCAGAAGTTCCAGACTAGCCTGGGCAACATAGTGACACCCCGTCTCTACAAAAAACACAAAAGTAGATGGGTGTGGTGGTTCATGCCTGTAGTCCCAGCTACTCAGGAGACTGAGGTAAGAGGATGGCTTGAGCCTGGGGAGGTCAAGGCTGCAGTGAGCTGAGACTACACCACTGTGCTCCAGCCTGGGCAACAGACTGAGATTCTGTCTCAAAAAAAAAAAAAAAAAAAAAAGCATAAAATAAACTGAAATTTACTTTCAGTTAGTCAACAAGTATGCACACTAAATGCAATGTGGTATGCTGTGTTGGATCCTATAACATTAGTGAAGAAACTGATGAAATCCAAATACAATCTACAGTTATTAGTACTATGCCAAAGTTAATTTCGTACTTTGACAAATAATCATGGTATGTAAGACAACAACGTTAAGGGAAGCTGTATGAAGGATATATGGAAACTCTCTGTACTATCTTAGCAACTCCGCAAATTTAAAATGATACCAGGCTTGGTGCAGTGTCTCACGCCTGTACTTTGGGAGGCCAAGGCAGGTGGATCACCTGAGGTCAGGAGTTCAAGACCAGCCCGGCCAACATGGTGAAACCCCATCTCTACTAAAAATATAACAAAAATTAGCTGGGCATGGGGGTGCATGCCTATAATCCCAGCTACTCGGGAGGCTGAGGCAGGAGAATCGCTTGAACCTGGGCGGTGGAGGTTGCAGTAAGCTGAGATTGTACCACTGCGCCCCAGCCTGGGCAACAGAGCAAGACTCCATCGCAAAATAAATAAATAAATAAATAATTTTAAAAAGATGATTCCAAAATAAAGTTTATTTTTAAAAAGTGGGCAGATATCCATATGCCAAAGAACGACGTTAGACACCCTACTTTACACGCACACAAATACTAATTTGAAATTGATAAAATAATACCTAAACATAAGCACTCAAACAACAGAACTCTTAGAAAACAAAGTCAACCTTTATGACCTCGAATTTGGCAATGAATTCTAAGTGATAACACCAAAAGCAACAAAACAAAAACACAGATAAATTGAACTTCCTTAAAATTAAAAACCTTTGGGCACCAATGGGCTCTACCAAAGAAGACAACAACCTATAGGAAAAAATACTTGCAAATCATAGCTCTAATAAGGGTTTAGTATCCAAAATACATAAAAAGGCCAGGCACGGGACTCACGCCTGTAATCCCAGAAATTTGGGAAGCTGAGGCAGGCAGATCACCTGAGGTCAGGAGTTTGAGACCTGCCTGGCCAACATGGTGAAAACCCCATCTCTACTAAAATTAGCCGGGCGTGGTGGTGGGTGCCCGTAATCCCAGCTACTCGGGAGGCTGAGGCAGAAGAATCGCCTGAACCCGGAAGGCGAAGGCTGCAGTGTGCCGAAGATGGCACCATTGCACTGCAGCCTGGGTGACAAGAGCAAAACTGTCTCAAAAAATAAATAAATAAAATTATATATAATTCTTACAACTCAACTACAAAAAGACAAACAACTTAAAAAGGGCAAAGGAAGACCGGGCGAGGTGGCTCACATCTGTAATCCCAGCACTTTGGGAGGCCGAGGCGGGCAGATCACCTGATATCAGGAGTTCAAGACCAGCCTGGCCAACATGGTGAAACTCCGTCTCTACTAAAAATACAAAAATTAGCCCACAGTGGTGGCGCGCACCTATAATCCCAGCTACTCAGGTGGCAGAGGCAGGAGAATGGCTTGAACCCAGAAGGCAGAGGTTGCAGTGAGCCAAGATCACACCACTGCACTCCAGTCTGGGCGACAGAGCGAGACTCCATCTCAAAGACAACAAAACAAAAATGGGCAAAGGATAACATATTTCTCCAAAGATATACAAATGGACAACAAGCACATGAAAGGTTGCATTAGTCATTAGGGAAACACAAATTAAAACCACTATGAGATACCACTTCAAACCCGTGGAGAAATCAGAACCCTCATACACTACAGACAGGAATGAAAAACAGTAGAACAACTGTGGAAAAGAATTTGAGGTCCCTCAAGAAGTTAAACATATAATTAACAAATATGATTTAGCAATTATATTTCTAGGTACATACCCAAGAATTGCAAGCAGGTATTCAAACAAATACTTGTAAAAGAATGTTCACTGCAGCACTATTCACAATTGCTAAATGCTTGAAATGATCTAGATGTCCATCAATAGATGAATGCTTAAAAAAACTGTGGCATATCCATTCGATGGAATATTATTCACCCATAAAAAAAGAACGAAGTACTGACACATCCTACAATGGATATGAACCTCAAAAACATTACGTTAGGTGAAAAAGTTCAGATACAAAAAGTCACATGTTGCACGATCCCATTCATATGAAACATCCAAAATAGATAAATCCATAAACACAGAAAGCAAATTAGTGGTTACCAGGAACTGGGGGTAGCAAGAATTAGGGCTTCCCTTGTGGGTGATGAAAATACTTTGGAATTAGATAGGGGTGGTAATTGCATAACATTTTGAATATACTAAGTGCCACTGAACTGCACACTTTAAAATGGTTAATTTTATGTTATACAAATTTTACTTCAATGAAAAAAATCTTTAAGCATGCACAAAGCTCAGCATCACTAATAATATATTTTTACTTAGCAAACTGGCCGGGTAGAGGGGCTCACGCCTGTAATCCTAACACTTTGAGAGGCTGAAGTGGGAGGATTGCTTGAGTCCAGTAATTTGGGACCAGCCTGGGCAAGATATCGAGCCCTGTCTCTATAAAGAGTTAAAAAATTAGCTGGGCATGGTGGTGCACTCTGTAGTCCCAGCTGCCCTGGAGGCTGAGGTGGGAGGATCACTGGAGCCTGGGAGACTGAGGCTGCAATGAGTCATAATCCCACAACTGCACTCTAGCCTGAGTGACAGAGCAAGACCCCATCTTTAAAAAAAAACTGGGAGTGGTGGCTCATGCCTGTAATCCCAGCACTGTGGGAAGCTGAGGCAGGTGGATCACTTAAGTCTAGGAATTCAAGACCAGCCTGGGCAACATGGTGAAATGCTATCTCTACAAAACATACAAAAGTCAGCTAGGCGTGGTAGCGTGTGCAGAGAGTCCCAGCTACTAGGGAGGCTGAGGTGGGAGGATCTCTTGAGCCCGGGAGGTGGAGGTTGTAGTGAGCTAAGATTGTGCCACCGCACTCCAGCCTGGGCAACAGAGTAAGACCCTGTCTCAGAAAAAAAAAAAAAAAATAGCGGATCATTTATTAAATGGTGGTATATTTCAACAATATTATGTAATAATGAAAATATATTTTCAAAGAATGACTAAATGAAAAAAGAATACGAAGTCAAATTAATTTTCTTTTTTTGAGACAGAGTCTCACTCTGTCACCAGGCTGGAGTGCAATGGCACGATCTCGGCTCACTGCAATCTCCGCCTCCCAGGTTCAAGCAATTCGCCTGCCTCAGCCTCCCGAGTACCTGGGATTACAGGCATGTGCCACCACGCCTGGCTAATTTTTGGATATTTTTAGTAGAGACGGGATTTCCCCATGTTGGCCAGGATGGTCTTGCTCTCTTGACCTTGTGATCTGCTCACTTCAGCCTCCCAAAGTGCCGGGATTACAGGTGTGAGCCACAGCCCTGGCCCAAATTAATTTTTAAAAAGCTAAATGTTACAAAAATAGTATCTGAAGCCTGATTTTAAACCTAATCAATACATGTATATAAAGCATGAAATTGTGTTTAAACAGACAAAAATATGAAAAGAAAAAAAAAGGATTAAAAAGCTATGTACCAAGCTCAGCCAGCTGGTGGTGAGCCTTTAGTTTTTTCTTTTTTAAAACAATTTTTTTTCCTTTTTTTTTTTTTGAGACAGCCTCTCACTCTGTCACCCAGGCTGGAGTGTAGTGGTGTAATCACAGCTCACCACAGCCTTGAACTCCTGAGCTCAAGCAATTACCCCACCTCGACCTGCTGAATAGATAGGACTACAGACACCTGCCACCACTCCTGGCGACTTGAAAAAAAATTTTTTTTGTAAAGATAGGGTCTCACTTTGCCCAGGCTGGGCACAAAGCAACCTTCCCACCTCAGCCTACCAAAGGGCTAGGATTACAAGTATGAGCCTCCACACCCAGCCTAGTTTCCTCTTTCATACTATGTTGAAATATCTGAGCTTTCTATAAAAATAAAAAATATTTGCTTTAATAGTCATAGAAAGAACAACAACTGTAACAAGAGATTTCCTAAACATAGCATTTTCATCCATTCCTCTTGCATTTGGCTCCACAAATACTTCACAGATGGAGAGCACCATTCTCCTTACCCAGTAGGGGAGTTGCTGGTCTGCCATGAAAGCTTTGGGACTAGGTTCAGTTTTGCCATTGCTAGTCCATATTTTTTTCCATGTAGTATATTTGTCATATCCATCCTTGTGGCTGGAAAACAAGAAAAATTAATATATCGAGCTACAAGCAATCAGGTTTTTCAAAACAAGAAGCAGGTTAGTAAATCTTACGTAACAAACTTAACTAGCCTTGTTATAAAAATAGAAGAAGTTATTATGGCACCTATAAAACAGGCTGTCAGAAGGGGTATATTCTTGTCAGTTTTAGTATCTAAAACTAAGAAAGGCATATTATTTGAAAGGGAAATTAAATCTTTTTATTTTTTTTCCCCTTGATACACGGTGTTGCTATGTTGCTCAGGCTGGAGTACACTGACTGTTCACAGATGCAATCATGAATCACGGTGCACTGCAACCTCGAACTCCTAAGCTCAAGCGATCCTTCTGCCTCAGGCTCCCAAGCAGCTGGAACTGGCTCAGAATACTTTTATATTTTTATTTTATTTTATTTTATTTTTTGAGATGGAGTCTTGCTCTGTCACCCAGGCTGCAGTGCAATGGCACAATCTTGGCTCACTGCAACCTCCACTTCTTGGGTTCAAGGGATTCTTGTTCCTCAACCTCCCAAGTAGCTGGGATTACAGGCGCCCGCCACCATGCCTGGCTAACTTGTACTTTTAGTAGAGACGGGGTTTTGTCATGTTGGCCAGGCTGGTCCCGAACTCCTAAACTCTTGTTGTCTGCCCGCCTCAACCTTCCAAAGTGCTGGGATTATAGGTGTGAACAACTGCGCCTGGCCTAGAATATTTTTTAATGTGTGTAGTAAATCCTAGGGCAGTCATTAAAAATTACATCAGTAGATGAAATACAATACAATCATAAAAATGCTCAATTAAAATCACAGAAGGCAGCCAGGCGCGGTGGCTCACGCCTGTAATCCCAGCACTTTGGGAGGCCAAGGTGGGCGGATCATGAAGCCAGGAGATAGACACCATCCTGGCTAACATGGTGAAACCCTAACTCTACTAAAAATACAAAAAATTAGCCAGGTGTGGTGGGCGCCTGTAGTCCCAGCTACTTGGGAGGCTGAGGCAGAATGGCGTGAACTCGGGAGGCAGAGCGTGCAGTGAGTCGAGACTGCGCCACTGCACTCCAGCCTGGGGGAGAGAGCGAGATTCTGTCTCAAAAAAAAAAAAAAAAAAAATCAGAGAAGGCAGAGCAAGGGGAAAAAGAATAAAATGCACCATATGGAAAACAGCTAGCAAGATATTTTAATCCAGTTATATCAACAATCACTTAAAACATGAATAGCATAAACACACAGATTAAAAGACAGATTGTCAGTGGGATTACAAAAAAACTATATGTGTAAACGAGAAATCTCTAGGCTGGGCATGGCGACTCAGACCTGTAATCCCAGCACTTTGGGAGGACAAGGTAGGAGGATAACATGAGGCCAGGAGTTTGAGACCAGCCTGGCCAACATGGGGAAATCCAGTCTCTACTAAAAATACAAAAATTAGCTGGGCATGGTGGCACACACCTGTAATCTCAGCTACTTGGGAGGCTGAGGCACGAGAATCACTTGAACCCAGGAGGCATAGGTTGCAGTGAGCCAAGATCACGCCACTGCACTCCAGCCTGGGCAACAGAGCAAGACCCTGTCTCAAAAGAAAAGAAAAGAAATCTACTTGAAATACAAAGACTCAGAAAGGTAAAAAGTAAAGAAACAAAGAAAGGTGTATCATGCTAACATTTAAAAAGCTGAGGCAGCCACATTAATGTGAATAATGAATATTATCAGGGATAAGAAGACAAGGGATATTACATAAAGGGGTTAATTTTGAGAGAATCCACAACGTTAGAAGTACAATGTCAACAACAGAGTTTAAAAATACATGACGGCCGGGCATGGTGGCTCCAGCCTATAATCCCAGCACTTTGGGAGGCTGAGGCAGGCAGATCACCCAAGGTCAGGAATTCGAGACCAGCTATGTCAACATGATGAAATCCTGTCCCTACTAACAATGCGAAAACTAGCCAGGTGCAGCGGCATATGCCTGTAATCCCAGTTACTTGAGAGGCTGAGGCAGAAGAATGGCTTGAACTCAGGAGGTAGAAGTTATGGTGAGTCAAGATCGCACCACTGCACTCCAGCCTGGGCAACAGAGCGAGACTCCATCTCAAGAAAAAAATACATGAGGCAAAAATGTATAGAACTGAAAGGAAAAATAGACATATCTGCATTATAGTTGGAAATGTTAAGAGACAATTATAATTGCAGACTTTAAGACACTTTTCTTAGTAATTGAAAGATCAGGTAGGAGTAAATCAGAAAGGGGTGTGTGTGTGTGTGTGTGTATATATGACCTGAACTGCACTACCAACCAACTTGGTCTAGCTGACACTGATAGACCCACTTGACAATGGTAAAATACACACTTTTCTCCACTGCACGTGGGACGTTTACCAAGATACACTGCATTATGGGCCATAAAGCAAACTTTGACAAATTTAAAATGCAGAAATCATACAAAGTATATTCTCAGACCATTACTGAACTAAACTAGAAAGCAGTAACAGAAAACTGCTGCAAGTGTCCCAAATATTTAGAAATTAAACAATTTACTTCTAAATAACCTATGGATCAAAAAGGAAAACTCAAGAGAAATTTAAAAAGATTTTGAACTAAATGAAAATAAAAGTTGTCAAAAGTTGTGAAATATCACAACCTACTTGCAGGGGAATTTATAGCATTTAAAAAATGTATTTATTGGAAAAGAAGAAAGATCTAAAAATAAATAATTTCAGCTACTAGCTTACGAAACTAAGTAAGAAAAAATCAAACCTAAAGCAAACACAATGAAAAAAATTAGAGCACAAATGAATGAAATTGAAAACAATAAAATAGAATCAACATCTCCTAGACGTTCCAGAACTTTCAGACTAAAGAAATTACTGTTTCGCTGCGTGCAGTGGCTCACGCCTGTAACCCCAGCACTTTGGGAGGCCGAGGCAGTTCATTTGAGCCCAGGAGTTCGAGACCAGCCTGGCCAACAAGGCGAGACCCCATCTCTACTAAAGAACCCAGGAGTCGGATATTGCAGTGAGCTGAAATTATGTCTCTACACTCCAGCCTGGGTAAGACTTTTGCCTCAAAAAATAAAAAAATAAAAAAAAAATAACTTTTTTTTTTTTTTTGAGACGGAGTCTTGCTCTGTCCCCCAGGCTGGAGTGCAGTGGCGCTATCTCGGCTCACTGCAAGCACCGCCTCCCAGGTTCACGCCATTCTCCCGCCTCAGCCTCCCGAGTAGCTGGGACTAGAGGCGCCCGCCACCGCGCCCGGCTAATTTTTTGTATTTTTAGTAGAGACGGGGTTTCACCGTGTTAGCCAGGATGGTCTCAATCTCCTGACCTCGTGATCCTCCCGCCTTGGCCTCCCAAAGTGCTGGGATTGTTTGTTTGTTTGTTTGAGATGGAGTCTTGCTCTGTCACCCAGGCTAGAGCTGGAGTGCAGTGGCGCCATCTCGGCTCGCTGCAACCCCTGCCTCCTGGAGTCAAGTGATTGTCCTGCCTCAGCCTTCTGAGTAGCTGGGATTACAGGTGCCCGCCGCCCTGCCTGGCTAATTTTTTGTATTTTTAGTAGAGACGGGGTTTCACCGTGTTAG